>NC_051210.1:13676769-14016043 GCF_015220075.1 Falco rusticolus | reverse complement strand
CAAATTAGTACGCACTCTCAGAGCACTGCTGAAGTTCTCTACTAACTACTCATGCTCCTCAAGTGGAGTTTTGCCCTCTTTTGGGGGGTGTGTGTGTGTATTTGAGTTGGAGGTCGCGATCTCCCACTACCATAATTAACTTTGTCCTATTTTCAACTTATTTTCTGTTGCTGTCAGTGGACTGCAACACCTTTTCATCCTGAAGAGCATGGCCATGGTGCCTGCGTTCTGCTCCATCCTCCATCACTCCTATCAGCAGGTGCTGAGCTGGCAGGTTGTGCTGCTTAGGGAACGGTGGTGATGTAAATTCCGTGCCTGCCAACCGTCTTGAAAGTGATAGCTGTATTTTACCCTGAAAAGCTTTCTGTAAGACTATGCTTCTATTAGTTCCCAGTTTTCTCTAATTCCCCCTTGCAAAGCAATTTTCCCACAGTGATTTGTTCATATTTTTTCATTTCCTACCTAGCATGTGGGATGAGATCACACTTCAGAAATATCTGGTAGGTTTTTATTAGTAATCTGCCCTTGCATTGGTGGGTTTAAGAGAACTTTCTCCAGCAGAATGATCTAGTTGAATTACAGGAATCATGTCAGTGACGGAGAAATCCACATTACAATTGGGCAGGGCCCTTTCACAGCCATGACGGTGCCAATAAATTTTTATCAGTGTGAGAAAATTAATGCCCTTTGTAGGACCTAGGAAGCATGAAGAAGCAATTGACAATTCTTCCTACCTGCCAATGTCAGCAAGGCACTCCTAGGTTAATATATTTGACTAGCTTATTTTATATATATTGAGGCAGCACGAACTTATGGCAGCTTCTACCTGAAACTCCAGTACAACATTTCAACTGCAAAGTGTTGACATAGTGCATCCTTGGCTATTCCCGGGTATGCATATGTATATAATTCTGCCTGTGCTGTCACAGACAGAGTTTAATTGTGCATTATGAGATCCAGAATAATGAAGGTGTGTTAAACATAGAATAATCACACATACAATAGAAAGAAGACAGAAAGACCACAATGTTTTTTGTAAGAACAAGGAATTGCAGAGAGAAGATGTGAGGAAGTTGTACTTCTTCACTCTCTGTATTTTATTATGTTCACACACTATTTTTGGTGTTGTGTGTTTTAGAGTACCCCAAGATAGCTTGGAACTTCAAGGCTGTGACACCAATGTATAAACTTCATGCCTTCTGGTGGTACGATTCATAATGCATTCATGTGCTCTGTTTAGATCAGTGTGTTCAGGGACTGATTCTCTCAGTTATTCAGAGGAAACAATTGACTTTTTATGCCTTCAACTTCAACTGTGCTGTAGTAAATGAAAGGCAATCCAAACTGAGACAAAAATATTTGGTCTAGTGACAGTTCAGTGCTAGATTCACATACATATTTATAGATGAATGGCCTTTCACAAAAATCTGAAAGATCAGGCACCAGGTTTGAGACCAAAATTCTTGCAGTTATCTGCCAGATAGGTAAATCTGACACGTATAGGGTATTATAGGAAGCCCATAGATTGGTTGTTATCCAAAGATTTTGGAACAGTTTATAGCATAAACATGCTGGTGCCTTTACAGCATCAGTAAAGGTTCACTGATAAGGGAGAGCTGTTTTACAGAAAATAAAGTTGTTTCTCTGCGGCAGTACTGGAAATTAGTAGCAATCGGACTTCTGATGAAATTTTGGCTTTGTTGAATCTATTAACACATTCTTTATTGCTGTCAACAAGGATGCAGTAACACTGCACGTTGTTGGACTGGCTATCTTCTTTGCTGACTGTTAAAACCTTACTTTAGTAATTGTCATTAAAAACTAAGTTCCTCAGAGCTAGACCTTGAGGATTTATTAATATATTTAAAAATGGACAGCACGTATTGTAACATGGTAACTTGTAATTTTTTGACAATGTTTGAGAAAATCAGGCACTGCTGCAAGCACATTGATTTTTTTGAAGGTTAGGGTTTTCATAATTAATGTTTTCCTGAATGTATCTCAGCCATATACAGTTAAATGTGCTGCTTTCGAAATAGAATACGATACATTTGCAGAGGTGGCTGTTACCTCTTAACTGTTGTGTGCTCTAAATATGTTGTAAATTATATCGTTCCAGCATGTTTATAAATTTATTTATTACTCCCTGTAAGACATTGATAGGTAGTCCTCGGAAAAGATGGAAACATCTTGGGCTTTGGCTCCTGTTATGTCACCTTCTAATATGGCAACATGCTGAGAAATAGAAGGTAATAGAGCTTGTTATTTACAAGGCTGTGTCAAGCCTTGCCTCTGATAAATATTTTTATAAAGTTTGTATATATCATTTATTCATTCTGTTATTAAAGCACTGTCATCTTCCTGACAGATGGAAGTTTTTGACAGATGGATTTTTGTTTCTGGCCATCTTTGGTGTGTTCATTCAATTTGCAGCATCACCTAAAAAGGAATACTTTCCTCCTCAGTGCAGATCAGCAAGTCAGACCTGTAACAATCATACTGGAAGGGATAACCAGGAAAATGGTAGTCCTCAATTAATGATACCTTTAAATATATAATCTTATATAAAATTATTAATTATATTTAATTATGTAGGAAATACGAAATCAGTGGAGCAAGCCTGTTTCCTTACTCTCTGTTGATTCAAGGATGGGTATAATTTTGACTTTTTATTGCAAAATGCTATTGAAAACAAACAACTGGATTGTCTTAAACAAATCCAGCCCAGATTAGAATTGTTGATGTAAAATTAGATTTCAACAATTCATGTGCTTTTTGTGCAGTAAAGGATAGCCTCAGTTTGCATATTTAATTATAGAGCAAACAGAACCTTCAGCGATACATTTCTTAAAATTTTAAAACTGGCTTAACTGGAACTTCTACCTATCTTTTTATGTTCAGCAGCCATTTCATAAATGAGTCAAAGCTAAGATGACAAGGCATGGTGTGGGTCATCTTTGTCCTAGCTCCATGGGGATTGTGTCGTCACAGTAAAACATGATTGCAGCTGTTTTAGCATCACAGTGTATCCTGCTACAATTTTTCTCTTGGAAAAATGGTCTGCAGCTGAGGGCATATACACTTTAAAAAATGTAAGGAGTAAAAGAAATGTATGTAACTTACCGAGGGTTGACAGCAACAGAGGAGCACATCCCTAATAGACTTCTTTGGACTAATTTGGAGCAGCAAGACTTGAAGTTTGAAGTTTTTATGGCCTTTTGCTTTGCTTTTCTATTCTGCATAAAAACACAGGGAAAGACTCATATGTGATGAGACCCACGGTGAGTATCTCCTGCTGGTATAGTTAGGTGAAGGCTAATTGACCTTAAGACAGGAAGAGAAGGCCCAAAAGGAATCTGAACTCAGATCCTTAAAACTTCATATACAGACTCTTTAAATCTTAAGTTTTCTGAAGTTTTTAGGATTTTTCTTGTTGAATTCTCCATTAGTTGTTGAGTTCACTGGTATCATATTGTAGCTATTTTCTTAACAGAAAAGGATGTCAGTGTTTTGGAAATCTAGATGTCAGTCTTCTGATATAAGAGTCTTGCCTTCAGTCATTTATGTTTTGTGTCTCTCACCTTTAAAATATAAACATTTTAGCCATTTTAGCCTTGAAAACTAATACTGCTTGTATTTCTTGTATGGTTGAGCTACCAAAAGAAAATACTAGTGTAAGTGTTAGTATAAGTTCTTCATTGCAAGATACTGCTTTTATGCTGAAGAGCCTTAAAATTTTCATTTTGTGCATGATTTTGACATAAATCCTATTTTTGATACAGGAAGGTTGAGAGCTATTTTAAAAGTGATTATTTATTGAAGTCAGGTATTCTAATTGTATCTCTTCAGACTATTTTAACTTGCTACCAAGAAGGAAGTGTATTTACTGTGAATTATGAAGCGGTGGAAATGCTGTACCATTTAGATGAGGCATGAGTGACACGTATTTTGAATTTCCACTCATTGTCCATTAAAAACTCAAAGGGATACCACATATTGCTGTGGTTGCATATTTGTTTTCCTCCAAAAGCAAAGCACAGTAGAGGTATAGTTTACCTGTAGCTTTGCATTTGTTTTCCTGTTGGGATTTCAAAAGGTCATGGAAGATTTAGATGTGAGAACATAATTTAAACTTTCCTGAAAACCCTGATCTGTATCAAAAAGTTTTACTGCTAGATTTTCAATGTTCTGCACCTGTAGTTAAAGCTCAGCTGTGCAGAGGACTCAAATACTTATTTTTTTCAAGTTTTCTTTAAAAATATATCCAGTTAGTTCCTTACCTATCTGGAAGCTGAAGTCTTGTAACAGTCTGTCCTGTAATATATTTCTGACTCTTAACAGCTGCATTCCGTGTATATGGGTATATTTCCCAAAGGATTTCATTGAGTCTCAACCATGAGTAAATTTATATTTATGCCAAAATAAGACTTCAGACTATTTCCTCCACCACTTTAATACCACTCTGTTCCATAGCATGTTTGAAGCCCTACCTTGTCTCCTATTTCTAACTCTTTGTAAATAAGATTGGATCAGTAGTGAACAGCTGCTTAATGGTATTAGTCCTTGTTGCTCGGAAGCACGTTGAGTCAGAGTGCTTTTTGCCTGACCTCTCTGGATTGCAGGAATAACACCCCAGCTTCATAATCTTTATTGGGCCTGTACCACAAGTATCTTTGATTCAAATCCACTTTATTGGCTGGTAAAGGAAAGTAACATGCCCAAATGGCTACGTTTTCCTTTTTTCCATTTTTTTTTCTTTCCCCCAGTCTATAGATGGAAGATAAATATTTAGAATGTCAGAAAATACAGACTTCTAGGAAAAGATACAGTGAAAGGTATTGCTTAAGGGCACAATTCATACTGTTACTTATTTTTTTCTTTGAGAAACAATTAAATAGAAATAGATAATAAGCAGGTTGAAGAGCAGGAGAAGAAAACATGAGACCCTGTTTCTTAAATATTTGCCTATCTATGTTAAAGTTTCCTTTGAAGAAACTAACATGTCTTCTGTCCAGGCAGGACACTAAACTGGGTAGTTTCACACCACTTGTGTAGCACAGTAATTCTCATGCTCTAGAAAATTTCCTGACTTGGAAAACAAACACATTTCAAAATGCATTTCAATTTCTATGTAGAATTAATGATTTTTTAGTTTATTATGGTGCACAAATTCCACATGATTGGTCTTGGAAACGCCATGTTATTTTGGATTGGTAATTCCAAAAATGTATCATTTTGACAGACACATTATTTTGATATGTGCAGTTAATATAAAGACAAAGGAAACAAAAAGAACTATTTTTGCATTAACCAAGTGGAAACGTGTAATTTTTTAAATTTAAATTGATATTTTCAAAGAAATCAATATTTTTCTATCAAAAGTAACTACCATACTCTGTATGAAGACTGTTATTTCCTTCATTTTACTTTTTCACCAGCTAATCCTCTTATTTTTGTGTGTAGAGGTCTGAGTGAGATCATCACCACCTAGGATATTTAGGTAACATGAGGATCATCCTCATTTCTTTGCATGTAGAATGATTTGGCCTGTGTGACAGCTCATCAGAAAGCTCTGCTTATATATTAAAAAACCCCACCCTACTTGGTCCTGAACTTGTTCAATGTTGCCTCTTGAAATATCATTTTATTATGCCATTAAAAATGGCAATTTTGTTCCTGAAACAGTCTATTTTATTCTCAAATCTGGCCAAAAAAGGTTTTGTGAGCTTTCACAAGAGATCTACCAAGGCAAAACTCAGGCTTGCTGTTATATCAGAGAGAATACTGTGTTTATGAGTATGAGGATTAGAAAAACTCAGATCTGCTCTTTTGGAAGACTAAATGTTCTGGTGCTGCTGTTGAAGAATAAATGTGTTGTGGCAGTTAGCTTACTAAAGTATTAAATATGTATTTGTACAGCAGCCTTGGGCACGTGCCTCTGAACCCTTCTGTATGTAGTGCTGGTTTCTGCACGTAGCTGAGATGCAGTACACTGGATGCAACTGGAACTAACAGTTGGTTTCACTTTATTTCTCTGTATTTCCATCTTGATTAGGTGCCAGGAACATAACCAGTGATTAGAGATGCAGATAAAAACAAAACAAAGACCTTCTTTCTTTATTGCAAGCAACTACTTGTGGGAACCTTCTTGGATCTTGTTTGTGCTCTTCCATGCTGTACTTTTGCTCAAAATGACTTTGTCTGTCTTTCTAATTATTCCAATCCATTCCTTAAAAAAGGGAGTAGTCATGTTACCTATCTTAAATAAAAACTATTTTTGTGTATGCTTTTAGTGTAAACTTGCAGTTGTATAATTGAAAAGACTTACAGTTTCTTATTTATTCATGTATTTTCCCTCTATCTGTGGGGCAGAAAGATCCTTTGTCTACCTTTTCCTATTTTTAACTGCATTTATGACCAACATAGTATTGGACATAATGTGGCCTGCTTGACCCAGCTTGCCCAAGCAATGTGCGGGAAAGGGAATATATCACTAATTATTCCCACCTATTGAATGTTAACATGAATTCTGTGCAAAATAATGTTTAGATAATAACAGGAAAAGTACCAGTTTCTAATATAACCATGTGAAATTTGGCATATCTTTTGAATGGTGTGATCAGGTTAGAGAAAGCTGGTAATGCCTGTGGAGACAGGTAGCTTTTTGTTTAAAGGAAGATAAAAAGTACATGCAGTGTCTTGGTGCAACAAAAAGGGAGGGAAAAAGCAACTGAATAAGCTCAGTTACCGTATATTGAAAGCTTTCAAAGAAGCAATAGGAAACATTGTGACCCTGTGGACAAACTTAATTTTCCATTTCGTCCAAAATATAAAACTGCGCTTGTAGCACATGAAGGAAAGAACCCATAATATTTTCATCCTTCTCCTTTCCTTCTACTCCTTTGTCTTTTCCTGCTCTTCCCACATACACAATGAAATATTTGCAGTGTAATTCAGCCAGTCATGATTTGTCTCCTGGAATATGTAATACCTGGTCAAAGGGAAATTCAATGCTGTAGGTGCTCAGCATTAGTAATTTATGGCCAATGAATTCCCTGGCATGGAGGGCAAGATGGACTGGCTGGATGTAGGAATTCCAGGACAGAAGGTCTCTCTGCAAGGGAGTGAAGCTTCCCTTGGTGATGGGACAAGGAATGCCACAGTGTTGTCTTGTAGCAATCCACCAGTTGCACGCAGGGGCCACCTTTGGGCAGCAGAGCCGGGCTGGGGTGTGGACCCAATGCCGGGCTGAGGCATCCCACGCTGATGCTCATGGGATCTGTGCCAGTGCATGTGTACAAAAGGAATCGGTTGGTGTCACACCTTTGCAGACTTCCTGTAGAATTGGAACTCTGTCCAATCATTGTGCATTAAAGCTTTTATATTTAAGAACAAATCTGTGCTAATTCCCTAGCATTGGCTTTCAAGTTCTGTCTTTTCTCCTTCTTTATGCTTCACCACCTACCATGTTGTTAAAGTGTAACGCACAACACCTGCAGCAGAAAGTAAACAGGCAGAATTTAAGGTAGCTACAAGCATGCATGAGAAAATGTATGAAAACACAGAAACAATGTTCAGAGACAGTCTAAATATTAATCTTCCATGAGTTTAGTCCATAAAGAGTTGCAATATTGGTTAGGGGTTTTTACTCGTTTTTCCCCATTTGCTGATGACAGACCATTTTATTAGATCCTGCAGGCAGCTGGCAGAGACTGAAAAGCCGAATATTTGGGGTAGCTATCCTCTTGGAAGCTGTAGTTTCTTGTTGGTGGTCATGGGTACTGCATTCTTCTGAGAGGTAGTTGTGAGAGGAAGGATTGATGAGCTGGTTTAATACACTTTCAACTAACAGCTTCCTAAGACCAAGAAGTTGTCAGAAGGGATTGGTATAGGTTTAGGGACTGTTTTGTGTCTTTCTGAAATAACAAATAATTGCTTCCTTTTTTTGACAGCTGTTTTATAGATTTTGGAGCAGCTGGATAAAAAAACCCTAACAAAGATACTTTCATATCATGATGGGCTCAAGCATGTTTTCTTTGTTAGTTCTGGTGTACACAAATTGACTTCACATGAGAACATGCTAAGTAAATTTTAGTGACAGCTTACGGTTCTTTTGTGTTTTGATGTTCATTATTGTCTTCTCTCAATGGTTTTCTTACTGTCTTTGCATTCTGCATGAGGTGACTCGGAAAGATAATCAGCATTTTGGAGGCAATTAAAGGTTTATGTTGACGTTGTTCTGCCTAATAGAAGAATCTGTTCTGTAGAGAAAGGAATTAGCATTCTTACAGTGCAATTAGCTTGGAAATAGTTTATTTGTAGTGCTGGCTCACCTTGCACAAGCTGGCTGTCTGGGAAGAGCAGGAAGATGCATTCCCAAGATTTTGTAGGAGTAAAAATAAATTATTCTGTTCACAGAAATTCAAACTATTAGTAACTGTAAATACTAAAGGCTAAATTTTACATTTAGTGGCAGCAAATCGATTACAAAAAAATCAGAATGTAATAGAGGTAATAAAGGTTTAGGTGAAAAGAAGGTGTGTTCATGGTTTGTAACAGCCTAATTAATAGTGATAATTGCATTGCACTTTTGCTGCATCTGTCATTTCAACATTTAATTGTGCTCTTTCTAGGGGAATTATGTATTACTATCTCCATTTTTCATTTGGGGAAACTGATTTTTGGAGAAATTGCCTTATGAAATTGCCTTTTTTTATGCATGAGACCTGCACATCTGACGTCATGCAGTAGAAAAAGCATAACCATAGTGGGTGCTGCTAAAGGAAGGATGGTGCCACATCCCCCTCTCTCTGTTTCTCTCTGAAACGTATTTCATTGAGTAATCGCAGTACAAACCTCCCATCAGGGTGAGAAGTTTCCTGAGTTCTGGGTTTTTCACCTTCACTAGCAGCTTGATCAGCATAACCCGTACTTAAGGCCATATTAAAGAAAAAGAAGTGCAAATCTCCTTTAAAGGGAGACCTCAACTTCAGGAAGTGTCCCATAATACCATTATGCTTTACTTCTGAAGCTTTTAATTTGGATGTAGGTTATTGATTACTAAAAAAGCTTAGAAGACACCATGTGATAAAAACAAAACAAAACAAACCAGAACCCAGAAATGAGGGATAGCTGAAAGTTTTGAAAAGAGGGGAGGAAGTAATGGAGGCAATTAGTATAAATCATATTGCTGTTTTGGAGTATAAGCAATGCAATATAGAGTCTTTCACTTCTTCATTATTCATTCAAATACAAAGTTAGTTCATTGCCCGTCTAGTTGCTACTAGGCAAAGTGCCAGAGTCAGAAAGGCAAGCCCCCAAATTGCATCAGCTCTTTTCTTAATCAGATGTCTTAGCTATAACGATTCCAAAAATTGTCAGTAGGCATAGAGTTTAGTAAGTACCTTCCAGGTCTTCCATCATTTGGGGTTTTTTGTGTATCAGTGAGAGGAAAACCTGACCCAAGGCTGCTGTGAACAGTGACCTACCATCTGTAAAATACAGTGGGTTAAATGCAGAAATCAGATGCTTGGTAACGTGTATGTCTCCCATACCGAACAATTAGGCAGTTGTTAAGCTTAAATTCAGATTGAGATCCATGTACCAGTGCAAAAAGGAATTTCCAAACATGGAGGCTGACTAGAAAGATAATCTCAGGGCTCAGACACCGGTCTGGAAGTTTAAAAAAAAAGTTGTGGGGTTTTAAGACAGATTATCAGTATGACCTGGCATTTGTTATGTGATTTGTTTCTCCCAAATTTTCTGTTATTAGTATGTCTTAGTTAAACACCTTCAGTAATGAAGTCCTAGTTACTCATTAATATATTCCAGAATAATATTGTTGCACAAATATCCAATCAGTTGTATCAGCATAAATATTGCATTTCACACAGGAATACAAGCTTAGGAGTCCTTATCTTTTCGAGATGTCAAAGATTGGGCTAACTCCTTTTGAAAGTGAACAGTTTCACTCACCTGGGTACTGGTGGTCATTTGGGGAGAAGCATTATTGCGTCAGTTTACTGGAGGAAAGAATTTTTTGGTGCGAGCCGAGAAGTCAGAATGATTTTAGTGAAGAAAAAAAAGTTAAAGAACTCCAGTACTAGTCTATAGAAAGACAAGAAGTAAAAATAATGAGAAAATATAACAGAGTTTTTAAGCATCTGTTTAATTGGACTTGGGATTGCATTCAATGAGGTTATAAATTTTAGTTTTATGAGTATTACTCTAAATGTGTCTGCATATCTCAAATGGACATTTTAACATATTTGCATTTCTTTTATATTTCAGCCTAATACCTGTGCCTAATGCTTGCTTGAACGTGATTTAAAAATCTCTGTGATTGTTTTTACTCTGTATTTATGATTAGTACTTAAATTTTATTTCTTCTTAAGCTACTTTTTATTCAGCAATTACTGCATGTACAAACCTATGTGGAAAAAACTAGCAATATGGAAGACTGAGTATGTTCCTACTAGTAGATCTACCTTGGCAATGATCTGAAATGCTTTCTTCTAAACAGCTACATGCACAAACAACTTGTGCAGCACTTCTGCTCTTCTGATTTTAATTACCAAATATTCTGCATGTGTCAGTGAGAGTCAGAAAAGCTGTATTAACTGAACAGCGGAAATTCTTAGTTTGAGGCCAATGTCAAAGGCCCTGATGGGTGAGATATGAAGGAGGAAGAGAGCAAGAAACCAAAGGCAACCATGATGGAACTGTGATTGGAAGGCAAGATCTAAGTGAAGAGCCCCCATTTCAGGTTTAATTCAGACCTGCATTAGGTAGATAAAGAGGAATGTGAATTCTAAATCATACTTGATCTCCATTAAAGTAATTATCTCTCTTAATGAAGTATTTGCTAAGTGGTGGTTGTGCAATGAAGTATGAAACCCTAAGTGAATAAAATGATTTTCAATTTTGCAGCCTGGCTTTTCTGTCCATTAATAAACAAGGCGTAGAAAATATACTTTTTTGGAGCAATGTGATGTGCTCATAACTCTTTTAAGATTGATATCACCTGAAATAATGAACACAGACTTTGGTTTGGGTCCCTTTCACCTGTTATTTTGATTCAAGCAGACGATTTCAACCTTTCTTCCCATATCTTATTTTATTCAGTTAAGTTTTTCCCCAGATGTCAAGTAAGGCACATTCCAGATATATTTCACACCTAAATGAGTGGTCTAATGGAATGATGTTTATAAAGGAAGGTGTATTTTATTCAGGCACTCTAAACTATTAATCACAAGAATACAAATAAAGCTCTGACACGGTTATTTTTTGTAATATGCATGAAAATTGCTTATTTACTTCAATGCTGTTACAAAGGAAAGAAACAGACCAGTTCTAAATGGCAATGTACTGTAGTGTGAAGCAATTAACTGAGTTACATATCCCCTTCGGTCGGGTAGCTTTCTATTAACTGCACAAACTCAAAGAGACAGGACAAAATAAACATGGGCTGGTGGGCACCTCAGCCAGGAGCAGCAGAAAATGAACACTGCTGTAATAATGAAATGGAAAACTGGATGGAGTAGGTGAATCAAAAGACAATAAAATTGTCTGATGAATGTATGACTGCAAGAGGGTCTGAGACTGAAATGTGAAGGTTTTTATGTATTGGGTTGATGATTTCCTCTGTGGAGATTTCAAAGTTGCCCATTCCATACTCGCAAAACTATCTGGATTATACTCTAGTGAGTGGGAAGTTGTCCTGTTGGCTTTGGTAGTGCAGGAGCTAGACCCTCTTTTTATATTTTTTTCTCTCCCTCTCTGTCCCCTCAAAATGAACACTGTTTATGCTCTAGGATAGCTGACTATCTCCAACTTGCAACATCTTACCAGCCTGCTTACAATTAAATTCCAACCTTAAGTAGGATCTTTATACCCATAATATGATGGTGTAGTTAGGTGAGAAGTATCAAAAATAGTCACATATTCACCACATTTTGTGAGGCTTTTTATGATTAGGAACAATCAGGAAGATTTCAAGGGCTTAAAGTCAAATAAAACCTGCTGCCCCTTCCATATCACACTGACATGTGTTACTTGTCATCCTGTGATACTTGTCATGCTGTGGGCTAGGTCTGCAGACTCAGATCAACATTCTTGACAGTTTTAAAGGTCTTGAACATGCATATCTGGTGTGCCTTTTGTTTCCAGCAGTACTGACTACTTCCACACACTAACTACTGTGCAGTAAGACAGAAAAACTGATTCCGCAAACAAATGACATAGGAGCTACTAGGAAGTGTCCGTTATGTTTACATTTATGGGTTTATTTATTTGTCCGTTTCTCAATCTGTTCATCTATGTACGGTACAAATTCAGCAGAAACAACAGCACTAGGCAGGCGTGTGATGTGTTAAAATGCAAGTGTATTATGGATAATTACACTCTTGTAATGGTGTCTGTATGATTTATTTCTCAGAAAGGTGAGAAGGGAAAAGGAGAGGCTTGCGTGAGGTCATATTTTTGCCTGCTGATGCAGAGTTATTTCAACTGTAAAGTAAAAATAGCAAACTAATTCCTTTATCTGATGACCTATGCCTTTTCTACCTGAATGCCAGGAAGATATTTTTAGTCTTTGAGTTTTCTTTTAATTCCCTTTGTAGTCATATCAGGCTGAAAGGCTGCACTCATCTCGGTATATTTAATTAAGCCTTAACAGCACACAGTACAATGCTGAGAATATAAGTATTTGGGATCTTAAGATCTTGGTAGGAAAGTTATTAACAAGGACCAAAAAATGGCAAGTAATGCTCCTAGCAAGGAAGCTCTGCCACCTCTGAGAATTTAAAAGCTTTCAGGCAATTTTTTCTGACTGCTTAGAAAAACGTTGGGAAAAAACCCCAAATGATGACCAAAAGATGATCAAATCTAATTACTTTTCCTTAAGCTTAATTGCTGTATGTTCTTGAAGACACTAACATTATTGCCTTTAAAGTAAAAGCCCAAGATGAGAGTGTTCTGGGTAAACACTCTGGAGATATAAGTAATGTTTTGTGGAGAACTTTGGGACTGTCTATCAAATCCTTGACAAGAATTTGATTGTAGGAGCTTGATTTCAAGACCAATGAATACTGACATTTATGTAGAAATTAATCCCTCCATTTTTTAGATTGTGTATAGTTTCTTTGAAGTCATTGCACTTATTTTAAAATGAAGGTCTGACCTTCTGCGGTTTTCTGAAAATTCATATTTTTTAATCCTTATCTTACTTTTACTCATTAGATGTGATACTTAGGAGACGCAAAGCGACTTGTGTCCCTGGGCTGGTGAGGATGCATTTCCAGCTGGCATAAGACAATCTCATGCTAGTGAATCTGAAGCCAGTACAGCCAGCTATGACTTTGCCAGCAGTGGATACTGATGTTCTCCTTCAGACATTGACATGAGAAAGCATTTATGATCAATGAAGGGGATAATTTTAGAAATTAATTTGTGTTTGTTAAGTGCCACAGAGATCTTATGCTAAACCCACATGCCAAAAGTTTACAAACAATGCTATCCCTTGAGCAATATTTACCCCTTTGTAAGATCTCTGTTACTGTGATCTCTTTAAATCTTGAGTTTTTAGTTAATAAAGTTGAATTGTAGTTGTAATGCATGTGAGAGTCAGCTATTTCTATCAAATATCTGCACCTTACAAACAGTGGAAGATATCTCACCTTCCTGACCTAAAGATGATCTCTGCAGCACTAGCAGTAAGGTGGGCTGTAGCCAAACAGCATAATGTGTGGCTGAAAAATCCTCCACTTTTTAGAGTTACACTCCCTCTGACTTGAGCAGTCACCTGTCCCTCCTAACATTTTTCAAGCAAGTGCTGGGATGTTAATCCTGTTTATGCCTTAGCTTCCATGTGGGCAACAGATGAACTTGCAAAGCTACATCTTAGGGTTGCCTGAGGAGGCCCATTACCCTTTTTGCACCACTCCATCTCTGGAGGAGTTGATATAGAGACATTACAGCAATCCTTGGCCACGTAAGGGTGGTTTGGCAGCTAGGAGACTGCTGTGGTTAATAGGTTACTGTGGCAGCTCAGTGAGTACCTGAGATAAGAGCTTTCTTCTGGCTGCTGTCCTTCACAAAGGAGCCGATGGACCTAGTTTCTTGGCTCACAAAGCCCTTTAGATGCCTGTGAGATCAGAGGTGTTCATACTCTGCAACATCCAGCAAGGTGTCTTGGTGTTTTAAATAAACAGTGATTGCTGCTAAGAGAATGTAAAAAGGCAGGCAGCCAAGCTGTTTGGGTATTTCAGAAAGAAAGCAGCTATTAAACTAGGCTGGAAGTTGCAAAGGTGGAAAAAGTTATAGAGATGTTTTGGGTTGTTTTTTTTAAATTGTAAAGAGAATAGCACCACTTCACACTTTCTTTGCATTACAAGCCCAAATGTACCTAGATTATGTTTTGATTTAATATTACCTTTAATAAAAAGTGCAGATTTGTTACAGACTTTTCAAATGCACCAGTTTCACTGAATTTCATATCAGACTGCTCAGAACAAGCTTCCATACTGATTTCTTGTCTGGAGGGAGAATTTAATGGAAACAACTTGGGAACCTGTGCATGAACACCATCTTCTCAAAACAGCATTCAGCAACTCAGAATAAAACTATTTTATCTTATAAAAGAGCTCTGTTCTGAGATGCTGCAGCACAATCAAACCACTAGGTTGCAACAAGGCTTTACAGTTGGTCAGATTCTACTGCCTGTGTTGTACCTCCCTCCTCCAGAGGCAAGACCGACCGACCGACCGACCGACCGACCGACCGACCGACCGACCGACCGACCGACAGACCGACCGACCGACCGACCGACCGACCGACCGACCGACCGACCGACCGACCGACCGACCGACCGACCGACCGACCGACCGACCGACCGACCACACCTCTACCCCTCCACCCAACCCCATCTCCCACACTCCTCAGGGCTATTTAACCACTTAGCGGAACTAGCTACAGCTGCACTTCATCCATGTCAATCAACCCACCGCCTCTGAGGCAAGGCCACAGCTGCACATTATCCATGCTAATCAACGCACTGCCTTCAGTCCTCTACACTGAGACTAACATAGTATAATTTATGCTAAGGTTATACAAAGTTACCATGAATAAAATAAAAATTGATAGTGTTAGGGCCTAATTCTGTTTTTGCAATTAATACTGAGAGTCTTTTTTTCCATTTATTGTTTGCAAATTAAAAAAAAAAAAAATCATTTAAAAGAGATTAGTCATCAGTGGGTAACAGAGAGACGGAAGTGGAAGCTTTTAAATATATTTTCTTACTTTATCTACATAAACCTCTTAGTTGCCCATCAGAGGGTAAATGTTGTGACCAAAATGTTATCTGAATGTGTGGTGAAAACTATAACACACCATGATCAGGAATACTACATCCTGATACATATATATCAGGAATATATACCTGAAACACACTACCCTGAAACATCCAGTGGAATAAAGACACCGACACACACACTTACAAAATGTTAAAATTTTACCCTTCTTTTCTTCACTTCCCCCATGAACCAAAAGTTTTTATGCATGTCTTCCAGCAATTGAGATAAAGTATTTCCCAGACTTTCCTTCCAAAATGCTTTATATTGTCTATATTGTGAGTTTAGAAAAGTGGTTTTTTTGCTGGTACTTCTTCCTCCCACCTTGTTCTGCCTCAGCTCTTTCAGCAGAGAAGGTCATGGGATACTGATTTTTCTGCAGTTGGCCATTAGTGTAACAGTTGCTGGTGCTACCTAGTTTGCATTTTTCACACAGTTATGTTCTAAGTCTATCTGACACTGACAAAACAGCACAGACGGCTGGTGCTTCCTGTGCCGTGCACTGGGGAAATAAAGGTTAATGACAACTAAAACTTCAAGAGAAGTTCTGTTCACAATCTTCAGATCAGAAGACTTTGTTCTTTCTTTTAATCCAAAATTTTTCAATTTATTATAGTGAGATTACTTCTACTCAGTTTTTTATTCTACCCAGTGTGAACAGTAAGGATTAAAAAAAAAGGTTTGCTTTCTCAAGATTGGTCTTTAATTTTATGCACATCAGTCCTTTTTTTTTGTCTTTGAGTAAATAATTCTAATTATTATCAACTTTGTATATGAAGCTTTAAAAAAGCCACTTAAGTTTTTTTGCTTATTAGGCAAGCAAACAGAATAGAAATGGAATGCCACCTGGGGCATTCCAAGGCATGCAAATGACTTTTGTATGTTTTATGCCACACAGTATCATTTAACTGTTCAGGATCCCATGTTATATGTGATAAAAAGCCTGTGCTTTCCTGGGATGGTATATGTAATCAGCTGTGGTGTTTTTTTAACTCAGCCTGGCCTCAGAATACACATTTTTGACCAAATCATTTTCTTGCATATTTAAGGTTGCTAACTTTTTTTGTTTAGAAGATACAATTTTCTAACTCTCTGTGCTCTTCTGTGTACCAGACAATAAACTACAAAGCTGGATATGCTATATTAGGTATGAACAACATGGAATATTAGAAAAAAGACAACTTGTTGGGGCTTATTATTTCATTAGTCCATTGTGAAATGAATCTAACAAAAGGTATGGGCATGAGTGCTGTCACTAGAAGATGAAGGCATTAGGATTAGATGAATGCCTGTACAGACTTCCAGGTCTAGTTTGTGTCTTTAAAATCATACTTCATCCTATGACAAAAATAGACCTTTTCTAATAGCCAACAGCTTCCCTGGGCTGTTCCCTACAGTTAAATCCATTAGTGGCTGCTGCAAGAGCAATACTGTTATAGGTAGACCTTGATCTATGAAGGAAAGCTAGTCTCATGTTCCTCCGTACTTACTGCCTCAACTCACTTTACAGCCGATGTAGAAAACCAGCTTCTTCAAGAGTAATCAGATTTACTGTGGACATTACTGTGCGATTAAATTTGCCATAAAAGAGCCATTTACTTTTTGCTGGATACAAAAGAAGTCTTGACCACTGATTTACATGTAGACTTCTCTATTTCAGACACTGGAATTCGGACAGACAGGCCCTATGCACCTCTTTTTAAGTGATTGGTCCCCAGGGTGATGGTAGGCAGCTGCTTCCATGAGCAAAAGCTTTGTGATGAAGACTGTGATTGTCCACCTTTCTCACTCACAAAACAGAAGTGTACTCTGGGAATTGACCTCTGAAATTTTAGAGGTGTGTTGGACAAATTATGAGGCAGTAGGTTAGGTGCCATTAGTGTTACCCAACAGGTCACACTGTTTGGGAATATGAGAACTGCATGCCTAAGGGACATACATGTGTTCAATGTCTGGTTACATTTCTTTAATACTTAAATACTGTCTGATGTCATAGTAAGGTGACTCTATCTCCCACCTTGGTATTTTGAATTTATCTATGTAACAGCAGAAGTAAGTTGTGGCCTCATTTTGGGAGTATTCAGAATTCCTTCCATGGCACAAAGAACTGTGCATGAATAAACAGTGGTCTAAACCTAGTCAATAGTCACAGCTAACAAAGTAAGACTTGCTATGAAAGAACATTATGAACATTATGAATCCTGTGCTGAGGAAGGGAAAATGTGCAGTTATGGGGTTGCCTGGAGGTGAGCAGACACTCAGTATCAAAAAGGACACCTCTCGTGCTAATAGGGACACACTGATAAATGGAAACATTAGGTCTCAGTAAATATGCAAATGTGAAAATTGTGCAGCTATGCAAATATTTTTTTCAGAAGTACAACTCTGTGTATTGGAGAGCTAGAAGATTCACGTGCTGTGGAATTCCACATAATAGCGCTGTGTCTGATGCAAAACTGACTGTGAAATCTGGGTGAGACTGCCTGCGCATCATCGAGAGTGTCTGAGGAAGAACAGTGGGAAAATCTGTTGTACCATTTGTGGTACATTCGATGCGTTAATTTGATTTTAAGTTCAGTATTTTTTCCAGCATAAGTTCTGCGTGATAATGTATATTTTGATGGTAGAAAACCTGGCCAACAGAGCAACCTTTGTTCCCTTGTTTTTATCACCTTCGGAACAGAGTTAAGATTTGTGGAAAAGAAAAAAAATTGTGGTAAAGTTAAGAAAACTGGAAAAGATTTTTTCTCCTTTTGATTCTTACATAATGTCTGTCACGTTCCTGACCAGTGGAAGCTCATCTGAAAAAGAAGGTCCTTAGGAAGAGGATGCAAAGCACTGCTCACATCAGTGGCTCCCCGTTTAGACGGAACAGAGTTCATAGTCAAGAATAGAAATATTTCTTCTGCCTGTGGCACTAGGTAGAAATGTGATGCACTATTAAAATGGGCACTGTTGTAGCCAAGTTGATGGTGTCTGTAACATCTCTCAGGGACTGGCAGAAGAGCAAAGTTATTGACTGCATTCTGTATTCACTTGCTGATCTTTGTGTGTGTCTTGGGGCCCTTTCCTGTATTAAACTAAGGTCTTTCTTCATCACACATGCTTGAGGGATTGTAGACAAAGCTCAGTGGTGTTTTTGACACAGTGAGCAACCACAGAGGCGATGGGTGCTTGTAACAGGGACTTGATGCAGAGGTAATAAAACCTGAAAAATCCATGTATTATTCAGGACAGAGAATGGCTGCAGGCTCTTGGCAATAAATTGAGCAATTAAGTGATTATTTTATAACGTAGCACAAAGAGAAATATGTGAGGTTGTCTTTGTTTCAAGCATCTTCTTAAAAACCAGCTGCCTTACCCTAGAAAATAAGTGCATATGATGCTTCTGACAGAGCTGTCATCATTTCAAGTGCCTCCAGACAAAAGACCGCAAATTTTTGCTTTTCCTTCTTGCTATATTTGTTTGTCCTCAAGAGTAATATTAATTCAGAACTCTGCTTAGACTTGAGGTTTCAACTTCTTGAAGAAATCCCCATTAGAAAGGCAAGACAATCACAGTCATCCTGGAAACTGTGTGACTTAATTTCTTTTTATTTTCTCTCTGCTCACTTATAGCAAAAAAAAATGCTGTACAGCACAGAACTTAAAACATATTTCTACACTTATGCTATTCTCCTTCACCTACTTTCATACCTGTTGCATTAATTCCCTTTTTCAAAGTCAGAAGAGCTTTCCCTGCAGCTAGGTACCGTTCTGTCAGATATCATTCTGCACTTTCCCATATTTCACCCCTATGTTGTTATGTTATGGCTGTAACTTCTGAACAATGAAGCAAACAATGGGAATTATATATCCTGGGATTTCATATTATTTTAGGAGAACACATTGAGAATTTCTTTTGGATCTCTTTTTAAAGAAATATTTTTCCCAGCTGAGATTTTGCATCCCTGTTTTTACAAGAATCAAGACACAATTTTTGCTGTTACTCAGCCACATTCTCTACCATTATTTGCTAAAAAGATTTTATTAGAAGTTTTCTGGTTTGACAAAGAAAATTTCAAGGAGAATGAGTATGCCATGTTCTCTCTACTATTCTGTCATGGTTCAACTCCAGCCAGTGACTAAACACCACATAGCTGCTTACTCACTCTTCCCTCAGTGGGGTAGGGGAGAAGACTGGAAGAGTAAAAGTGAGAAAACTCGTGGGTTGAGATAAAGCCAGTTTAATAGGTAAAGCAAAAGCCGCACACATAAGCACAGCAGAACAAGGAATTAATTTACCACTTCCCATGGGCAGGCGGGCCCAGGGCAGCAGGGCTCTGTCACGTGTAACGGTTACTTGGGAAGACAAACGCCATAATGCCAGATGTCGTGTGTTGGTCCTTGTGTCGTTTCCCCTCCTTCCTTCCTCTTCCCCCAGTTTATATACTCAGCATGACATCATATGGTATGGAATATCTTTTTGGCTAGTTTGGGTCGCCTGCCCTGCTGTGTCCCCTCCCAGTTTTCACACCAAATCCAAAATCCAGCACTGCACCAGCTACTGAGAAGAAAATTAACTCCATCCCAGATGAAACCAGGGTATATTCACAACATTTTCTAACCCAAGTTTTTGAAATCTAAGCCACAATTTCACAAGAATTAATTAGTGATCTTCACACAGGAAGACTTGGCAATGTAAATATATCTCAGCCAGGAGCAGGCACACAATCATACTTCTGTCAAATTAGCCAGTATACTTTATAGGAAATTTGCCAACCTCATGTGTTTAAACTGCTATTATGCTAGCTGTAGAACTGCAAGCAAACATGACCTGGCAGAAAACCCTAGAGCTGAGGCAGACTGAAACTGCTATCCAAAGACTGCAGTAGTTTCAGAAATCCTGTCCATATTCATGCAGGACTTCTGAAAGTATTTCTGAAGATAGAGACTGGCAGTGGCTGAGGCTGGGGCCAAGCAAAGATAAGCAGGGGACAGTTAAGTCTTCAAGGGACACAGTGGACAAACAAGCAAAATACCAGTTGTGAGGTGCTGCAGGTGGAGAAACCTGGCAAATTTTGAAATCAGCACACTCACAACTGATGGAGGTAGAACGCCAGGACTTGGCAGCACCCTGACTCTTTCTGTTATCTGGCTTGGTGCACCACTTGTGGAACACCAGTTGCACAAATCCTAGATTTCATAAGAATCCTGATGATTTATTTGTGAGTGGCATCACAGGCCAGTTTCAGGGAGGGTGGCTGATAATGAAGTAGCATAATTTTTTTTATTATTAAAAAGTCACCTATTTTTGCCCAGTCCAACTTAAAGCAGAACAGATAATTTCTTACGTATACATTTTCTTATTTAAATTGCCATGTGAAGTTGAGGATGAAATAAAAAACATTTTGGCAGTTACACAATATAAGCACAAATATATCTGAGAGAGAAGTACAGACTATTTCTAAGGTGGGTTAATGAAAAAATGCCCTTTTTTTTTGTGGATATCAGTTATGCAGTGGCTAAAACGTAATTTAATAGTTATTATAAGTAAAGTAAGGGAGTTACTTTAAGTAAATCCCAAAGCTTGTGTGAACTCCCCCCCCCTGTATTATTGCAGCCTTAATGTATTAAATAATTTTTTATCTATGTAATGGTATTCATGACAGGTCAACCTTTTATTTCAGTGATGAATGCATTATATAAATGTGAAAAACAGGCTACAAAATACAGAGAAGGTTAAAGTAAAAAATAAATATATTTTTTAATGTGCTCTTTTATCTCATAAATTTTCACTATTTCATGCATTTCTGTCTGTCATTTAATTAAGAGCAAAATGAATATTTCCACTTCTGGAAGAGAAACAGTTATATGATTCCACACTTGTGCATTTTTCCTTCTTTTTTCTCATCAGTTTCAAGCCATGGGAATTGTATCATAAATTGCAGCACTATAGCATTTGTTGTGGGGCACTGAAGGCACTTAATTTTAGAGAAAACTGTTTAAGCTCCATTTAAGGAACAATCATATTGATCAGGCTAAGCTGATCATGAATGTAAGTAAATGCGGCATTTCTATGTTATTCACTAAGTACTTTGAAAAAATAAATCATAAGATTATTTTTTTTTGGGGGGGGGGGGGGGGGATGGAAATACCTGGATGTTCCAGATACTTCAAAGAGTTCTAAATGCATAATTTGTAGTTGTCAACATGATCAGGATGAATCTGGGGACTGTCCCACAAGAGACTGTGGAAGGTCCCAGCTCTGGACTGCCCCTCTTCCCTTTGCAGCACTGCTCCTGTGGCAGTCATGGGATTCCCTGCCCTGCGCAGATACAGGTCTTGTCCTCTCAAGGCACTACATCAGTTAAGTTGGCCTCTGTAAGGTACAATTCCAGCTTGGATCATCACTTCTGGCCAGTGCTGTGAAGGCCAACAAAAAGAAATATTTTTAAAATAAATTGAGCAAAAGGACAATCAGAGATAACATTGGTCCATTACTTGATTAAATTAATCACCTCACAAATAGGTATGTAGACCAAGCAGAGATGTTTAATGCCGTCTTTGCCTTTGCCTTCAATACCGATACTGAGTGTTGGCACCCTCAGAGCCCTGTGTTGGAGGACCATGGCTGGGGGGATGATGACTAGCTGACCCTGAACTGGTTTGACGCTGCTTCAGCTGGATGCACAGAAGGCTAAGGAGCCCGAGGGTATTTATCCCAGGGTACTGAAAGATCTGGCTGATATTGCAGGACCTCTCTCCATTATTTTTCAGTGGGCTTGGGAGTCTGGAGAGTCTTGCAGTCAGCTGGAAGCTGTGCAAATGTTGTCCCAATTTTCAAGAAGGGCAAGAAGGAAGACCCTTGTAATTGCAAGCCTGTCAGTCCCACTTCAGTACCTGGTAAAATGATGGAGAAGGTTATTTTGTGAGTTACTGAAAAACACTTGAAAGACAAGCCATTAGCCATATCCAGCATGTGTTCATGAGGGGAAAGTCCTGTGTGCCTGACTTAATTTCTTTTTATGACAAACTCACCCATCTAGTTGACCAAGGGAAGCTAGTAGGTATGTTTTTTCGGTATTTTAGCAAAGCTTTTGATACTGTCTCTCACAGTATTCTTCTGGACAAAATGTCCAGCACACCAGACAAGTCCATAATATGTTGGCTAACTATAGACCTGTTAGTCTAACCTCACTTCCTGAATAAATTATGGAGAAGAGCATACTGGGTACTACTAAAAGGCATTTTAAAAACAGTGCAGTCATTAGGCACAGTCAACATGGGTTCACAAAGGGAATCTCCTGTTTATTTTTATAACCTTCTACATAAGATCACCTGCTTCATGGATGAAGGAAAGTAGTGGCTGCAGTTTTTATGGATCTTAGTAAGGCTTTTGATGCTGTCCCTAACAGTATCCTTCTGAACAAGTTGTCCAGCTGAAAGATGAGCAGGTAAATGATGCACTGGGTGAAAAACTGGCTGGATAGCAAGGCTCAAAGCATTGAAGTGAATGGTGCCACATGTCTCTGACAACAGTCACCAGTGGTGTTCCTCAAGGCTCAATCCTAGGGCCAGTTCTGTTCAATAATTTTATCAATGATCTGGGTGCAGGAGTTGAACACACCATTAGCACCTTTGCTGATGACACCAACCTAGAAGGTGCTATTGACTCTCTCACAGGATGAGAGGCCTTGTAAAGGGATCTAGACAGACTGGAGCATTGGTCAGTCATCAGCGGCATGAAATTGAACAAGACTAGATGCCAGATGCTGCCCCTGGGCTGGAGTAACACAGACGGGGAGAGGGGCGGCTGGAGAGCAGCCCTGCAGAGGGCTCCGGGGGCGCCGGCTGGCTGCAGGCTCCGCAGGAGGCAGCTGTGTGCCCTGGCAGCCGGGAGGGCAACCCGCATCCCGGGGGCATCACACACGGCACAGCCCGCCCGGCACAAGGGGTGACCATCCCGCTGCGTTCAGCGTTGGGGCGGCCTCGCCTCGAGGGCTGGGGGCAGGTCTGGGCCCCACCACTTAAGAAGGACAGGCAGGGGCTCGAATGGGTCCAGAGAAGGGCAACAGAGCTGGTGAAAGGGCTGGAAGGTATGTCCTATGTGCTCTGGCAGCGAAAAAGGCCAAATGTGTCCTGAGGTGCATCAAGGACAGCAAAGCTAAGCAACTGAGGGAGGTGATTCTGCCATTCTGCACTGCACCGATACAGCCTCACCTTAACTGTGGTGTGCGGGTCTGGGCTCCTCAGTATAAGACGGACATTGAACTGTTAGAGAATGTCCAAAGGAAGGTGACCAAGACAGTGAAAGGCCTTGAGGGCAAGAAATAGGAGTGTCTGAGGTCACTTGGTCTGCTAAGCGTGGGGAAGAGAAGGCTGAGGGGTGACCTCACTGCAGCCTACAGCTTCCTCAAGGGGGGCAGTGGAGGGGGACGTGCTGATCTGCTCCCTCTGGGGACCAGCAACAGAACAAGAGGAAAGGGAATGAAGCTGCATCAAGGGGAGTTCAGATTGTTCATTAGGAAAAATTTCTTCACTGAGAGGGTTGTCGGTCACTGGAACAGGCTCCCCCAGTAAGCGGTCATGGCACCAAGCCTGTCAGAGTTCAAGGAGAGTCTGTATGATGCTCTTTCTCATCAGGTTTTTTCAGGTGGTCCTGTGAGAAGCAAAGAGTTGGACTCAATGTTCATTATGGGTCCCCTCCAACTTGAGATGTTTTGCAATTTTCTGATTCTATGCTGACACTGAAAGAGAGGAAGTGAAAAATGTCTCTTCCTCACTTTTACCTAGTTCTCATGCCCTGATTTGTTTTTCAAGAAATGTCAAAGGAAATTGTTCTTGAGGATTTCAGGTAAAGGTGAGGACAATGCTACTGAGGTAGCAGAGGCTTCTTACAGTTCATGCAAGTGACATTTGCTCCATTAGGTCCCCAGCCTGCAGAAAAGCTTAAAAATCATCTGTAGCCCAACCTGAAGAATAGTGAGATTTTTTTTACAATATGTGGATTAGTACTGTGGCCATAGTTGTCTGCCATTATACTGAGGATATTTGACTTTTGAAATATCACAGTACAAAGGTGTTTTTAAAACCTAGACTAATGAGGTTTGCTGATTGTGGAGTGGCGGAACTCAGTATTCAATTTATTAGTTTATCAAGCAAGCACTAGCAGCAAATTGGACCAAAAAGAAGGCAAGAAAAGGAAATTGGACAGGAGGCATTACCTCATTGCTCTGATTTAGCATTAGACAGTGTGTTCTCAGACATTGTCTTTGCTAAAGGGGGAAAAAGTTCAGTTTCAAAATGTCCCCAACTTTGTGGGGAGGCAATAGGTTATTATATTTGGTACCCAAATGAGAGGAGAGAAATACTGTATCATACATTTTTACACAAATAAGTGACATTGTGTTCAGGGAAAAGTCAAGCTACATGAAGCACTGAGATTTGATAAACATTTTGAAATTCACTTTTTTCTTGCATTTACCAGCCACTGTCAGAGATAAGCAGACCTCAGACAGACGTTTCGCTATTCACCTGAACCAAAACTAAATTAAACTGAAGTATGTATCTTGTTTGGATTTGTTTGAGTGACAAGCAGCTTTGTTATAAATAGGAAATGGTTTAATGAAGACAAACATCATATTCAAACAGAACATGGATTATAGAGAACTACAGCACTTCCATGTCATTTCCTGACTGATATTTCATGTTGCTTCGAGTTTACTTTCTAGCTGGCAAAATGCCCTGGAGGGTCCTGCTGTGGATCAAGCAGCTTTAGAAAAAGCTCTGTTATATTTAATTCTTCTTGCATCTCCAGCCCTAGCCTTGGAGAGTGTACAAGAATTTGGGATGGGGATTGTCCTCAGTCCTTCAGCAAGGCAGGGGATGGACCCAAAGCATCTAACCCAAAGCATCCAGGCTGTCTGTCAGATGAATGAGCTGCACTTTAGCCAGGGAAGATGACAGAGAAAGGAGGGTTCTGTGGTCATAGAGGAAATTAATTGTTTGCTTTAAGATATGAAGATTGCATCTGAGAGGGAGTGAGCATTAGGAAGGTGCAGAGAGGGACATAGCATGGGTTTGCTTGCAGACACACTGAATAAAAATCTGTAGAAGTTACAGAGGAACACTGGACCACTCATTTTAAAAAAAACAGTTGATTATATTTATTTTCTTGTTATGAAAACAAGCTATGTTTTTTTAGGACAGACACAGAGGAGGAGCTGGGAAAGCTGATGATCTAGGCAGGCAAAGGAGCAGGACTAGGTATTTCATTGCCAGCCTCACACTGTTCTGTTAACAGCTGCCTAGATTCAGGACTCTTCCTCTCCAAAACCTCTCCAGGTACAGAATGTATAATTCTGTATATTGGATACCTGGAACATTAATTTTCCTACCATGTCCATCTCTATGTTGCATTATATATGCTTCTGTTTATACTATTACCTACCGTGTTTCTGTTTGCATTGTAGGCCAAATTCTATTCCCCAAATCTGCTAATTTAGGAAGTTTACATGAAAATAACTGGTGAGCAGAGTACTTTCCTTTTGTGATTGAGCTCAGGTCTGTCAGCAGTGCCTTTAACTGGCAGCCCACACTCCCAGGTTGGTTATAGGTATGCTGAGCAACAGCAGGCAGAGTTCATCTGCTGCAAGTAGAGCTACACCAGAGATCGATCTGACCCTGCACTTTTCAGTTCAAGTGATCCATCAGTTTAATCTTTTATTTTTCAAGAACCTGTCCTCACATATTGCATTGCCGAGCAAGGTGTTACAGCTACTTTCTACAAATCATTCTGACTGTTCACTTGGGAATGTAGGGTAAGCTTGACAGTTGTGACGAAATACTTCTGTGGATAAAATGCACGGAGGTCTTAGGAGAAGACAGTTGCAACTATCTTTCCAGGCAATCAGTGTTTATCAACAACCTTAACCTCTTCTGCTAATCTTTTTGGAATAATTTGACAGGGGGAAAAAAGTTTAAAAAGCTAATCTATGCAGTGGCAAAACTTCACCCTTCTCCCAAGCCAGTTAGAACACAAAGATCTACATAGTGTAACATAACTAAAATAACCTCCTATGTATAGTAATTACTTCTGAAAATGGATCTGCACATTTCCTGGAGCCAGCTTACAGTGAGTTCGGACATTTTCATCTGAGTCTGAGAAATTTCTAACGTTCTGGATGCTTCCCTGGGGTTCTGAAGTAAACTTTTGCTGCTAGCAAAACAACTAACCTCATCACAGTTGGAGGGATGTGCCAGGTGTTCGTTAGCATTATGCATGGGGTAACTCATTAAAGCTAAAATCACAAGAAACCTCAAGGAAGTCCTAATAGTTTTGAGAAAACTTAGTTGAGTAATGATTTCCATACTTTGAAATTACTTTTGTTACAAAAAAATCAAAATGCTGACACTTTTCTTTGATATATTTAGCTAAAAATATCTGTTCTTTTAAACAAAAAGAATTTCATGTGGCTTTGATTTTTGTTTCAAGTGCCTCATGTAAACTGTAGTTGACACCACTTGTAGATGAAAACACTGCTAGGTGAAAAAGTTACAATGTAATGATGTTTTCTTCAATTGTAATTCACAAAATATTTGTAGTATTTATAATGTAGCTTGGTTTTGAGGAAAGTCTGCTGGAATCCTGTCAAGATTCTGTAGGAAGCTACATCTTATCAAATCCACTGGGAATTTAGCTACTTTTCTGGCATCTGCTGGCCTGACTTTACTCCAGGGCCTGTTGGATGGATGATGGAATCTGTGATAATGGTGTCCCATCTCCCTGACAGCCCAGGCACCTGAACTGGTGGAAGTCTTCTGGAGAGCTGCATGGTGGCCCTACCAGTACTGGATCTTCCTGGCAACCTCAAGTAGAAAATAAGGTTTGGGTTTTTTTGGTTTTGTTTTTTTGTTGTTGTTGTTGTTGGTTTTTTTTTTTTTAATGACAAAGTACTCTTATTTACAAGGTGTCCTGCACTATTCCTTGAAAGCCTCGCTGTCTAGCTGGATCGTATCTCTTATGATGCACTTAGCTCCTACTGTATTTGAGCAACTGTAGCAGCCAATGGGATTTTGCACTGTATAACGATGGTAGAACCAGTGACTGGGAAGGAAAACTTTGGACGTAAGGGATGCTGTCTGCTTAGGCTGTAAGGTCCCTATTAAACAAAGAAACAAACAAACAAAAAAAGGGTTTGAAGAACTCATAGTTTCAGGGTGGTGGTGGGGGGGTGGGTTGTCTGTTTTTTTAGTCTTTGAGGGGCTTTCATGTGAGGTGTGTTGATATTAGCATTAACCAATTTGTTTATATATGTATGAGACTACGGGATGAGCTCTGCTACTATCTGATGTTCATTCAGGTACTGGCAAAAAAATATGCTATCACCTGTTCAAATGTCAAGAGTGGAAGCATATATTCAGGCTAGCCTTGGAGGCATATCACAGTTAAAGTTGTTATTGACCAGCAATGAGCATTACAAAAGTAGCAGGCTCTAGAAAGACATAACCAGATTGTTCATAATTCATATTGTTTCCAATCAACTACCCAAGTAAGTAGACTTGCACACTTGTGCTCCATCATTTTCTCAGCATCCTATTCATAGCTGGCTGTGTTCTTGCTTTGGAGGAGCATGACAATGCTTCTTTACTGCTCCAGCCTGGCTCAGAGGGAACAGAAAATAAAAGTCACTGAATTTCTTTCCTGACATGTCACAAAATCTACTCTGACAGCTTAAAAAATAAGTCATAGACAAAACTGAAATGCCAACACAGGAGACAAGACAGAAAATAGCTAAGTCCATCAGACTTTTTTTTTTTTTTCTGCTCATGTCTCTTATTCATTTGCAACAGCCCTGCTCCTATGCTCGTGATATACACAGAGTGACGTGTCCAAGGCACTTAAAAAACCCTACCCTACTGCCTCTGGTGCCCAGAAGAAAGACAATTATTATTGCTCAACCAAAGGAACTTTCATGGGAGGGCTGCTTTGTGACAGGTAGTGAGAATTACAGGGGGAGGGGAGCCATGGCCTATAACAAACAGAGCATCCCAGCTTGTATAGCCAGCAGGCAGCTCCTGGCTACATTCCCTCTTGCTAGAATGAAAGCCTTCCTACTAAAGCTCTAACAAATTCTAAATATTTCATGTACATCCACTGTAACAAAAAGTTTGAGCAGAAGGGCTGCCACTGAGATGCTGTTAGTGTTCTGTGTTTACAAATCTAAACCTTTTTTTATTACCTTCCTGATTATGAAATTGAGAATATCTGTCTGATACAATGTGCTGTAATAATATCTCTAGTACAATTAAAGGGGATCCCTTTGAAAGAAATTTGCGTACAAAAGCAGTAGGGCCAGAAAGGCAAGCAAATATGGGCCTTATTTACTGATCTGTCAATACAGGAGAATATTGCTCTTTCAATGTTGGTCACCAAAGGTGTAATTCATAACTGCATAGCCATGTGTGTGTTGTGGCTTTTATACAGTTAAATACTTTAGCTAGATTTATGCCATCACTAGCTGATAAGCAAATTTTTGACCTTGCCTGAGGACTCATATTCAGTTTTTGTAGTGAAACATGTTACTAAAAAAATCCAAGTATTTCTCTGTTCTTTTCTTTGGATCAACCTGTTCTCTTCTTCAGGTGCCTTTCTGGCTTCTGGCTTTTTTAAAACAAAAATAAGTGTAGCTCAAGCATAGCATGTCGTGCACCAGGTGCTTGAAAAGAGACAACTGCACAGTAATCCTGAAAGAGTCTTAGGTTGGAGGATGCTGTGGGATACAATTGATATTTATTTAATGTTTCCTGGAGTTTAGCAGTAACCTGAGTACTCTGCAAAAGAAACATTAGGAATGATAGTTCCTAGAGTCTTACACATGGAAGAGAGTACTGCGGGAGCAAAGCTGCGCATTCTGCCTTTACAGCACCACTCAAAAGCTTGAAAATTTCCTCTGGGGAGTGACAGAGAAACAGTATCATAAGGTATAAGAAAAGTAATGAAAAATTATGAACAGAGAGAAAAGAAGATAAAGGTGCAAAGTTCTTCCTTGTTTCTGCTCTGTTTGCAGCAGGGAGTAAGTAAATGAGTGGAAGGCAACAGGCACAAAAAGCCCTGCTGAACTGTGTGTCTGTTTTCTCAAAGCTCTGGAAGCAACAGTTGTTTTACAGCATACAAATTATTTCTTACCTGTTTAGAATTGCAGCCCATTGTTACTGCCTATGAGCATGTTGTCCCTGATCATGCTCCTCTGACTATGCTTCAGTGGCATACGGACATGTTGGAGACAGTTAATGATAACAACTTGCATAAAATAGCACAGTAAAAGATTGAGATTGTGAATTAGTTTTCTTGGCAAAACAGGAATTTACCTGGAAACTTTTCTCTCCTAGAAATATGCATTATTCATATGTTTTTCTCCTTGGTAATTTAACAGCCACTATTTAAATGGGAATTCCACTGTTAATATGAGGAAAGCCCTTGTCTGAAAGTCCTGATGTTAACCATTTGACTGTCAAGTACAAATGAAGAATATCAATATACAATATACTTAGCAGTTTTTCTATACTGCTTTTATTGGTTGAACTCTTGTGTCCCTGAGCTCATTTCTTCAATGAGCATGTCTTTTGAAAAATATCCTTTTGTTATCCTTGAAAGCATTCCTGTGATCTGAATGACTCCATTTATTGGTTTCTTCTAGAAAGAGTGGGATAGCTAGAGTCTGGTGTCTAGTCAAATTTTTCGTTTGGCCTCTCCACAGGGTTCATATCTGGCAAAGGAAAATCTTCCTGGCATAGGTTTCTCTTCTAGAAGTTGGTGCACAGCAGGAGGGTGCTGACATGGAAGAATGATATTTCATTCTCAGATATCAACTTATTTCCAACCACCATATGATGCCCTGCTTTCCAGAATTTTTGATTCGATTCTTCTCTCTCTCTCTTTTTTTTTTTTTTTTTGTTTCGTAAAATACAGTCAAATCCATAGTAGAAACTTACTCAAAAGTCAAGGGGCAGAACATGGCATTCCAGCATTGGTATTTTAGTCAGCTGCTTCTTCTCCTAGATACATTTTTGCCCCCACAATTAATGGGAAATTTAATTTATATATTCATGTATGTACTTTATTGCTCTAACTTAAGATCAAATTATCTGTTGCTAAATTAAATACTTGTTCAAAGTTGTTACACTGTACTAATTTCAGGGGTTTCTTTAATGCTACCCATTTTATTTGTTATTTTTAATATCTCTGTACCTTGGCCTCTCACTTGTGCAGTGGAGATAATAATAGAATCATAGAATCATTTACATTAGAAAAGACCTTTAAGATCATTGAGTCCAACTACAAACCTAACACTGCCAAGTCCACCACTAAACCATGTTCCTAAGTGCCACATCTCCATGTCTTCTAAATGCATCCAGGGATGGTGACTCAGGCACTCCCTGGGCAGTCTGTTCCAGTGCTTGATGACCCTTTTGGTGAAGAACTTTTTCCTAATATTCAATCTAATCCCCCCCTGGCACAGCCTGAGGCCTTTTCCTCTCATCCTATTGCTGGTTACTTGGGAGAAGAGACCGACACCCACATCACCACAACCTGCTCTATATGAAAAGAACTTAAAAGAAAAATGTCAGTTTATGTAAGTGTTATGAATTGTGCAAGTAATTCTGTAGAGGGCGTGTCCTTGCTATTGGATATATTTTTAATACTGGTAGCTAGGTTCTACATTAATTTGTTATTACATTACAGAAATTTTGGGGGCAGTTTTTGCACAACTATATTCAATTTATATTGAACCTTCAAGTGGTCATCTTTAATGAATTCTGCTGTTTCTACTGCAAAGGACATGAAAACACTTCCATCCTGGAGCCTTGATTCTATGTTAGTTCTCCTCAACTCCATAATCTTTAGATCATTTACAGGTTTTTCACCATATCCTCATTCTGAAGTCTAGCTTTCTTCCCTCTGCCCATCCCCCCACCCCCACCCCCCACCCCTTTTATTTTTGTTAAACAGCCACTTCTGTGTATTTACAGGATACAGATGGTAGGTCTCCTCTTGCAACTTGAGCCATTGTATGTTTCATTGATTCAGGGATTATTGTGCACTACATGAATGAAAGACGGTATTTTCTCTTGTATACACATACTTGCATAACTTTTCTAGCTCTGCTTATAGAATATCTCCACATTAATGTGAATGACATATAAAAGTTCTTAAATCACTGTGTAAATTTATAAAGATACATTTCCTTTGGCATTTCTTGTATTCTTTTCATATAAAATTCTGAAGTGGAAGCTTAAAAAGGAAACAGAGTTTCTTTAAGGCATTTCTGAATTTTGCTTCACAAGTAAACAACAATTCCTTAAACTTTATGCCTTTCTTCATTTTCCTTTTCTAGTACTTTTGTAACCAATACTTCTTCAGTTTTCATGATTTCCCTCTGTGTGACAGAAATAATCAATGCTGAACCAGGCTTCAACATTTAATTGGAAGACACAGTTGTTGTTCCCTTTTTTCAGAATGCATTAAACCCCAGGACTTCTTTTATCAGTTTATAAAGGTTTGCTGCATGAATACATCTTCAAAAATACAAATATGCACATTTATTAAAGTTTTATTTAGTCCCAAATGAAAGCTTTTGTTGATAACTATTCATTTCAGATACATGCGTGCAAATCATAAATGATCTTTATTGTACTTCCTTTATTCAAGTATTTCCTGTAAATTCATTTCAATGCACTGCATTTCTTCCATATTCCACACACACCCACCCACACCCAGCATTAATGCTGTAATGACATGAAGATTTGGAAAAACTCCAGCTAAGAGAAGTATAGATCTAGTTGTTTTGGGAAGAGTCCTTAAAGTTCAATGACAACAAAATTTAACTTCCTTTGAAGACACAGTTGCAAGTCTTTTTAAAATTATTGAAATGTTGTTATTTGCTTTACTTTGCTGGTAACATTTCTGTAGAAGCTGGGAAAAAAGAATTATTAATCTAAAAACTCAGTTAATTTTCATTTGGCAAAGACAACTTTCTTTGTTTCTATTCCTAATCATAGTTGCAAATGGCATTTTTAGCTTTCTTGAGTATTTATTAGTTCACTGCTATTACAGAGTCAGCAGAAGAAATAAACAGATTTTTCTCCATAGATCCTGTATGCATGTAAGACAGACCTATCATTTGAGGAAGAAAGTGACAGATGAGTCTTTTCAAATAAAAGTTCAGCATTGAATTGCAAACAATTGCAAATGCTGTTGCTGTTACTGTCACTGTCGCATGTGGTTCCCTTGAAGTCCGTCAGACATCTATAGCCAATCTGATCTACTTGCATGTCTCTTGTGATGGTACCATGACTTCTGTCTGTAAAAAGGCTTCTGCTCTTCAACTGCAACAGTTGTTTCTAAGGCAGTTTGTGTTCTTTGGTTGTTTAGAAGTGCTAAGAACACTGCTAAGATCAGTGCTTTAATACTGATATGCTTGAGTGGAGTATTTTATCCTCCCAATGTTATTGCTCAGCTTTATTCATTTTTGAATGGAGACACAACCAAGCATAATGCATATTTATAATTAAAAAAAAAAAAATCAGTGGTTTGCTTAAGTTTAAACTAGTCTTAGATAACTGATGACTATCCTTGGTGAGGATTCAATAGCTTCAATAATATGTATTAATTTGATTAAATCCCAATGGGGCATTTTCTTTAAAAAGAGAAAGTGACACATTTAAGACATTTCTTTTTAATAACATTAGATCCAAATTAATCTTAAGATCTTCATTATCAGTGTTATAAAGGTAACATGGAGTTTTCCAAAACAGGAAAAAGAGCTTCCAATCACAGAGTAATACTTGGGTGTCACATCTGGAAATTTTAAAGAACTGGCTGCTGGCTTGCATTGGAGGTAGGTGAGAAGGAATAAAACTGTAGCTCCAGGGCTTTTCTGTCTCCGATACGATACACATTAATCTCACATATGTGAGGTATAGACCCAGCAACATATCCGTTTACCCACCGCTCAAGAAAGTGAAATTAGATTCATTAGTTACAGCTATTTTCACTCTGATTCTCATAGACTAGCATACTGTTGCTGTTTCCAGAAACATATAATACATTTCTAATGAGTAAAGAGCAGTTAAGAACAGATTGCTTTTAACATGTTTTGCAAAGTCTTTAAGCCAAGCCTGGGCATTATCTGACAGCTTCACTTTAAAGTAACCTCTGTTTTACACTGTAGATGAAGGGAATATTACTTAATTTTCAAAGCAGTTAGCCCTTGTCTGCTTAAAGCCGAGTATATTTTTATGTCTTCTTCAAGTCTGTGTAATATTGGAGAAGACTGTTTCAAGGCTGAAACCATACATTTGTTTGTCTATGGTCTTAGCCTCTGGTCGAATTTCACAGTTTAGACTCCAGTCACCCCCAAGTTTGAAGCACTGAGCTGGTGATGGATCTTGTGTGTCTATGGGCAGGCTTTAGTGATTGCAAAGATGTCTGTGTTTTAGTACAGATAAACATGGATAGATTGTTTATTTTTCATTCTGGCTTTTCCCAAACATTCTTTGTCACTGCCCTAATGCTTTTCATATGTCACCACTCTTGTGACTTCCTGCAGGATGGTTCCTCTGCCAGCACACAGGTTTTGGTGCAGACAGAAGTAACTTTTTGGCTTTCCTGTTTGTTAGGATGCTGAGACCACTGAACTTACAAAAGATCAACAAAGTTCCAGAGCTGCTTAAATGGTTTTATCCTTTCTATGTAATTCATGTTTAACATAGTACTTTTGGTTATTTCTCAAGCTGTCTTTTCTACAGCAGCTGTGACATGAGAGGGACACTTCAAAAAACTGATTTTCTTTGGTTTGGTCTAGGCTCAGCCTACCCTGTTCACTTTCTTATTAACATAATACTACATGAGGTTTCTGTTATCCTTTGATCAGACCTACTAATATTAGTGATATAAATGCAGAGATATGTGTCCTAGTAAGAAAATAAAACTAATCCTTTGATGAGATCTAATGGCTCTGTAATACACAACTCTTGCATTTAATCAGTGCTTCTGTAATATTTCATGGTCTTTTAATTTCTTTTACATCAGTTTTCAAGTAAACATCTTTATTTGGGGTGTTTATAATTTAGAGGGAATTCAGGCATTCATATCAAAACACATTAAAACCCAAACATGATATGAAACAGTGGAGTAGTTTTTTTTTCATGCAATGGATGGAGTGAATACATGTGGAATTCGCTTACATCAGAAACACTTCATTTTTGCTCGAAATTTTAAATCATCGGTGTTTAATTTCCCTTTACTTGTCAGACTGCACATGAACAATGCACCCGGCTCGTTTCTTCTGTAATTACCGTGTCCTCTCACACATACTTTTCTGCCATTTTATCCCTTGCAGTGGCCAAGCTTGTAAGAACAGTTTCATCTCTTCTCTTGCTTAGATAAGGAGTTGCAGCCTAATGACACCACTGGAGTAAGGCAGAACGTAGAGCACTGGTGGACCTGTGTAGGAATAAATTTCTCCTATGTGGCAGTTGAGAGCATGATTAAAAATTGTTGTTCCTCTGCATTCAGATAAACAGTTGTGTCAAAGTCAGTTTCTAAAGGTCAGCTCTGACTAAAGCGTCCCTCAGGTTCAGCAGTGAGGGGAAAGCAACAATTAGAAAATGAACAAACAAAACCCGAACCAAACAGGAAAAAAAAAGCAGTTTAGAAGGTACAAAAGAATGAGCAAGATTAATGAGAACTAGAGAAGATGGATAAAGCATATCTAAATATATATATTGAAAAAGTAAAAAAAGAGTAAGAAGGATTTTTTTAAACACTGTCAGAAGTAAAGGAAACCTCACATCCATCCAGAAGTTTAGAAACAGATGAACAGAATTCCTTAAAATCAGGAAGAAAAGGTGTAAAGGCTTTCTTGCACTTAGAAAGGTTGCAAGGTATGTATGTGTATCACCCATGGATGAAATTGAGGATGTCAAAAACTACTAAGAATTTTAAAATCACTGGTCTTGAATGGAACCATCTTTAAATGATTGGCTGAGAGAGACACCATGCAGGGTGAGTGGGAAGAGACAGATAATGTTAATGGAGCATACATCACATTTTTATGGTGAATAAACTACCTCCTAAAACCACTTCAGTGATATACTGATACTTGCATCTGATCCTGAGGCTATCAATTGAGATGTGAACTGTTCTGAAATACAGACAAATGTCAACATAAGCAATAGCAAACAAGTCTACAGAAAAGACATGCCTCCACTTTGTAGCTGGTGGCTTAGGAAAGGCAACCGTGATTTTTGAGGAGTGGTAGTGCAGTCTTCTAAAAATGACAGAAATAGTAAAAGTTAAATAGGATATTTACAGAAAATCTCAAAGCATTCATAGCTGCCATAATGAAGCCCCATCTTACCAATACCCTGAAAGAGAAAGTAAGAATATAAATTCTGAGGTGGATTAGGGTTTTCTATCAAAAGCCATTTAACCAAATGCTCTGAAAGAACAAACAGGAGCTATTCCTCAAATGTTTACCCATGGTGCTGAGGAGTCTAAAGAAAAAAAAATGGTAGGGATGAATCTGGCTGGACACTTATTATGTACACCTAGCAGTCTAAGACATTTTTGAGGCATCTACTTCAAGAATTATAGGTGATAAGAATAACCGGATTTAACACTGAAGAATGTGCAAGGGAGTATTCTGTCCTGGCATCCAGCTGGATATTTTGATCAAGGCCTCTGACTTCCTGTTTCTGCTTCCATCTTGCTATCTAAGTAAATCAAAGACAACAGCTATCTCAAAACAAGCTTTCAAAAAAATTAGAGTGGTAAAAGCATACTGTTCCTTGTACATTTTCTATATTTTGTTTGTGGTCAAAGCATTGGGCCAAGATTCTGGAGAAACTGGTAAATTTGTCACAGATCTCTCCTGTCACCTTAACAAAAGAATGTGACCTCTCTTTTCCTTCTCTTGGAAACTACAATCCTAGACTGGATACTCAACCATTATCATCTGGTTTGCCTATTTTGATTATCTTCAAGGCATGGACTGTCTCCTACTCTGCTTGGTGGTAAAAGCATAAAAGTACCAGGGCTAGGCTTCTAGGCCCTACAAGGAGAAAAATAATACATAACATAGACTGAAGCATCACATTTGACTTTTGCCTGCAGACACATATATTCAGATAAAGCAATGAAGATATAATTCTGATTAGTTTCTTACAATTTTATCAGAACTGGAAAATCAACAGCTGAGAATAATGGCTGACCTTCAGTGGTCAGCTGGCCAGAATTTAAATGCATTGTAGCATTAGAAAAGGCAAGGAGGTATCTAATGAGCATGTGAGTGTCATCCCCTTGATTTCAAAGACAGATGAATTTTCAGCTACTGAAAATCCCACAGCATACTTATTTGCATCTTCAAGCACTTTTGAAAATACGGCACAAAAATGCTTTTCAAATATCAATGACTTTTCAAGGTACATTGCTGACAGTACCAGTTTCCCTAATCCCATATATGAAGATTTGAGGTAAGCCTCCAACGTTGCTGTGTAGTTTGTACTCAGTGTACTAAAGTCCTTGAGAAATGGTGCAACAGGTCTTCTACATAACCTGTGAAAACATTTTGAGTACTAATGTGTGTAAAGTAGGACAGATGTTTAGGAAGATGGTTGACATTCATAAATATATTCCTTCTATGAGTGCCTTTCTTTCAAACTGCATTTATAAGATTCATGCCTATAAATCATAAGGTTCATTCAAGGTCTTTCCTCCACATTCTTGTGGAGGTAGCCAAGGTATTTAATAATCAAGTTAGTAAATTAGTAATTATTAATTTAGTGAATTTAGTAATTTGGTAATGAAGTTCTGCAGCAATGTGACACCAAATGAGTAAAAAAGTTACTTTCCAGTGTCTAGGCAAGAAAGAAAAATCCATCAGAGTAAAAATCGATGCAAGATAAAGCCCAGCTGCAGGAGAACAGGAAGCACAATAGTTTTCTAAAAAGCAAAGGAAGCAGGAACCACCATAACTTTTGCTGTTAAGCTATCTTCCCAGAACACATGTTAATGAATGGATAGTCATGAATGTTTTTTGTATACCTTAGGGATACAGAATGAAGATAACACAGGCAGAAGGGAATTGTCTTGTAAACTGAAGATAATGGATGATGTCACACTGTAATGCAAATATCACCCAGTAGCAGGAATTCCACTCCGGAATAAATGACACATGCAACAACGATTAGAACCCAATGCCTATGTAGATGATGTAAAGAGCTAGCAGGGATAATATTTTCCTTTTGCAAGGGCAGTTTCTTACAATACCTGAGTCTGCTTTATATCCCAAAGCAACATAACAAAATTCTGTATATGAAAGGGATGATCCTTTGCTGATTACTCTAAACAATTCAGGCTCTGGAGTGTGTGTGGTTCTAGTCCTTCTTCTGACTTCATTTTTCATCAGTTAAGCTGCAGATAGGTTATAGCCCTATTGCGCTGTATACAACACCCTTGGATAGGGACTATCTGTAATAGGAAAACTTCAGAATGAGTAGTTTGTCTCCCTACTTCAACATTATAGGTGAAAATGTAGGAAGAAGCCACTGAATAATTTATTTTTAAAAAAAAATGTAAGTTTGCATGCTAGGGTTTGATTCTGTGATTCAGCAAAACTGTCTCAGCTGCATACATTTTTGTACAGATTTTTCTCTAGTGTGATGCTGATAGCAGGGAAAAAATAAGGAGTTTTTTGTTTAGTGACCGTAAGGGTCAGTCCAAAGAGAACGATATTGTCTCAACATTGCCAGCAGAGACCTGGAGATGGAATGTGGTCCTCATGGACACAAGACACAAAGACCCTGGGAAGGAGAACTGCATGGTACGAGGAGTACTATGCCGCTCCCTGCTACCTGGGACCGAAAGGAACAATACGATAAGGCCGCATAACCGCTGTCCAGAAGATGGATCACAACCACTGTCATAGCAGCGAACCAGAAAACTTGAACTTCAGGTGAACTTTCTTCACTCTAATATCATTATAATACAAAACCACACCTCCTGGTCTGAAGCCACCCGCCTCTAAGGCAAACCACACCTCAGGCACTCGCTCCTCTTTGGACATGCTGGTAACCTGGCTCGAGAAGGCCAAGACTGGCAACAATCCATGGGCCAGAGGAGGAGCGAGGTGTGTTGCTTGGCATAAGAGACGGCTCCTTAGCGACTGAACTTTGAAGATCTTCCCCACCAAGGATCACAACGATCGGAAGTACCAGCGGGATGCTGCCTGGACCTGGGACCATAGGGATGCCTTAGACCCATGGTGGTAACTATAATCCTCTTTCCTTTTTTACTTTACTTTTTCCTCCCTTCCTGTCACTCTATCTATTGCACATCGCTTTATGGGCAAACAGTAAAGTGCTGTTTGATCAAAGCATAACCCCTTGGCGTGGTCGCCTTGATTTTTTGTGCTTTGAGATCATAGTAAATGAACTATCACGAGTCCACTGAGGACTACACAAGAAAAAGAAGTCTCCCTCTTAACAGAATGGGATCCTGAAGCTTCCTTAGTGGTTGAGAATGTCTGAGAATCATAGATGCACGTGTTTAATGTAACTTTCCTAGTGTTACATCTGTACCATAAAGGATATAAATGTCTGTGAACGAAGGTTTGTCAAGTAGGTATTTCAAAGTTTCTAGATATAGGAAGACAAAAAATAGGTTTGGAAAGAACATAGTGTACTAAGAAAGTTGATCTGTACTCAGTAAGCTGTGCTTGTTACTAGAACAGATTTTCTATTAACACAATGTAAGGCAAATACATTCCATGCTTGAGTTTCACCACTAGAAATTTATGGTAGGTATAGTGAACAGGACAGGACAGGACACCATAGAATAGAATAGAATAGAATAGAATAGAATAGAATAGAATGGAATGGAATGGAATGGAATGGAATGGAATGGAATGGAATGGAATGGAATAGAATGGAATGGAATAGAATAGAATGGAATAGAATAGAATAGAATAGAATAGAATAGAATAGAATAGAATAGAATAGAATAGAATAGAATAGAATAGAATAGAATAGAATAGAATAGAATAGAATAGAATAGAATGGAATGGAATGGAATGGAATGGAATACTCAGGCTGGAAGGGATCTACAACGACCATGCAGTCCAACTGCTCAGCCACTTGAGGGCTGATGAAAAGTCAAAGCATGTTATTGAGGGCATTGTCCAAACACCTCATAAACACTGACAGGCATGGGGCATTGACCACCACCTCCCTAGGAAGCCTGTTCTGTTTGACCACCCTCTCGGTAAAGAAATGCGTCCTAATGTCAAGTCTGAATCTCCCCTGATGCAGCTCTGAGCCACTCCCACACAACCTATACCTGGATCCCGTGGAGAAGAGCTCAGCGCCTCCCTCTGCCCTTCCCCTCCTGAGGGAGCTGCCGGGAGCACTGAGGTGGCCCCTCAGCCTCCTTTGCTCCACACCAGGCAAGCCCAGAGCCCTCAGCCACTCCTCACAGGACATTCCTGCCGGCCCTTTCACCAGCTCCGTTGCCCTTCTCTGGACCCATTCGAGCCCCTGCCTGTCCTTCTTAAGTGGTGGGGCCCAGACCTGCCCCCAGCCCTCGAGGCGAGGCCGCCCCAACGCTGAACGCAGCGGGATGGTCACCCCTTGTGCCGGGCGGGCTGTGCCGTGTGTGATGCCCCCGGGATGCGGGTTGCCCTCCCGGCTGCCAGGGCACACAGCTGCCTCCTGCGGAGCCTGCAGCCAGCCGGCGCCCCCGGAGCCCTCTGCAGGGCTGCTCTCCAGCCGCCCCTCTCCCCGTCTGTGTTACTCCAGCCCAGGGGCAGCATCTGGCATCTAGTCTTGTTCAATTTCATGCCGCTGATGACTGACCAATGCCCCAGTCTATCTAGATCCCTTTACAAGGCCTCTCATCCTGTGAGAGAGTCAATAGCACCTTCTAGGTCGGTGTCATCAGCAAAGGTGCTAATGGTGTGTTCAACTCCTGCACCCAGATCATTGATAAAATTATTGAACAGAACAGGCCCTAGGATTGAACTGTAAAAGAACTGAAAAGCACCACCTTATGTTGCCAATCCTTTATACTAGCTCTGTGCATAAATAATCAGCATTGTCCCCTGATCCTGTGCAGAGACATGCTTTAATTTTGTTCAGATTACCTGGAACGTCCAGTACAGAGTTTACTCTGACTTCTTGTTTAGTGTAGGACAGGTTATCATATTAAATTAGACTGGCATAGGCAGATGATGCTTCACTTATAAAGCGAACTGCTGCATAGTTAAGTAGCCTATATTTGAATTAATTTAAGGGTGGAGAAGTTTATAGTGGATCAGTGTGTTGTGGCATGTAATTGCAGTAGGATGTAAATCCAAGTCTGCTCTATGGTGGAAATATGTTTTCAACATCTGTGTGCTCAGAAATGCCATTTCCACCAGGGTGGGGAGTGGGGGGTGGAGGCTGAGGGAATCAACAGTGCAGTCTCCAGGAGTCTTTGAGAACTGTAGAAATGTATTTACGGGGAAAAAATTATTAGACTTGTGGTCTGACTTGGCCAGAAATTAGAACTAAGTTATTAATGTCCCTATAATTTCTTTCTTGAGACTTACTGTTCTGTATGCCATTTGAGAGTTAATTAATTGAACAAAATGTGAACTCTTTTTCTTCGCTGAGCTCAGGACCAGGCTGCACTGTTACTGTAAGGAAGCTGCCTGGCTCCTTTTTCTTTGAAGGCATGGATGCTACAGAGGATGGCAGCTGTGATCTTTTTGATGTTGCTGAGACTGTGTATTTTGTGGAAATACACAAAAGGGATCTGAAATTGTTTCTAAATAATGGTGGATTTGAATATAGGGACTGAGCCTGCAATAGCAGGAAAGACAATCACATGCAGTGCAGGCTGAGCACTGCTACTGTATTTGCTGATGGCTCTGAATAGCTCAGATCCTCCCAAGAAAAGACTGATGAGTCCTGATGGAGAGGTTTCTGGGATCTCTGATGCAGTTGAAGAAGAAAATAAGACATCTGGTATAATAGCAAAGAACACTAGAAAATACTATAAAGGCATTTGTGTCAATCAGTGGGTTTTATTTATTCATTTATATTTAAAATAAAAAGGTGGCATCTGTCCAAAGCTCACGGTGCAGTGGCAAGCATTATGATAAAGAAATCTTTGCAGGGTTGTAATTACCTTTTCAGCAGAAACATAGGCACCCTATTCTCCTTTTATCAAGACAGGAACCATTACACTGCTAAATTTACCAGAAGTATAGCAAATCAAGTAAGAATTTGTGCTCAGGCAACTGTGGCAGTTACCTATACTGCAATACTGGAGCTCTAAGCAGAAGGTTAATTTTTTCCCCCATGCTTTCAAAATCCTGGGATTTAGTCCTTTATGAGAATGGTTTTTTTAGGGGATGTTTATGGTTAGGACTTTTATTAGGAACTGGAGACTTCTATTTCATTTACAATACTTCCGTGGTTGTTCATAAAACTGAAATGGATAGAAAAATGAAAATACATTCAAAATACCATAACAATGATGGTATATGTATGCCATTTTATGTTTCAAGAATGAGAATTCTTTTTTAAAAGGCAAAGAACAAAAGTGATACTCATTCACAGCAAAACAATAATTCTGTAAGGTGATTTGAATAAAGCCTTGTATGCTTGATATATCTACTTTTTTTCAAAGCATTTCAGTTTGTTAAATAAGACACAGCCCTTCTCCCCAGAAGCCCTATCTTGCTGGCTTACTTCTGACACTGTCTACCCAGGCACCTCAACACTTTTGGCAGGGATGTAGAAGAGTTGTGACGTCTGTTTTAAAGATGGGGAAAATGAGAGAAGTTACAGGGCCATACGACACACTGTCGGTATAGCTCCACTCCGCAGAATTAACCACTACCCAGCCCGAGGTGTTTCAAATGTGCATGCATAAGCAAGTTAAAATTTAAATTTGGAGGTGTTTTTAGATTTTAATTCTGAGTGTCAAAGATCTCTAAATGGGTTATGAACCATCACAGTTCAGAAGTCCTTGGTTTTAGTGGGGTTCAGGTTAAAGATATTTATACAACCACCAGGGATGGTTGCAATCGCTAGAAGTGAAAAGATGGTTCACTCGTCCCTGTGCATGTTTAGAGCAGCTCTCACCTCTGGCTGATCCAGGAGGAGACTGTGGTAGAGAGTGAAGTGGCTTTGTCAGGGTTACCTGTGGGAACAATGCCCAGTGGATTTACAGCATCTGACTCAGCCCTGAGCTCTTCCCAAGCACTGGCCTGTGACTCTGCAGATACTCCTGTCCCACTCTTTGTCCAAATCTTTCTTGTATACAAGCCATCATGGGTGTAAGTGGAAAAACTATGAAAATGGAAGAGAGCTGCAAGAAAAGGTTAAGGATTAAAGCCTGCTGGGAGCCTGTTGCTCCTTTCCAAAATGAGGAAGAAAGTAAAAATTAAATCTTTCGTTACACAGAGGATGCCTCCTTCTGTGTAAGGAAATGCAAGGAAACATTTTGAAATCTAACAAAATAAGCACACTTGTTACTTGATTTTGGTGGCAGGGCTTTATTATGAAGGCAAAAAGCTCTTGCCAGGTGAATTAAACATCTGAACACTAAAGACCTATTAAGCAAAGGCAGGGATAGAAAAATAGCCAAATTAGTCAGAAAAGCTTCCTGATGTGGTGTTACCATGGCAATAAGAACTCAAAATCTCTCCATGTGAAGTTGCCCCCTTTTTGCCTGTCTAACTTTGGAAAGTAGTCAAAACAGAGTGTGGACCTCAGAGCTGGTAAGTATTGGTAGCAAAATCAACGAATCTCCTGAATCCCTTTACAAACCTTCATGATGAACAGTTTCACATCCATGCTGAAAAATATAGAACAACTCTTTTGCAGGTATTTTTTGGTCTTTGGCAACTTGGGATCATTTAAAAGATGCCATACAATTTCTAAAGTAATTCTCCCCCCAGGTTAGAGGTGCATGATAAGGGTTTATCAACCAATTAACTCTTAACAGAGTGCAGGGAATATCCAAATACGTTTTTAGATATTATTCTGTAAATACATAGGCTGGCATCCTTTTGTTGTTGGCCATTCCCTGCTTCTTCTAGATTAGATTTTTGTGCAATATAGGCACTTCAAATATGGAAACCTGCACTCAGTTTCTCCACTAACAGAGAGAAAGGCACATACTGAGACACACACATGAGCTTGCTTTAACAATTTTGTTTCACAGCTTCCACAGCTGTGCTGATCAACGTCCCTTGCAGAGGAGATTAAGAAAGCATATCAACAGCTACAAATGCTATGCCACAGTCTTTCTACTCAATTAACTAGAACTGGAAGAATAGTTCCGAAAGAGATAATAGAGAAATCCTCCTCTGGGTTAGCTCCTGACTCTTGACACAGACAGGTCTTTTGTTAACAGAACCAACCCTGGTGATCCATGAGGAAAGAAACTAATTTCTTAACTTAATTAACAGAGATACAAAACTGGACATAAAAAAGACCAGAAGAGTTTTGTTACAGTTTGCACTGGACCTATAGTTTCTCAGTAAGTTTGTAACTGTCTTGACCTTTCAGACACAAATTTAAAAACTAATTCAAATTGAGCTGGAAATGGGTAACACTTCCAGAAGAAACAGTCTGCTGGATTCTATTTCTATGGCAGCAGGCCAGATGACCTAGATATTCTTCTCATTATTAATTATATAATTCATTAATTTAGTTTGGGAGCTTCTTACTAACTTCTCTATGTGAACCACTCTGGTGATGGACAGTCCAGAATTTTACCCTTTGGGAAGGAAACTAATCATCCTTACATCTAGGTCTGGATTTCATTATATCCACCATGAATATCATTATAACCATAATTATATCCATGTTTGGATCATGAAGATCCAGAAAATATCTGAATGAACATAATGTTAAACTTCTGGCTAGTAGCACTGGGATTTTTTTACCATATTTATGCCACAAAAAGCTGTACCAGAGAAAATTAAAATGCGTGCTTTCCAAAGCAAAGGGAATATTGTCTGGAGCTTTTTAATTTCTGGGTTTCTCAGGAAGTGAATACTGTTTGCAGATCCACTTTACAGCATGCATTTATCTCTATTTGATGTGCCTGGGACAGCTTACGTATGCTTGGTGGAGATTCAGTGTTCATGTTTATGTCCTGTACAGTTTGTTCACAGATGTCTGTCTTGGAAAGCTCAAGGTGATGCATGGGAACTGTAGTCCTGTAGTCCTGTGGTGTGCTGCTAAATTAAGTATTACCAACACTTATTTGCTTGTAGAGGAAACTCATGCTTGGAAAGAAGTAACAATTTAGTTTTGGTTTGTTTTTTTTTTTTAATGTAGAGAACTTGCAAGTCCTTACTTTAAGACTACTTCTAACAGAAATACACTTTTTGTAATATTAGTAGCAAACACATCAGAACAGTGTTATTTGGAAACTATCTGAAACCCTGGATTTGCATCTGAAATGAGTAAAATCTGTTGAAAGACAGCAGTAATCATGCTCTGTAGGGTACTGACAAAGAATTTTGTATTTCATGACTACAACTTCTTGGCTCAAGAATGTTAGAAGTATGTAAATAATAAAAGCAGTCCATTTTATTTAACCTAGGACATAAAGGAAGCTGTAATTTATTAGCAATACCATCTTCCTGTGGAAATACTTACAGGTTCTAAACATGTTCTTTTTTAAGTAGGCAGTTCCAATAAGACTTCTTCTTATTTGGGGAATTTTTTCAGGAACGTCAATGGCAATTCATAGTCATGGACTGGTTTAGTCTGAAGGGAACCTCTGGGATCATATTTACTAGCTCCTCTCCCCTCTTCTACCACAGCTTCAAAGCCAGGTCCAGTTCTGAAGTTACATTTTATTACTGAGATCTTCGTTCAGCCATTTTTTAATGTCTCCAAGGATGGAGATGTCGCAGCCTCTGTGGACAACTGCTGTCTTTTTCCACGCTCTTGATGAAGAGTTTGTTCCTTGTATCTACTTGGACTTAATTTCTTATACTACAGCTTGTGGCTGTTGTCCCTTACCTTTCTGATGTGCATCTCCAGAAAAATTGTGGACTATCTTTTCTATAACCAACCACGTATTAGGTAGCTGAAAATAATATCTATATCCTTCAACAGCTGCCTTAGGACAGACAAGCTTTTCAGTCCCTCCTTGTTCGTTGTATGCTTCCAGCCCTGGCCGTGCTAGGGACAGTCTGCTAGACTCACTCCAGTACAGCAACATCTTTTTGGCTCTTGGAGACACAAAGCTGGATGCAGGGCTTCTGCTGTGGGCTCACGAGTGCTGTAACATGAGGTCTGAAGCATAACTTCTAACACATTAGTCTTCTCATACCTGTTCTCTTTGACAGCTTTCTCAGTTAATCCCATACTGTTTCATAACCATCAAACTTGACACAAGATATATGTACATACACTCATGAAAAACATGGTCAGGCATTGCTGATACTGCTGACAAGTTCTATATCACCTGAATGGCAGTGAAATGTGGTATTGAAGCTATTTCTAAACATGCCATCAGCCTTGTGCTGGATTGGCATTACCTGATGAATAAGGCAGGGGTGCCATATGATGTTTATAAATGACCTTCAGTCTGAGAGGTTTCAGGATCTGTGGATGCTTTTTTGACCTATTGCCCCTATTACTTCAAATGACTTGAAGGCAAGGTTGAAGGAGACAGCAAGGCCATAGCCTTGTCTTCTGCAGACCAAGTGTGTGTTACAGGGTGGTAGGAAATATTTTTCCTGGATTCAAGTTTGTAAGGATATGTCTTGTCCCAACACAAAGGTGGCGGAATTGTGTAATTTAATTCCTACTATTTAAAAGCAGCATGTGATGAAACTGTGTTTGAAGAAAAGTAGATTGGTAATTTAGGATTAAATTGGCATTCTCTGAAGGTTGCTAGATACATCCTATGGCCTCTAAAGAACTGACACGTTAGCTTGCTAACTCTTTCTGGCTTATGTTTTGTCTCTTCTGTTGTATTTTTTTGTGGTGACAATAGTGCATCAGAGCTCTTGCTGCCTCCAAAATAATCCAGTATACACCAGTACAGAAACTTCTTCTTTGAGTGAGGGGAGCAAGGGGGGAGAAGGGAAGGCATAAAATTAGCATCTGTCTGACAGGACAAAATGCTCAGTCTTGCAGAGATTTTGCATTCAGAAAAAGTTAACATTCAGAAAAGTTCCTAAAGTTTTTTGTTGTTGTTTTGTTTTGTTTTGTTTTTAAAGTTTTTGCTGTTGCTGGAAACTGGAGCTCCAGTTTCTGGAGCTGCACAGTAATCTGCTGTCAAAACATACCTTTTTAATCGAAGAAACTGTTATCTCATTTGTATTTTGGTCCCTTTTATATTACTGGTAAGAGTAACACTGTGATATTGTCTTGGAGAGAAATATGGAATGATGTACTAGATGATGTCAAAAGTTTTACGCTTGGACACCATTCATTTTCTCATACTGAGCATACTGAAGATAACATTTTGCTAATACACTCAGTATGGCAGCACTTATTCTAAAAAACCTGCAGAAAACCGTAGTGGAGGAGGGACCTTTTCCCCCAACAGAGGGCAATGTTTATTTGCTAAACAGTTTCTCCTCTGGCGCGTCGTTACACTATGCTCTCTTCCCGTAGGCAAAGAGCAGAAAAGGACACCACAAACGACTCCGACTCCTCCCTTTGGTTCCCTCTCTTTTCCATTACTGTTGCTTGATGCATAAATGCCTTTTTAATGAGGATTAAAGAAAGGAAATACGCGTTTTCCATATCACAGAATTGGAGATAATGTGAGAGGAACATCTTCCTATGGTAAAAATACAACTTGCTGTTTGAAATGTGCAGACATATTTTATAAACCGCTGGTTTACAGCCCTCTTTTCTTTTACATATATGCATAGAGTCTCACATTTCCATCATAAGGATTCTAGTAAATGTGGCAGTGTCCTTTAATCAAATACATGGGGAGACAGCAGCCAGGTTTGCCAAGTTTAATAGTTAGCTTTAGGTGATCAAGGTTTAGGTAACATAATCTTAACCAGTTAGGGCACATTACAAAAAATGAGACTCTTAGGTTAGTTGAAGGCATGGAATTAAGGATTTGTGCAACTACTTGAATAGCAGAAAAAACCCAACCCAACTAACCAACCAAACAAAAAAAACCCAACAGAAAAAAACCCACCCAAAACCCCAGAATTGTGGTGAAGACAGGAAAGCAATCAAGTACAATATTTGCATGAGGCATACACTGTTTTCAGAGGTCATATCTGATCTGGATATGGTCTAGTGCTGTCATGCTGTTTGAAAGCCTTTAATCCAGTGAAATTGTCTAAAACCCCAAGAAAAATCCATGCATACATTATAACAGCAATAATGACATTTGTGCATAACGCTTTTTTGAGGATGAATTACCAGGTATTAGAACTTCACTGTATATAAAGATATCCATTTTTCTCAGCTGGTCATTGATTGCAGTTTGTTCCCTGAAATTTACTTACCACTGCCTAAATAAAAGAGTTGATTGAAAACTGGAAAAAATAAGTCCCATGCAGAAACTTGGAAGTAAAAGTTGTTTTTTCAGGTTTGAAGTGTTTGAAGTAGAGCTGGTTTTAATGTTCGGGTGTTTTTTTAAAAATTACAAGAGCAATTTTGAATTTTAATTCTCTTTTTTTCTTTGCTTTCATTTTATTATTGCAGTTATTTTTATTAAATATTTTGCAGCCAGATGACAACCAAATTATACATAGAGATGTTCTGTGAGTTGTTTATTTTCTATATACCCAGCTATTTTCAATATGAATTTGGAAAATCTTGACCATGGGAAAAACATATGTTAAGCTGGAGAATTCTCGGTTATAAAAGAATGTATCTTAACTTTTGGCAGCATGTCTTGTAAAATATTATGTATTTCAGTTTTAGCTTTCTTTGACAGGACAGAATAATAAAATTTAGGCAGTATTCCTCCCAACTCAGCAGTAAAAGTCACTTAAAAAACTCCTGTTCGCCTTTCCTATCTCCCCTTTTATCCAAAGGGGTTTAAAAATTAAATATTAGAGAATGTGTCCCCCAAAATCCTAGTTGTTTTGAATAAGTTGTCTAAACTTGCCTGCTTGGGTGACAAAACCAAATTCCTTGTACTTAACATCAGTGGAGTTACTTCATAGCTATGACTGATTATAATGGAAATTCTGGCACTAATGTTCTTTTTCTTACATCTTCAGATTATAAAAGACAAAATAGATTACTTTCTTAATTTGTCGGAAGTTGAATAAGCACTTGGATTTAGATGACTTGTTTGATACAAAGCTCTTGTAGTAAATAATTCCTAACTATTTTATATTTACTGTTTGTTTAACTATGATCTATGTGTTGCTTAATTCAGAAGTCCCATTGGCAAAGAGCACATCAAAAACCTCTTTGCAAACTGAGAAGACAAAAGAAGAAATTATCCTGGTCAAATATCAGCAGAGAAGCTGAAGTATCTGTAACATACCCAGACCACCGCCTAAAGATAGTGGTGGTCATCATGTGAAGCAAAACAAGTTTTTTAATAAAAAATAAGATGAAGGATACCAGCTGTGAAAATAAGTAGAGTATAAGAAGCTGCTCCAATAGAACAAATTCATGCTGGTCATGACATTTTAGTGACATCTATTCATCAGCACTATAAACCATACAAGAAACAAAGGAAAGTTCATCCAGGCTTCCAGACTTATACCAACAAAATACCACCACCAATAAACTTCATTATCAATCTCAACTGCCTCAATGACATGGCCAATAAAAATAATTTAGAAGGTGCTACAATACAAGAACTTTCCAGATATTGCACCATTGAAAACTTCCCATGGTAGCCATCTACAAAAAATTATTCTATAAACAGCAACAGGAAAAAAATACCCCACAACCCAATCCCAAAACCAGTCCAGCTGAATGTATAGGGAAAAGTTCCTCTTCTTGAAGAATAAAAATAAGTGAAATTGGTTTTGGCAAAAAGTAAGAACTGCCTCAAAAACACTTGTCCATTCTGAGAAGAGAAAGAAAAAACACTAAAAGGTGCAGAAGGCAGGGAAGTTGTTTAGCCTGCTTTGTAAGGACCTAACCTGTTGAATACTGCGGGGGTAAGACAGCATTGGAAAGGCAGATATTAAATTAGCAAACACAAAACAAAAGATTAAAAAAAAAAGTTGGCATTTGTAATGCAGTCTCATTAAAATGAATCTCAGCTCTATGCACTGTGCATACAGATCTAATGCATTCTTCCAGTATCAGAGGTAGTGGTTTTCCCTATTCCTGGGGCTTTAAGAACTAATCAAGTTTTAATTATCAGTTTAAATCTACATTAGAGTACTCACATAATGCTTCGAGGTTCTTCTTTGCAAAGCTAGAGGCGATGGAGTAGTACACAGTAATTACTACCTCATAATCCTGAAACCTTCTTTTAGAGCATCAGCCCTCATTTCAGCAAATAGTGAGCATCAGCAAGCAGGTCTGTGCCAGGATAAACTCCAAACAAACCGGAGGTGGGACATAAAACCAGGAAAGATTTAATTAAAACAAAATTCACAACAAAAAATAGAAATATCATAAAGATATACCCAAAGATTTAGTTTAGTTTAATTTATTTTTTTTTTTAAAGTATGACAATGTATGCTTCTGTTATTTGTGGTGTTTGGGGCATTTTTTTCTCAAAAAAAAAATCCCACACTCCCTTTCTTTGGCCTAAACTGTTTGCTGAATTTGATCTCGATGTTGAAATTATTTCATTCACTCCTCTAACACATTTTCAAAATCTAAAACCCCAAAACTTTTGAGCCCACAACATTTACTGAGTACTAATTGTTGGTACAGTTACAAAGAGGACAAACTCTAACAACACTACCTGTAACTGTGCCTGGCTAGTCTAGATTGATCGTGGTTCTTAAGCATTTGTTCTCCTTATTAACTGCTGAGAGAGAGGTTATTCACTGCTTCAGAGGCACTTCCTCCCCAAGTACACTCAGCTCCATTTTCAGCTGGTTGTTTTGATTTTAATTCCTGACTTTTTATATTTGTACCATGGTCACAAAGAATTGCTGAATGACTGAATTGTTAGCTCCCTGTCATCTTCAGTCAATGAGCTTTTGTTCTATTTTTTCTATAGAAATAACTATTCTGGCATGTTACAAGCTCCTTTGAGGGATCAGTCTGTGGGTTTTTTCTGGATTGTGAATACTATGTGTCGGAGGTGTCTGAGTTTCTGAGGTCTCTTGAGTTTTTGATGCAACTGCAGGTGAGACACAGCTAGCCCTGAAGTTCCAGATCACTGGCTTCTAGTGCACCTCCCATTTCATAGGCCTATTGGTTTGTTTCTTTCTCTTCTGCTGCCTTGTTACTCTATGCAGTCACGTTTACAAAGAATTACATAATGAAGGTTTTTTCTGCCAGCTTTTTTTTAAATGAGGTTTTTTCTGGTTCACATGTTTTAAATCAAGGAAGGAGGATAGTGTTCACAGCCACTGCAATTTAATAACCTCAGATTAGTACAGTCTCCTGTTACTACGATGCCCTTAGCTTGCTACAGCTGGTATTTTTTCTTATGTATTTGTGTGAATATTGTCCAGCAACACGAATAATTGGAAGAGTGTTGTAAAACCCTGGAAAATTCCCAATCCACTCCTGTCCTTGGTCTGAATTGTAAGTACAAGAAAGACCAGTGCACTGTGCTGTCTTGCTCTAAGGAGAGACTCTAGCTCTGCTGGCTTATCTTGTCACAAGTCATCCAAGTGTGGTAAAATTACCAGTGTGAGAAATAAATTCACTATATGGAGTTCCAGCTATAGAGCACACTTTAAACAAGCAGACAAATTGGTTTATTCCTTAATTGTCAGGCTGATTTCATATTCTGAACTGCTCTTCTGGGCCAGATCCAAGTAAAAATATTTAATTCAGAACCAGTAAACTACCCATATATTCCTGGCTCCCGCTGTTTCAGGCATTGATAAGTAGGAGAAATTCTACTCAGAATGTATCAAAATATTTTGTTGATATCTCCTCTCTGGAGATTTGAACTCCAAGTTTTTCATCAAGTTGTTCTTGACCTAGCGTTGAAGGTGAAGGACATGGATAGAAAGAATCAATAAAACCTTAGTCATCTGAGGTGAAAGGGTTAAGTGCCATTGCTTCTTTTGGCTGAGATTTTAAAAGTGAAAAATGTGAAACTAAGAATGACTAACAAAGGAGTGAAGAATGGAAGAAGTTATTGAAGTCAGGGCATTAGTAGAAGAGTGAAACTATGTGTTAAGGTTAGCCTTTTAATATCCTTGATTCCAGGATTTCTAGATTCAAGTTTTTTAAGCCTTCAGAAAAGAGGTGTGAGAAAGATTTGTGTGAATCTCTGGTATTTTAATATGTAAAAAAAATACTTTTCTCTGTCTTTATTTTTCATTGTTTTTTTGTAAGAAGTTAATGAATTAAGAATTTCTATTCTAGTAAGTTATTTCTGTTATACTTGATTAGTATAAGCTATTTGTCACACCCACTGCTGTTGAACTTGCATTCTTTAATAATAATGCACATAAATCCTCTGAACATTTTGACTGAATGATATCAAAAGCAGTGATATACAAGCTACCGTGATGACAGCTGAAATGATGTCTCATATAGCAACATCCTTTTATAATCAGGGTGACCTAAGCAAAAGCTTCTATGCTCTGGCTTGAATGGTTGGAAATATTTCCTTACTTTTCACTGACATTTTATGATGTGTGACTTTTATTAATGGAGTTTTATTCAGGGCTGGATGCTGTGGCTGTTTGTTGTTTGCTGTTCTTTATTGTCAGTTTTATAGAGCCATGTCTGCAGCAACTAAAATCTAGACAGGGTCACTGCCTTGTCATCTTCATGGGAAAGCCATCTACCTTCTTCCATGTACATGTGCCATACCAAAAAAAAAAAAAAAAACAAACCAAAAAACTCAGACTTCTTGCACGAATGTTACAAGAAGCAAAAGACAGGATCAAATGATGAGATTGTATGAAGTATTCTACAGAGATAAAATTTTTTTCCCCCAGGATGGTGGCATCATCATCTTCCTTTTGCAGGTAAGTAAACTGAAATTCATCAAAGACCAAGGTTGAAACAGCATGCCAGCATGCAGACCTTCAAAGTCCAGGTCTCCTACACTCCACTACTTTCTTTGGAGTGCTCCAAGACACTCCTTGTTGTTATGCCAAGTGATTCTCTTCCAATACACAGCACAGACTCACTGAGGGATCCTAAGAGAGGGGTAGGGAAAATCATGTTCCATTCCCCTGCTGCATTTGAGATGAAAGCTGGCTGCTCACAAAGGTCTGTTCATTATACTGTACAGTTGGTACTACAGCAAACATGATTTTTTTTTTTTTTTTTGCTTCTGAAAACTGCCAGGCTTGCAGAAAATGTCCACTTCTAAATAAGTAACTAAGAATCTCTGAGACGTCTCCTTATGAAGAACAGAGTACCTCTTTCCCAGTCATACTCCCTGCTGGTGTATGGTGCTCTACCCAGTGCCATTGGATAACTCAGGACCTTGGGAAGTCTCCAGTCTGACTGACTGCCCAGAGCCAGTTCAGCCATGGGTTCAGACCACACTGCTCAGGGCTTTATCCCGTGAGGGCTGGAAGTCTTCCAGAAAAGGAGACAAGAAGACCTCCTGGGCTCTGTCTCCACTGCTGTCATGGGGAAACAGCTCTCCCTTATCTCTTGCCTCCCTGATCCCACTCCATCTTCTCCCCAGAGCTGTCCCCAGCCCCACTGGCATCACTGCCAGGGCTCTGCCTGCCTGGGACAGGGCTGCACAGTGCTTCTGTCCCTCTTATGTGGGGGTCCTTGTGGGCTCTTCCTCCCTCTCTTCCTGACCCATTTGAATGGGACATCGTGACTAGGTGGGGTATTACCATCTTGTTAGCAGTGACAGAGCTCTTTAGAACCTGCTGGAGTTTGCTGGAAGAAAAGGTCTGGAGAACTCATGCTATACATCTAGTTTTGCACATGTTCAAGTAGGTAAATGTATGAATGAGAAGTACTTCCTGTTCCTTACAGCTGCCCTTTTAATTTACCTCTTCTCTCCTTCAAACCTCCCCTGCTGTCACAGGTTTCTGTGCAAAATTCTCTCAGCACCCCTCTTTTCTATAGTGTTAGATTTTACCTCCTGACTATCACTTTCTACTAGTTCTGTAATGACAATTGTTTGTTTTCATAACATGACTATTAAAACCAGTTTCCCCAGAGCCTGTAGTATGATTTATTTTCTCATCTCTAAATTTCTCTTTCTTGAGTCACGGTGGTTGAGAGCAACACAATTTCGTTTCCAGTGCCACCTCTGAATGCCTGAAGTTATTTTCTAGCCAGACAGCTGAAACATTTTCTTCATGTGTAAGACATAGTCTTGTCTATCCTGTATTTGAATGTTAATGAGAAATCAGATGCTGTGAAATGATACAAAATGATGAAAAGAGAATGGAACACCTAATTGAGCCCCTAATTCCTTTTCCATTCCAGGGAATTTATCACCTACCTCTTTTACAGGCTTTGAATTCTTAGGGGAAAAGTTTGTTGAGTTACAACATGAAATTGGGAGGAGGGCTAAGAAAAAACCTTTGATAATCTGGCCTTGTAGAGGGTGTCCAGAACGACAAGAAAAAAACATGAAAAAGTGTATTTTTTGGATCCTGCAGAACACTCTATGAAACATTGCCTGTGTTTACTATGTGTTAAGGTCTGTCTATTCAGAGGAATGCAGTTCCTAAGTTTCTTTGGCAAGACTGACTCAGGAGCTGAAGTTGCAATACCTGGGTAGATTTCAAGCTGCAACAGTAAATGCCTGTTGCAGAGATAACAGGGTGGACCAGTCAAGCATTGCTTATGCATAACAGTTTTCTCTAGTTTGGAAGAAAATTATCTGGTTTGTCATTCTTGAATATGTGCACATACAACAAAATGATACATTTATCCTATTTTTTTCTCAACATTGTGATGTTCAGACAGTTTTATGTGATTTCCTGTGGGACATCATATCTAAAAGAAAATAAAATGGGATGTCGAGTGACCTAGGGTTTCTTCTAGTCCAAATGAATACAGAGTTGTTCTGATTAGGTGGGGCAGTAGAGGAAGAGATTCATTGCTCCTGGAAGGAAACAGCAAAGAAATGAGCTAAATTTCTTAAGCCTCTTTATGCAGCAACACGGAAGGCTGTTTTATTCATAGGTTTGCTGCATCAGCCTCTGGATGTGCCTTTTGAACTCTTCAATGGAAAAGTCCCTAAAAGTAAGGAATCTGCTTACCAAGATAAATCTTCATATTATTCCTCCCGTCATGGATGTAAATGTGTACACTGCAAATAACTAACCATGCCATTTGTTCTACTTGCAAGATGTGGGTTGTAATTCCTATGTCATGATGGTTGAAGCACAATTAGCTGATATTTCTGAAGTAATGTGTTATGTAGCACAGTCCTTATTACTGTTGTGGAAGGGATGCTACAGCCAGCACCACAGAAGGAGAACAATAGGATTTAAACAGTGGTGCGGTTCTTGTTTTTTTTATAATGAAGTGAAACCCTGAGCATCATGCCAGTGGGAACATGAAAGTGGGGGCTCCATTTACAACCATTATAGAGAAAAGTCTGCAAGACAAAAAGATCCATCACATTCAAGACTGCTTGAGAAAATAACTTTATTTTATCTTTTCAATTGTTCCTCCTACACAGTATCTGCAGCTGGCACCAGTCTGGGTTTAGCAATACTGTGCAGCAGAGAAGCTATTCTTCAGCATGTAATTAACTATACCTTTAATCAGTATATCTACTTATTGTAGATCGAGCCTTCAGTCCTGAGCACCTCTATCTTCTGAAGGATTTTGAGAGCTTTGAAAATGTTTTGATCCCTCCATATAATACATTTTTCTCCCTTTTTCTTTGGTCTTCATCTCCAGTGAAAAGGATTTATTTTTTTCTGGTTGTTTTCCTCCCCCAGCTCTTACATTATAGTCTATTTCCCTTTCTAATTATGTTTTTGCTCCCTTTCTTCCATTCTAGGGCAGTTTTCTTGCCATTGTTGGGGGCAGGGTATTTTGAAAGCCTTTTTACAGCCTTCTTTAACCTTTTCTGTTCTTGCCTGATAATCTTTGGCTGGAAATATTTCTGATGCTATTAATACTTCCTTCTGTGTTTCCCTATTTTCTCCATGCTGCTTTTTTGGATTAAATTAATCTTTATTCTGGTAATTGTCTTAAGACATATTTACATGGAGTTGAGGACAAATTCAATTCTTGCAACTTCTGAGCAGTTGCTTTACTATACCACACATAAGTGTTGGGCTGCTCATGCGGTTCTGTAAAGGAAAGTGCTTTTTGTAGGCTTATGAGCACAAATGGGCATTTAGCTGGTGCAATAAATTCTCTTTCCCTGCCTGTTCTGCCACAAGCCAGGCATATCATTGCCGCTAGCCTGCAAAAAACTGGGATTATGTTCAGCAGCTTTTGGGGTGGACTTTTGAAATTCAGGGTTCCCTAGCTCTGATTTGTACATTAAGGGGTCCCTAGCTGTGACTTTGTGGTGGAACAGATGCACATATTCCATAGCACCAGGTACTGAAGACTGGGATGTTGGGAAATGAGGTAAATCAGTAATGATAATATCTGGTTTTAAAGATGATACATCTTAGAGAGACCCAGAACACAGTTGTGAAACCCATCTAGGAGTATGAAATCTTTTATGACCTAGTTGCATGAGTCAAAATTTGAAAGCCCTCTTGTAATTCTGAATTACTGATTACAGCACAGTTTCTTACCAAGCAGTCAACTGAGCCATTGTATTGCCTTACAGTTGTTAGTAGCAAAATGTTCAGTTTGATTATTTGTCTGGTGGTTAAATCTCACTTTTTACTCTGTCTTGATAGAAGTTTAGTATGTAGCACTAACATTGACACTAGTTGTAACATGTTACACTACTTCCTAATGAATGTTCTAATCTCTTAAATTTGGAAAGAAATCACATTTACCATATTTTTTCACAGTGCAAAATTGGTAACTTTCCACCCTAGTAAGACAGAAAGTTTAGCATTAAATAACAACTAATTTTAAATACCAGGTATTTAGTCTCCATAGTCTTAGGAAACACGAGTTTGGTTGGAGATGAAAATTACCATGAAAGAGCTAAGTGCAGACTGATCTTTTGTTAGGAAGGTTAGTAAGTTTGGATACTGGACTACTGAGCTTGCATTGCCTGTCTGGGTACTGTTCTGGACAGCTAGGCACAGTACAGTGTACTACTTCATTAACAAATAAAATCTGAATTACCCCTTGATGCAAAAGCAAGGGCATTACATTTAGATGTCTGCAAAGGCGTTACATTTAGATATCTGCAGAGTGGAGTGTAATAAACAACATGTTTCAAAACCTTAATGAGAACGATGCCATATTTCCTGAGATCATTAATTCCTTATCTGGTGTGTGCATGTCTCCCAACCAGCCTCTTTTGTTTACTTCATATTCATCAGTTTTAGTCTCTGTTGCACTGTTGCAGTCTGTACATGCAGATTAAAAATGCTCTGTTTATTGAATTCCAGGAAAAACACATATTTTCAGTTGAGAAATGGAAAACAAAGCAGCCATATAATTTTATACACTTAGAGCTTGTTTTTTGACAGAAACGATGAATGCAAACTTCAGCCCACAGTTGTCAAGGCAGCTGTATTCTCCTCTCAACAATCATAGTTCTGCAAAATATTTTCTTCTTTCCTAGTGGTCTTTAGCTTAAAAACAGGAAAACTGAGGGTGTCGTGATTTTCTCAGTACATACTGCTTTATTATAGATGGGACATTCTCAAATAGCTGTCCCTCCATGGGACCATGGGCTTACTAGATTGCCAACAAGCATGGCAGTTAGTGCCAGTTCTAGTGATGATTTTTGTGTTATTATCTTGGCCACTGTGAACTGCAAACTAATTTTGTACAAATAGCTTAACAGCTGTTCAGTAGCAGTGGCTTAGAGAGTCTGATTATGAAGTCCTAGTCATACAGCTTTTGTAGTAACTTTAGTGAAACTGCCACCTGATAAAGCAATTGAACTTCATTTTCTCACATGATGTTTGTGTTTATTTGATCTGAGCTCCAATTTTGGAGATGAGAGGATCTGAATGACATCAAAATGAGCCAAGCACCAAATTTCTGGGCTGATTTTCCAACCTTCTGGGTTGTATATTAGGACTGTAAATGGGATTTTTGGTCATGTGAAATGTTGGTTATGAATTCTTGGGTATCTAAGCAAGTGAGAAAGATGCTTTTTAGCATCCATTTTAAATAAAATTAAAGTTCCAGAGAAAAATTCTAACTCTACTAGATGTCTATTGTCTTCAGCAGAAAGAGCTTTTTACACCTAACTGGTTTTTGTTTGGGTTGTTTGGGGGGGAATTTTGTTAATTTTTTTTTGTATGAATGTGTTTGTGCTAATGGACTCAGCACTGCAAAACATTATCGCTCCTCGGCATTCCTAAAAAGGACAAGCAAAAGGCTGCTGCTTCTCTGTTATGATATGATTGATCCGGTAATTTTTACACAGTTTTAAGGTTGAACTTGTCTCTTTGAGGTAACTTTAGACTTACTGTCTTACAATACCAACCACATTCATTTCTTTATTAATTGTTAGCAAATAATCAGTATTATATGAAATGTCATGTAAACTGTTAGTTTATGTTCTCCTGGCTCTTAATTATAGCTAATGAGATTATATCTACCAAGAAGACATATAGTATAGCCAAATTAACTTTCATTTTCTTCTGCCCACTGCTTCTTTGGTGACAATCTTGCCTTACTCTTTCAGCAATGCCAAGGCTGAAGGTCAGGTGTTCAGAGATACCTCAGTTGGTCAGCAGTCGCATGTCTACAGTTCTGCCGAAGGTGGATATGGAACAACATGAGCTGGAGCTGAGAACTGAAACACTCGTAAGGCCAAAACCGTACGTTTCAAGATTCATTTGAGCTGAGGACCACTAACTTACAGACAACCTTCTGTTATGGAATTAAGAACAAGATCACAGTTAAACTTCTAGTTTATTTTTACTTACTATACTACTTGATAAATTGTTATTCTCTTTTTGCAGTGGTTAGCATAATGTGGTTGAGATACTGATATATGAGTGATGACTCTGGCATGACAGCTGTCAGGGTCATGTCATGGTCATTGTCAGGATAATATCAGTGTTGCAGAAATTGCAGAAGAGAAACATGAATCTAATTTAAAGAGTATCAAACAATACATGCAATTTTATGAATAAATTATTTCTTAAGGTACAGAATAATAAATGGAACTTTTATTTTTATATAGATGTTAAGTTATTGAGAATTAATACAGAAATTGACAAGCCAAAGTAATATGTCTTACTTTGGGTAAGCAAACAAGGGGGGGGGAAATGTAAAAAAAATATGATAGACTAATCTCATAAATTTTCTAGTGGTACTTATATACATTTGTATCAATTAATAATTTTAATATGGAGGGTAGACACTTCTCCAGTTTGAGTGCATACCACCAATATTGATGAAATGTAACAATGAAAGTTCATGCCTGTGTTGATAGTCCTCAAATACTGATCTGATAATAAATTGTTTGGATCTTTGCCATTAATGAAATCACTTCCTCCCACTTTGTACATGGCTATGTTTTATTAAAAATTAATTTTCTGATTTAAGGATAGATGTTTCCCTTACTGTGTGATTGTTGTTGTAATTATAGTGAATTATATCTTGCATGACTGGATATGCATTCAGACATTAGCATTTAAACTGGATTATCAGTTTAATAGTAAAATAAGCAAACGTGTTTTTTGAAGAAAAACCCCCAAACTAACAAAAGACCCACACTCAGACAAATAAACTTTGTCACTGATACATCATCTCTTTTCTCTCTCCATTTTCATTCTGTCAGTGTTTTTATCTCCAGTCTCTGGAATGCACTTAAAGTGATTTTTTACATATCCTTCAAAGCTGTCTTGTTGCCTTCTAGTTGAATGTAGAACAGTATGAAAAGTCCTTGGTAAGCTGTTTATATGTTTTCAATGAATCAATCTGCCTTCTGACAGGCTTGCATATTTCTTTCCAGCATTGTTCATTAGATCAAGTGTTAATATTAAAAAAAAAAAAAAATGTTTCTTATATTGGTGTTTCTGTACAACTGGTGTTTAAGGTATTCTGGGTCAAATTCTACTACAATTGCAAATCCAAAGCATCTCTGTCAAGTTCAGGACAAGATGGACTTTTATCCTCTGCTTGATCTCTCTTAAGTACTCTCTTCTCTTCCTGACTAGAGCTGCTTCATTCTTTTGGCATAGAGGTACGCAGTTTACCCAGACTCGTTTTAAGGGTCTGGGTACCAGCCCTGATTACCCATCATATCTAATTGGGCCTAGATACATACTTTTAAATGGAAATCTACTATAGGCTTGGTAAATCAAAGGGCATTGCTTCCAGCTTGTTGTTATCTTACTTCTGTAAGACCAAATCTTGCTCACTTCTCCAGTTGTCTGGAAAGCTCGAGGAGGTCAAACTGTTGCCATTTATCTCCACGGTCAGACCTGGCACTTGCATCCTCTGTTCTAAGAACATATTTCTAAAGGCCTTTTTATTCCTTGTTCTCTCTCTTTCCTTTTTTGTAAGAGTAGATTCTATTTGCCAGAAGAGAGGCAAGACACTGCTTCCAACAACAATCTTGAATGCTTTTCTTTCCTTAAAAGACAGGTCGGTGGGTACATGTCAATGGACATGATACAATTGAGTGTGCACTGGTTACAGAGAAACCTCTCTGCCTCCCAGGCAAGGGGGCAGTGCCCTTGCGTGGGTGCAAGCCTTTGGTGTGAATGACACTCAGCTCCTCTCAGGACACTGTGTGTAAACATTGTTGAAATTCATGTCCTAGGAGACATACTCAGGCCTGTGTTCCGTATTGCCTAGAATAGGAAGGGTGGTCAAGTTTCCTGAGCGTGCAGAGGGCTCATTGACTTTGTTATGTCCCAGTACAGGAGGGACAAGGTCACGGTGGAAACTACTGACAGGGTTGGGCAGCCAAGCCACCATCTTCCCAGCCCCATTGTATCCCCATCTGTGTTTGTGCAGCTGGAGAGTTGTCTAACCAGGCAGGCACTTGCAAAATACTTGCTTGGGACTGGGTCTTCACCCCAGTGTCTATTCCATTCAGTATGACTCGGGTAAGTATGTTCACTACAGAGAACCATAAAACTATATTCACATCAGTCCAGGAGAAACAACAGGTCTGAGATCTGGGACTTTCAATGCTTGTTTAGCAAAGCTTGTGTTTGCATCTGTCTGTTTTAGCCCGTTTTTCAAAATTGCCCCATGTCTGATGAAAAGCAGATGCACAATACACCTGAAGTCATATAGATCGTAAAATAAGCCAATTTGAATGTCTGTTTTATACATATTACTAAAAGGTGAGGGGAAAAAATGAAGTTGCAAACTAGTTCTACTGTTGCTGTTGCTGGTGCATAAGTCATGAATCAGATTAGATAAGCAAATCTCACTGCTTTGGTGGAGAAATCAATACTCCAGAAGGAAAAATACCCCAAACCAACACTATTTCATTTTATAGTGAACTTCTAAATTATATCGCCAATCTCTTCAAGCATTTTGACTCTAGAGAAGATGTTTGAGATCGAAGGTGAGTAATGACTTCATTTATTGACCTATGACATCAAATTAGGTGAACATTGAAATTTACTGAATCTTTAGCAGATACTTTCTCAGGCGGTGTGATATAAATATGTGCAGATACATGCTCACAATTTTATTTACAGATGCCAGTCCTGTTCTAACCATGCACTGACTCCACCTAGGCCTTCCTTACTTCTCTTCTCAGTATTGCTCAGCATGGAAAGCAAAGTACACAAACTCCAGGAATTTCAAAATATGTGTAAAAGAATATGTATCAGGAAAGATATGGTATCTTGTTTTTTCATGACAGTTATGAAATACGTGAAGGTTTAATTTCTAGGTGAGCCATATGTGGCCAATACAAGGAAGTAATTCACCCCAAACCTAGCATCCTTTTGGCAGGCTTAGCAAGTGAATGAGCTACCACTGGTATAGTACAGAGCCTCAACTATTCATCAGCCTAAAGGTTTTTTTTACCATTGAAAAATGGTAGGTTTCCGTGGGTGGCAGATTGCATGATGCCCACCCAAAAGGTAAAATGCAGACAGGGAGGCAACAATATTTATTTCCCTTAGACGAATGTTTTTCCTAATTTCTGGCCCAAGGCAGATATTTCTTGGGTTTTCCTCATTGCTCTTCAGAAGATTTCAGAGGTTTCTGGATTTTTGCCTTGTTGAGGAAAAAGGCTACACGTGGAATGTAGCTTACTGGAAAATGCCTTTCTTTTTTGGTAAGGCAAATATCATATGCTGCAAACTTCTGATTGACCTTTGAAGATAGCATTTGATATTCTGTAAAAAATCATAAAAACCCAATTCATGTTGCAATATACATGTGTGGTTATTTTAGAGTATAACTGACATGCCATTGTATTATAGTGAATCAGACAATACAGCAAGTTGCAAAGGTAGACTCCAGTGATTTCCAGCAGAAGGAATTCAGTGATGGTAATTTAGACCAGCTGGGGACTTGCTTCATAGGTTTAATGTATCAGTTTTTATTTCCTATGTTGTCAGCTCAGGTCTTGTGCTAACTGCCAGCTCAATTCACACTGCGCAGACATGTACTAAGAGAAGTATTGCAATATGGATGGGCAGAGAGTGCACTAAAAGGCACTGAAGGAATTAAAACTGAGGCAGGAATGTAATTCAGATCCTATAAAATCCATTTTGATATTGTTGCTGGAGTCTGAAGAACTCCGGAAGTGAATGAGCCTACTGATTCTTCAAATAGTGTTATCGAATGAACTTTATCAATCAAGGCATCATTTTTGTCATTTAAAAATGGGGAAATTGAGGCACAAGGAAGGGGTAACTCAGGGTCATCCAGGAAACAGCAGAGAGGTATTCAGTCAATATGTAATTATTAATTTTTAGTTTAGACTAGTACGGTCCTCTGCTCTTAACTGTGCAAGCTGTCCTTACTTATATGACATGTGACTTCATTGAAAAAAGATTTGGAAAAGGTCATTAAACTGAGTTGTTCAGGCTTAGGAGGACATCACATATTAAGTCTCATTAGAAATGCATTCTGTGGCACTGCAGTAAGCTACTTCTGAGGAATTTGTCACTGAGCAAGGATTCCAGGCATTTCAGCATTTTTTCTATATTTTATTTCCATGGAATTCAGCAATGCAGTGTCATTGCAAGAGGTTCCTTTTCCAAAGCCTGCATCAGTTTTCCTCTTATTACACTTAGTTTTGGTCTCCCCAAATATTATCTCTAGATAATAAATTGGTGTTGACAGGAAAGAAAACTGGCGGTGTGGGAGACAGAAATCACTCATCAGCTGTGCTAAAAAACAGATTTTAAAAATTCTTTGCGTGTTTCCATATTTTTGAAAGCATATGTTTCAGAGATACATAGTATCTTTTTTGCTCTGCCTGCTGATGATCCAGCAATGCTTTGTACCTGGGTAGGTTCAGCAGGATGTCATGGTACCATCGTTGGCTATGCTCAGATTATTGCCTATTTCCTTTGGACCTCTGCAGTCTTTATTACCTGCCTTGAATAGTAGTTGGGTTTTTTGGGGTTTTTTGTGTGTGTGTGGTTATTTTTAAAGATACTGAACTACAAGACTCTTTCTCTCTTTTTGTTTGTGTGCATGAATCTGTTTGTGTGTTACAACTTATTAGTGAAAGAAACCTTCCCCCAAAGCAGCTAGTAAAAATAAATAAAAAGCTACAGGACCTTACCAGCTGATGAAATCACCAAGGGGAACAGGAACTGTATCCACTTCATCTGAGCACAGGATTATGCCCGGAATAAATCTCCTTTCAAATTAACAGTTCTTTCTGACATGACAGTCAGGAAAAAGAGAGCAAAACTTTTAAAGAAGAAATTAACTTGCACTCACCCTTTGACAACAGTGTACATTACAGTGATTGAACTTTATTAAGAGAATTGTTTGCCAGCTCTATTTCTCTTTCTTTTGGCAGCTTTGACATAAATATTTAATTTAATTTATGTTCCAAATTAAAAAAAAAATGTCTCTATAAAGGCTGAGCAATACCTGCCCACCATGAAAAAAATGGTGCTTATATATTGATGTGCCATTCACAGTGAAATATGTCTATACGAAAGCTGACTTTTCCCTTATAGCCTGGAGTTTTAACCCTTTCTTAGACAGGCTGAAGGAGGAAGAGTGCAGAGCTAGAAAAATACAGAGAAGTGGAACAAATGCCTGTCATAGGAAATTTTTTTCTCCAGGCAATTATGCTTTTCTTGCATAATATTTATCTATGCTTGTCTCAAAAATGGACAGAAAATGAGATATTTTCAGTCTGTAGTTGGGAGTTAATGTATCCCTGATAGAAGACCACTGATGGTAGTGAATTTCATTAATAGTGCATTCAGCTGGGTGTGTCAAGGTACCTGAGCCCCAGGGGTAGTGACCAAGTACCCATTTGTTAGGATTTTTCTTGTACATGATCACCTTGGATTCCTGACGTTTTGTGCCAAGTAATGCTGAGATCTCCAACTGCATCTCCTATGTATTTAATATTTAAGGACTAAATTCTGAAATTCAAAACCTGTATAAACCTGAGCTCTGTATGGGTGCAGGACTTGGTTTATCCATACATAGAGCCTTGACTGTTTTCTGTTGATATTTATAATGAGATCCTATTCTTCATTCATAATGAATGTTCCTTGTGACACAGAGGCATATGAGCCTGAGGCACCAGAAGAATTCAATTGCCCTGACACTGAGACAACTGTAATAAAGGTTTTACCGCAAAACCCTTGTCATTTTTTTTGTAGGTTGTGCCAAGTTACAGACCTCCATGTCTCACGAGTGAATGTGCAGGTTTGATCAGCGCAAGTGGAATACTTGATTACATTGTTTAACATACAGGTGGTTTACAACTAAGGTGTGCTTGTTCAGCTAGACCACCCAATGCTAGAAGTAAATGCCAGTTCATATGAGTTGAGCTCCAAGATTTTCCTCTGACCTTACTGTACTACTAAAGAGAGAAGAACAGAGAAAATGAATGTTTTCAAAGATGAGAGTGAATGAGGTGCACAAATCCAGCTGGTTTCTAAACTCTTAAAGAGCCCCGAAATTATCTTTTCAAAACTTGTTTATTTTAGCAATTGAACAACTAAACTATTTGTTATTTTCACAGGTGACACCTATTTGAAGATTTTATTGCTACCCTCCTGTCTTTATAGGCTGCTCAAGAATTTTTACTTAAACAAAAGTATTGTGCTATTTCTACAGAAAAAGGCCTCACAGAGGAATTTTTGTACCCAGAAGAGTGAACTAACAGTCTCTCATCAATACACAATAATCTTCACATGATAATTTCAGTGTGTATAATGTATGCAGAGTATTTCAAAACAAATTTTAGGATGTTTCAGACAATAAATTCCCTCAGATGGATTATAATCTAATGTTTATTTTCATTTTAAATTGAGTTTAACTAAAAGGTTTTATAATCTGAAAAATCCTAACATTTTTTTTTTTAATTACTTCGTGCATATTTAACATCAATTAAATTGTCATCTGGTGGCTTAGTGCAGTAGGTCTTTCATACAGGAAACTCATGATGAAGTTAAAACTGTAACAGGTTGTCACAGTGAAAGGATTTTCTTTTTCCTCTTTTTCCTTCTCCTGCAGACTCATTATTGCAGAGCTGGGATATCCCTCAATTACAATTTAAATTAGGTAGGACTTACTGAAACAACATTGTTGTACCTCCATGTCAGTATTAAGACATTTTAATACTAAGACTGTATTCCAAGTGGCATGTGTGTATGCTTTTATGCCTACGAGAGAAGGGGAGGAATTGAATGAGTTAGTGCTCCATTTACAGTATAGGGATGAAAACCTGTCAAGCAGCTTCATTATTCTCTTATTTTGTAGAACCAAGTAGTATGTTGAATTAACACTTCCTTGAAGTAAGTAGGATGTATTCAAATACATACACACATCTGCTGTGAGGATTAATTGTATGGTTCTGTTTAATTTGTTAAACCAGTTTCTCTAATACTTCGTATTTTCTGTTTCCTGATGCCCTGACTATGATGAATTAACTTCATGTCTGTCCAATTCTTCACTACAGTTCTTTTCTGTGCTCTACTTATTCCACATCCTTGAATATCTGAACATACTCTTGGAAAAATTCCTGCAGTCAGTAGCTGGATTTATTCTCTTATTTGTCTTATATCTTTATAGAGCAGAAGTTTCTTTTTGTGAGGTTTGGGGTTTGGCCTCGTTTCTTGGTTTCTGTGAGCAGTTACACTGAGTACCGTTTTCTCCCAATTTCTACTTCTTCCTGTAACCAAATAATGTTTGAACCCATGGATCAACATCAGGTTTAACAGAGCAGTAGATGTCTCCAGAAAAATGGAGTTCTGAAGCATTCTGTGAAAACAGGTGTTCAGAAAGAGCTAAAAAGCCATGTAAGTGATCTTAGCAAGGGCTCCAGCAGAGGAAAGAGCTGCAGTGGGAACCTAAGACTTGCTAAACACCCAAGAATGTGTCCTTTTGAATATCTCAAATGGAGATAAAAATACTTGTAAGAGCAAGGTCCTTTTACTGTAATCAACTTAACAAAATCCACATTGTTGCTGTGGGAAAGGACACGGGCTCTGGTTAAATTTTAAGATGCAAATCTTTTTCTTCTGCCTAGATCAGAGTTATCCTCCAGTCAGATAAATACAAACTGAAGTGTCAACCTGTGCTTTCACCCTATGACTTTTTTCCAGGCTTCATAGGGCTATGTCATTGAGCTCTTTGGGCATGGGGATCTATGCCTAGTACTTTATTTTACTTTCTATGGGGCAAGGACAAGATAACTATGCTTATTGTAGCTTACGTTTCTGAGAAGAAAAAGCTACATTTTATGTCATTTGGAATTTTTCCAAAAGGCCAGCAGCAATTTGTGTTACTGAGGAAGGGTTTTGGGGCAAGGTATATTGCACTGATACAATTCAAACAGAGGGTGATGCCAAGCCATGGATTTCCCCCAGTGCATTGACATTCCTGCTGATCAAGCCTGGGTTGTAGTCATAGTACTCCAGCTCATTCAGTTACAGTGCAATTAATTGTGAAGATTCATGGGTTGCAGGCAGGCAGTACTTGTTAGGAGACAGCATATACTAAGTAAGCATTGGAAAGTCTATACAAACTAATTCAGAGACTATATTGATGTTAAGGGACTTACAAATCACTTTCTTGTGGACTCAGTGTCACTAGTGATTGAAGATCGGTTATTACATGATTTATGGATGTGCAGGATAAATGCATTTAAATTAGGTGAATAGGCAAATAAATCTGCATGTTGAAAGAAATATTCTCTGCCAGTGGAACAGTGTCAATTTACATTGGTTTATGATCCAGCTTTAAAAAAAAAGTAATAATTAGTAAGTATTATGTGATCATCTAGAATCTCCAAGCTGATGTAAATGTATCTTTTTAACCTTATTGTAAAATATCTTTAGACTCCTATTGCAAAAAGGTAGACGCATTGTAAACCAGATTGAACAAAGCAATTTCTGGAGTAACTATTACTGTAGTGGGCATAGCAGGGTGGGGGTGTGCAGACAGCAATCCAGACCATCACATGCTGGTAGTTAACACTTGGGCAAAGGAGTGGCATGAGGCCAGAGCTCTGTTTAAGTCCCACTCAAGTAATTGACCTAAGAATTTGAAGAAGTTGAAGAGTCTTAAAAATTTCAGAAGCCTTCTGCTGCCTCCATGCAAGGAGATGAGTTTCGCTTTCTGTAAGAAACAGACAGAGGTGTCCTTCAGTTTACTAAGCGTAACTAAATGCACCTATTTAGTAATGAAAAGGCAATACAAGCCATACCAAAAACTTCAAAAACAAACTTGATTTCAGTGTCTTGTTTCTAACTATTTCTTGCAGAATTATCTTGTAAAATCAGATGAAGAATCAGTGTAGTTTGTGCTTGAGTTTTCTGTTCCATTTATACTCTAACCCAAATGCTTTCACTCATTATCTCAATCACATAGAAAACAGTGTTTTGTCTGCTAAAAACAGGGAGGCAGCTGACATATTTACTCATATGCTGAGATTTAAGATAAAATTAGGTAGCCTCCTCTTCCTTTTTTCTTCTCACTGCTCTCTTTCCTGTTGGCAACTGCTGCTTATTGCATCTTCTGCTGAACACACTGCACGTTTCTCAAGAAGTCTTTCTGCGTGAGCCTCTCTGCATAGTGACCTGTCTGGGGACATCCTTCTTTGTGAATTAAAAGTCTGTCCAGTTCAAACAAACTGCAGGATGGGAATTTGCAGGAAGTTGCTGCAGGAAAAAAATTACCCTTGAACCTGCAGAATCCAATCTGCTAGGAAATGAGTTGTGTATATTAATTTCTCTCAGGGGTTTTCTTAGTATAGTATTTGAATTGTTATGTAAAATGAGCTTGCTCTAGAACAGGCCATAAATATGACTAAAATATGATGGGAACTTGGGGAATTTATGTTACTGACACATGAGCTGTGCTGAGACAGCCTCTTTTAAAAGTATTGCTAGGAATGACGACCTGACTCCAATACATGCAGGGCAGCTATTGCGGTACAAGGCATTGCATTGAAATTTAGATTTCATGAGTTTGCTGAGGGTTGTTGTACAGCAACAGGACACCTTTCAATGATTTCCACTCTGTGTTAAGTTTTTGATTGTATCTAATACAGTGTGTGCTAGCTGCAGAATACATGGATGATTTATACTGTGAAGTAAGGATTCTGCAAGAAAGAAAATCTGCAAGAAAGAAAAATTCCCCCCTTTTTTTTTTTCCTCCTTAAGCAGGGTTCCCCTCATGCCTCTTACTCTTTCTTTCTTTCTTTTCTAGACCTGTCAGCTGTCTAGAAAACTTTCTGAATCTGGTTATGTAGCTTTATATTTGCAGACTGTGCTCCCCAGCATGTTAAAGCTAAAGATATCAGGGAAAGAAATTACATCACTTGCATGGAGTGGAGGCAGTACTGAAAAGATGAAGGCATACAGTGGAATGGAAACACACGGAAGCTTACAGGGGGAGGAGCACTGAAATGGGTGAAAAGGCTGTGCCTCAGTGAGTTCTTCAATGTTTTACAGAACCTATCTGTCCCTCCTGTCTTTAGCTAACACTGCTCTTCAGCAATGTGCACAGCATTGCTGGAAAAGACGGGTAGAAATACCAGCAAAACCTGGAGAAAAGATTATAATAAAACCTCAGCTAAGTGCATGGCATTCCCATGATTGAAATGTTGAATGTCCAAACAAAAACAAGACCAGTGCAGTGTTTTGAACTTTCTTTGGCCTGATACAGGTTTTGTACGTTTTTACTTGCCCAAGTGTAAGCTGCTTGCTTTCTTGTACAGCATAAAATATCAAGAAGGCACTCAGCCTTTTTAGATGAAGTGCAAGGGTGCTTCAGCCCACAGGGAGCCCATCTGGGAATTCATTGCATAGTGGGGGTGAGAAATGCTTACAGCACCTTGTTGGGTGGTTGTCCTGACTGTGGACCTACCTTGTGGACCTGGTAAATTGTTAAATTCGTATCTATTAGAAGTGAACACAAACAGCGTTGACTGCCTCAACCAAAAATACTCCAGGTATAGTATCTACAAATACATTATTTTCTCTTCCTTTTAGGCAATAATCCCAAGACACAGGGCTTCTACCTGCACTTTTGGGGGCACAACTCAGCTGTTCCAAGTGCACTGGATATTTTCAGTTTACATATACTCCTGCTGTTATTTTTCTACCTTAATCGTGGGCCTAGAGTTATTTTTCTTATCTCTGGGTAGTCCTTATGTGTGTCATGGATACCAAGTTTCTCTCTGCATATTCTTTTGTGGATAGAAACCTGTAGCTGAGTATTATGGGGCTTTCCCCAAAGAGGGGCATCAATATCAGTTCTATGCAGTGAAGTAATCACTGGGATACCTTTGCATGTCCCAGTGCCCATAGGCATCATCTGTAGTGAATGTAATTCTAGATAATAAGTAGACCTGGCTGGAAATTTGAATGGAAAATTTTTCTGGTAAAAAACTTATTTAAAAATGAAAATATAAACAAAAAGTTTTCTTTTTTAAAAATATCTAGTTTTCTGCCAAACCCAAAAATTCTGATTTTTTTCTTTTCCATTTCCTTCTTCGTTTTGTACTATTCCTGACATCACATGTGATTGAATAGTGATAGCAGCTACATCCTCTCACAGAGCTTCCTTATGTTACTTTATTTTATTTTATTTTATTTTTCACTTCTGGAGCATCTGCAGGTTTACAAAATTCAGAAATATGATGGAAAATATTTGCAGAAGTAATGTACTTTAAGGGACTGAATGGCCAAATCTGTATGGAAAATAACTTGGGGAAAACATTTTGCAAATTTTAAGAATTGGAAAATTTTCCAAGAATGTTTAAAACAACAAACATTAACCACATTATGATGCCTGAAAGATACAGATAGTGAAGCTGCTAAATTTTTCATTAAATTGTTCTTGTCTACAACTTGGTAGACAGCTCACAATTTTTGTCATAGGAAGTAGTTAGATAGCTCTAACTGAAATGAACTGTATTTGTTTTCCACAGTACTGTTACCTGATTTGTGCTGTTTACTACTGTAGAATATAAATATCCTAGATTCTATGTAAATGTAGCTTGCTGTTTCATGTGTGTGACATCAGATTTTCTCCTGAAGTATAAATATTTGTTTAGAACCCTTTAAGAATTGTCTGTATTTATTAAAACTTTCCATGATTTTACTCTTCTAACTCTGACAGACCCAATTACCAAGTCATGGTGCTTGTTTAGAATGGCTAATGTATGAGAGATCTAGATTTTTTCCAGAGGACTGCACAAAGTGTGCATATCACTGAAGTATAAGTGGGGCAGGGGAGGCAGGAATGAAATGCTGGACTAGGTTTTACTCTGATAAAAGCCTAAATTTCATTTTATAACTCCTCTACTGTTTTTTGTCCTGGTGCAGAGAACACTGTCTTCTGAAATTCTAATCATCCACCTAGGATAGGGACCTCAGAAACAGATCAGCCTTTAAGGTACCCATTGCTCTCCATCAGCTACAAGGAGAGCCCAGATGCCTGTCATAGCCTGGATCTTCTGGCAGGCTAGTATTATGGATCCTGCTTAAAGTAACTACATTTCCAGAAAGCTAGCAAGGTAAACCCATAGCCAGCTGTGAAACAGTGCTTTGAAATCAGCCTCCAGCTCAGGAAGTTCCCTTGCCTCTCCTTGCTAGAATAGGGTTGATGTATCAGGGATGACATCAGTGTATGTATGCTTTGTTACTACTGTTCTTCCTAAATATTTGTTCCGTGCTGCTGTCATTGGGAACACAACAAGGCAGATGGACTTGTGGTGTTAGGTGGTACAGCCGTTCACACCTTTAGGTTCCTGTGAGACAGAAAGCTAATGGTTCTGCAGTGGGCTCTACAAAAATAATTTTAAAAAAACCAATTAAAAACCCCTGAAAAACCAGAAAAGAAAACCAAGCCAAACTCAAAACAAACAACAAACAAACAAACAAAACATTTCTCCACCTTTAACTTTGCATTTTCTTGGAGTTCAGCCTTTAAAACATTGTCACATCTCTATACACTACCAAGAAAATTAAGTGGTTTAACTTTCTGCAGTTTGAGAGGATGGAACATGGCATTTTTAAGCTAATACCATGCTAAATATGAGCTGAAATTTGATTGACCTCTGGCTGGATGCACACTTGCCTGGCAGTGGATGCTGTTGCAGTCCTTGGGTCTTGGTCCTTCAGTTGTCTGTTGCAGCGCTTTGGACATATGTTTTATCTGGGCTACATCTGCCCCTCCTTTCCACAGAAAGCAGGAGGGACAGACAGCTGGAACAGCATCTGGTGCACACTTTCTCCAGCACAGAATTAAGAAATGGCTAGTGTGAGTCCCTTGCATGAGGACCTGGGGTGTTCTGCTGGAGATCCTCAGCTAGATGAAGTCCAGGCAAGGGAATGAGCAAGGGCCCTCCTAGAGCTGCTTATCAAGAACCTGCCCACATGCTTCTGACTGCAGCAACAGGCTGTTGAGATAAAAACTTCTCTGTTCAGCTGAAATGAGGTGGGTGGTAGATGTTGCTCTGGACCTTTATCTCAGGTCAGCAATGGACTGACTGAACTGGTTGCTAGGGGAAAGGTGGGAGCCAGCTGTAGAGTCCATTACTGGCTCTTTTGTTCCTGAGACGGGCTTTATTCAGGACTATGGCCTCTTCTCAAGTTAACTGTGCCATAATGGTGGAAGAGGAAAGCATTTGTTTTCTGTTTCTTGTTCCTCCTGGCTGCTATAAAGCTGAGCATGAACTATACTGGAAACACTCCTGGATTCACTGTAGTACAGGCATTTTGTTGTTGTGCCACACAGGGGCTTGTGCAAGCTCAGCTTGCAAGAGTAAAAATAGAAGGAATGTAATTTGATTAACTTGGACCTGGATCCATTCAAATGTACAGATCTTTATTTGAGTTTACATTTGCTGAGGGTTTTTTTTCTTTTTTTAATAATATCAGAGTCTTTTTTGACCAGTATGATGAAAAGCTCTTATGGCAGTATTACTTGGATTTAGAGCAACTTATTTTACAGAAATGTGATTTATTACACATTCCTAAAACTAGTACCTTCCCTGCACCCTACACCTTGCCTGCTAAATATTTACTCCTGCCTCTGGCTGTTACTTACTCATGATGAGTAACCCCAGAAGCTTCCTTGCACCTCTATCTGTGATGGACTGCTGAAACAGCTAGACAGATATTTCAGAGTGCGAACTTCTCCTTAGAAGAAAAGGGAGAGAAATGCTTCTCTTGGTATAAAACATAAATGTATAAACGTATAAAACATGGGAGTGAGGGAGTAGTGAGAAAGATTTGCGAATGATTGGATCTCTGTTGAAAGACACAGATGAAATTTCACTTAATACATGTAGCTAAACCAAGAGGGCTCAGTGGATCAGGTGAGCATGTGTGTTTTGAAGTGATGAAAACAAACTTTATGGTAACGCCAGCAGCTGACAATGCAAATAGGTCCTATAGAGATTTTCCAGAGATTTAGATACATAATCCTGTTGACTTCAGTAGCAGCTTCCTGGGCCCTTCTTTGAATCTGGAGTAACCTTGCTGATTTTAGTTTGGGGTGCTTATTTTTCAAATAATACACACTAAAATGGTTCAATTTACAATTAAATGGTTCACATTTTTCAGCTCCTGTACAAGTACAGAGGAGCAAAGACCTCTTCATGGTACATTAGAAGCAGTAGTTTGCTGCCACAGTTAGGTTGCTAGGAGTGTGCTGAAAAACAAAGAAACGAGACTCAACAGCACTTCGGCAACACTGTTAAGCAGGTTTTCTGTATTAGCAGCACTGGGTTGCACTGGGGATTTTCAACTCCAAGTGCTCCCACAATCTGGAAGACTTTCAGAGGCTATATACCATAAAGTTATAGATACACATGAGGGGTGGGTCGGGGGGTGTGTGGGGGTGTGGGTGGGTGTGGGTGGGTGTGTGGGGGTGTCTGTGTGTGTCTGTCTCTGTGTGTCTCTGTATCTGTGTGTGTGTGTGTGTGTGTTCCATTGTTGCCATTCTCTAGTATCTTTCTTACCTTTCACCTCCTTATCTCATAACCATCCCACAACCATCCTGAGCCTCTTCTGTTCAGGTAAGTATCTATGGTGGTAACAAATGTGTTCCTTGTTCTTGGGCCTTAACCCTTTCAGCATTTTCATTATATAGGTGTGTCTACATTGTAAGGCCATCTTCGCTCAGCTGAACTGCTGTGCTGCTTCTGGTTCCTAAATGATTTGGTGCAAAGAAGCATCTAAACTTCAAGGATAGTGAGGAACCTTCTGCTTGATCACTGCTTCTTATTAGGTAAAAGAGCCACTCCTTCAAAAGCCAAAAATTCAGAAGCAAAAACCTGTAAGTCTGCTTCTCCCTCTTGCAGTTGCCTGCATGAATAAACCATTAAATAAATTCTGCCCAGTGGCAAAAAATTGAATCAGTTGTTTCTATCTTCTCATGAGCTTTTTCACAAGTTCCTTTAGGGCTGCCATTCCGAGTAATGTTCTTCTTTTCTGGCTAGAATCAGATAAATGTCTATGAAAGACATAATGCTTGGCAATTAGCAAGTCATGAAACACAGGTAAGGATGTTCTGACACAATTTTTATGATTTTACCATGCAGCAATCTCCTTATGTTATCTGTTTAAATAAATTGGTATGTTGGGTGTGTGCGAATCAGTTTTACAAATCAATACTAACAGGGATTATTCAACTTCATAGGTCAAATATAACTTTGTTCTTGATTGAAGTATTTGATTGGCATAACTTCCTTAACCATTTTTTTTTACTAGCTTCTCATAACTTTGTTATCAGAGCTTTTATCTTTTTTTTTTTTTTCATTTGCATTGTCCTCTGAATGTTTTGAAGCTGTAAATAGCACGTGTTACCTGTTGATATTTTTTTTGTTGGATGATTTTTCTTTTCCTGTGTGTTTCCCGGATAAAACCTCCTGGAGCCAGTATGGAAGAACATCCTAGTGTTTCAGCCTAAGCTTTCATTTTCATTAGAGGAACATATCTCCTTCTTTAAAAGTATCCAAGTACTCTTTTTGCCACAATGTTTTTCTCAGTTTTTCTGCTTATTATAGCTTATTCTGCTATATTTCAGTTCAAATTAAATACTGCTTTGCTAACAAAAAGTCATTTTTTTTGCAATCTGTACATACATTTTCAGTCACTTTGTTTTACTTAGCTTTGCTTTGTCTAGGGTTGTTGTTTTGTTTTGTTTTGTTTTGTTTTGTTTTTTCTTTTGGACTGACTTAGCAGCACTAGGTGCCTTAGTTTAAGCAGGGTTGAATTGTGGGACTGAACACATGGAAGCAGGGTTCAAGCCAATGTTTTTATGAAATGGGAAGGAAAAGCTAATGCAAGCTCCACAAACTTTTATTTTTCCCTTTCCTGTGTACTTTCTTTGTGTATGAACTGTAGATTCTCTGCTTTATCTAGATGGGACCTGAGGAAATGTCATTAAATCACCTGTGAAATTTTTAGTTCTTATGTTATATTTCCTGAGAAAGAGAGCATTTTATGGAGGACAGACACTGGCATTCATTTTCACAACCATATTCTCCCTTTCTCTGTGCATAGCCCTTGCTTGTCACCATTTCAAACAAAATATTAAAACATTTTTTTTCCTCATCTTTGTCTCACAAATCTGCTACCCTGGCTGCCAGCCCAGAGTGTGTACTGACATTACAAGGCAGTTTTTTTTCCCACCCTGCCTGCTTTGAGTTAAGTGGTAGGCAGATTGCTGCATTTGAAGCTGTGCTGGTTCTGTTTCTCATGCTGAGTTTTTCAGGTTTCCCAGTTACCCTGCCAAGCAAGCAGAGCTCTAGTAAACAAGAATAAAGTGAGTGTATCACATCAGGACACACAAATCCCTCTGCAAGTGGAAGCTGAATCAGACCAAGCATTCACAGAAACTAAGAGGTTAACTCACGGTTAGCTCTGAATTTTATGAGGTACCATTGTTGGAAGAATCTCACATATTTAATCCTCCCCCCTCCCCCAAGGTTTGCATGAAACAAAAAACAACCATGGCCCCCAAATCCAACCCCTTCAACCATAAACAGAATATAATGTTTTGCTTGACATGTCCCTGTCATGGACTGAAAAAACTTTTTTTTGTCATGATGATATGGATAATTCAACAAATTATTTCTATTTGAAAATCAAAAAATTGCTCCATTGTTCAAGAAATCCCCAAACAATTATCTCTGGGCTGATTTCAGTGTTCATTTAAACAAAAAAGTTCTCTGTAACATCTGTATGCCTGCCCAGTAGCTTTGTGTTGCCCCAGTCTGAACTGTTTTCAGACATCTGGCTGTTCTCCCTCTGCTTCTTCCTTTCATTACACACAACTTTTAAAAGCTTGTCTGCTTTGAAAAATCAGTCTGCTTCTCCTTCAGTGAAATAATATGGAAATGTGGCAACTGGTTTCAGATGAAAATGGTTCTGGCCCTGAGATGAAAGATTCTTGCAAAGCTACTTGCATTTCTGTATTTTACTCTTAAAAAAATATAAGAAAAGTTCAAGTCTAAAATACACTGAGCAGGCTGCTGCATGTGATTTTCACTAATGCCTGACACTTCAAATTACATTGACTGCAATGGAAGCTACACATAACTATATTTTTTAACACTAGGCTGCTTCTATGAAGTCTGTGAATGCAGATCTTCATCCCTCAGTGTTAGAACTGCATATGTCACCTATTCTTTGTAAAAACTTTTCCCAGTGTATTGGGAAGGGCAGTGGTTTAAACTGGAGGAAGTCACAGCCTTCACATCAGGATCAACAGCAGCATCAATAGATAGTTGTAAGCAGCAGCTGCAGTTGACCTTTCCATCTTTCAGCTGGTCAGCATTTTCAGTTGCCATTATGTTTTTCCTAGAATACTCCTGCAGGGGCTGTGGAAGACTGGCAGAAATGTATACTGGGAAGTCTGGGGTAGAGAGGGAGATGTTGCTATTGTGTGAAGCCATATCTACTCTCCTGGCAGAGGGGAATCAGTAAGATGGTCCTGTTAAACATCCTTTTAGGTAGTATTCAGCTGGTGACCTGTGTATCTCACCATTGAATCAGCAGTAAAATTTAGCATTAAACTCCATTCAAGCTCTCACTTTTGTTTTCTAAGACTTTGGATCCAAGTGACTCTAGTCACTCACTAGACACTGGCCACTGAACCAAAATACTGTACTTCCTTGACATCTCTTGGTAGCATCTGTCATGTCTACCAAAGTGATGATGGCCTCTACACACACTTCTGTGGCTGGTCACTCCTCCAAGGCCCATAAATCCATCTCTGCTCTTTCAGTCAGCTGCCACCTCCCTCTTAGCCCAGACACATCAAGGCCCTTGTCTGCTCTACCTTTCCCTTCCTTTTCTTAGGAAGGAAATATTTGGGAAGGGATGTGGAGGAAGAATAGCTAGGACCAATTAAATCAGGATTACTTGGAAGTTCACATAAGCTTGTTGAAATGCTGTCACATGTTGTTGGACTGGAGGGAGAAGGGATACACCAGAACACTTAGGAGTCTGGAAGACTTTTGGAGGGTTGATATTGCTGATATTTATGGGTTTTTCTTGGAGGGCCAGAGATGGTAGCAGCACAGCAGAAAGGGAAATGAAATGTGTCAGATGCCTTCAGTCTGGTCACAGAGATAAAATCTCTGTGATTTCTCTAAAAAAGAAATGCAAAATTGGAAAGGACTTCTATGACCACTGAGTTGAGTTTCCATTTACTATGGACACCACAGTAAAACAGAAATCCTCTCTCGTGGCTGATAAAATTTATCATGAAAGTAATGAGGCTGGCTTTGTTCTGTAGTGCTCTACTTCAACTTTATTTCCTCTACAGGTAGAAACTGTTATCTAATTCCCAGCATAATGTTTAAGCAACATTTTCTTTCCGACCTGTTTTTTTTTGTTTGATTGTTGTTTTTTTTTTTTGACTGAAGTATCCCTTTTGGCCTTCCTTTTGCTAATCTGTACAGGCCAAGAAGGCTTTTTAGACTTGTCTTGCAAAGTAGACTCCAATGCCTTGACTATTCCTGTCACATTTTCTCTGCTTCATTTCAGTTTGAGTTGCCTTTCTTAAATGTGTTGATATAACTGTCCATAGTGTTACCTCAGCCTGCTCCATCAGTGCCTTGCATAATGGTACCAATATTTTCCCTGAACTTTCTGTAATCTTAGACATGGTGCATCATGTATTGTTACACTGAGTCAAAAGGAAACTAAGACATGATTTAGCTAGAATGCTACAAATAAAAACCCAGTGCAAAACCCTGACTTTTTCAGTACTGCTATTTGAACTTCTTATGCATCTTTTAGGGGGACATGCACTCATGGAAAAGTAGGTGGTGAGTGTGTGCAAGGAATGTTACTTTGAGACAGGCACGCAACTGTAATTGGTTGCATTTACAAAGTAGAGTAAGACTGTATTAAGATCAGTCCTGGTTGACTGCTACAGCAACTATGGTGAAAAAATGTCTAATAAAAAAATATGGGTAAGTAGATAGGGTCTGTAACTTCTAACCTGCAATAAAGAAAGAAACAAAATATGCCTCTGTATCTTTATTGCTGGATATACAAGGAGCACACATGAGATAGGAAGGTATTGTACAGCTCCCTTTTTTGTCTTGTCCAGGCTGCTGCTATTACATTGGACTCAAGTAGTGCCACAATCTTTTCCCTAAGAAGTGGTCAGGAAATTCACCTCACCTAGGTCACAGTCTCCTGACTCAGACAGGTAGAGTGCTAACATATTGCTAAATAAGCATTTTATCGCAATAATATATATCATTCTAGGTAAGAGGGATTCTATGCAGTATGGCATAGTCACATATTTCTTTATTTCATACTGTACTTTCTGAATGAGTATGAAATAGCTAATGAAGGTTTCAAATAGTAGGATTTGTAGTTCTTATCTTTCTTTCTTCTTCAATCATTTTAAGAGTGAGATACAACCTACTGAGTGAAGTCTGATCTTACAGTTTGCCCAAAGCCTATTAAACTTGCAAGAAGAAAAAACATTATCATTGCTGTCAAAACAGAATTGATGTGGGCTTTATATCATTCAGGTAAACTGTGAAAACAGCACAGAATATTAATTCTCTCTTCTATTCAATATCACAGTAGGTCTGTGTACTCAATGTTCTCATTTACTTATATGGTGACAAATCCTCACGTACTATATCTATTTTAGTTACATGAAGGTTAATAGAACATAGTTTATGGTGCTGGATCTGAAATATTTCTGAAAGTGTTGCTCCCCATTCATTACACTTTGTGCATGACATGAGATTTGGGGGAGGGAGTGGGGAAGTTACATGACAGTTTTGATTTTAAACTTAGATGTCACCTGGTTTGAGAAGAGCATTATCTGTAGACATGAAACTGAGCAAGAGAATGGCAACTAGGAAACTTCTGTTTCCAAAATTATGTATCCTAGGTACTATAAAGTGAGGGATTTTTATGCTCCGTTTGGAAAATTTCTTGTCCTCTGTTTATATCGTTTACCTTGCAATTCTTACAAAAGGACATGTGAGAGGTTGCTCTGCTGCCTCCATAGCATTTGTTAGTGCTGTGCTGAAGAGGGATGCATGAGAATGAACACACTACTACTAAAATCTGCACACAGAGTAAGATTTCCAGTACTGCAAATGGAGATTTAACTGTGTTTTCAGAAACCATGTGCCTCTAGTAAAAAGCTAGTTATCCCACTGAAAACTTGCCCTTCTGTTTGCCTAAGTTTGGTTACTACTACTCCTGTTTGGTGTGGATCTGCTCTGTCAAGCCAGATGTCCTGATAGCTATGGGCATAACTGTATTTCAGTTCCAGCTGATTAAAATGAACTGATTAGGTCACAGTCCTCAAGAATTAGACGTAGCTCCTTGCAAATCACTGGTTAGGAGAGAACTGCATTGTAATTATACTGTTTTCCACTTTTCTGTTTGGAAATATATTTCTCTAAATTCTGAAACCCTGTGGACTCAGGCAAGGTAATGCTTTCTTTTAGGTGGGATTAGGACTTCATCTGAGTTGGGGGAAAAGAAGGGCTTCAAACGGACACAGCACACTGAGACCTGAGAAGACCAGTTAGTACATTCAGGGGCAGGGGTACCGTCCAGAAGGACTGGGATCAGTGGGAGGAAGGGGCTGACAGGATCCCTATGCACATGGGACAGGAGCACTGTGCAGCAGCTAAGGGAGAAGGTCCTGGGTCCTGGTGGGCATCAAGCTGAACAGGGCTAGACATGCTGAAGATTTAAGGAAAGCTTTTTCCCCATGAGGATAGCTGGTCAGTGGCCCCAGGGCTTCAGGGAGACGGTGACATCTCCCTCCTTGGAGGGTTTCCAGCCCCCACAGGACAAAGCCCTGAGCAACCTCATCTGATCCTATGGGTGACCCTGCTCTGGGCAGAGTTTTGGGGTGGAGACCACCCAAGGTCTCTGTCAGCCTGAATTGTCCTGCACTGCTAAGTGGGGTGGCAGGTCTATCCTGACAAAAAGGTTTCACAGTTCTGTAAGAGTTAATGATGCTAATGTGAACTTAAATACAGAAGAATTTGCTTAAAGGCTGTGTTAAATTCAGTCTACAGAAAAGCCAGTGAAAGTTAGAGTGACTCTAGATAGAGTAATGGGGGAGGGGAAAGGGTGGGATGATACAACATTTTTATTCTCATTTGATAGAGAAATTGTTATTTTACTTTTCATATCTCTTTAGATTCCCTTCCCCAAGAAAACTGTGGTTTGAGATAAAAGAATGATACGAAAAAATTATAGTAATTGGAGTGCTGAAAACAATGAGTTAAAAAGAGAGGAAAGAGTAAGGATTCTGGCACAAGAAAAAATACAGTAGCAATTCTCCACCGGCAGCAAATAATTTGTTTGAGTGCATAATTAATAGATTTGTCAGAAAGTACTTAGATTGTGAAATATTGCAAGTAGACCTCTCTCCAGATGGATTAAGATGAATGGGTTCTCCAGCAGACTATGAAACCTTATTGCTCAGTGGCTGGAGAATTTGCTGCATCTAGATTTGAGTTTCTGCTTCACTCTTTTCCTTCTCTTGCTCCTCTGGCTGCAGGGGAGAGGATGGAGGGAACGAAGACAAAATAAAGGAGTGCTTCTAATTCCAGTATTGAATGGTGCCTTTTATCTAAAAGTCATCCAAGCAGACAAAACTAAATCTGATGGTCAATGTGAGACCACTCACTGCACCACAGTGTAACGTGGGAGGAACGTGTTATGATGTACAAAGCAATTAACTTATGGACCAGTGCAGATCATAGAGAATAGCATACCCAGCATAGGACATTTTAAAATCAATTAATACCTTTTAGCTGCAACTCCAGTACTGCGGTAAGGGGAGAGCAATAATTTGTGATACCAAAGTGACTTGTAGAACCTGGGATGAACAGTTTGTTCTGAGTTTATTACTAAACATTTCTTCACTGAAAACGTAGAAAGGCATCTGGAAAATGCTTAGGATTCAAGTCAAAAGAGAAATATCTAAAATGTTGTAGTGACCACTACTGAGGTGAAAATGCACCACTTTAAAACTAAAGCATCAGGAGTAAAAGTTATCCAGCTTATTAATTTTGTATTCCAATTCTGACAGGCCAGTGGCAATGTGCCAATGTTATTTGGTGTTCCTCCGGCCAAAAAAAGGAAGCAAATTGAAACTGCTGATGGGAGGTGAAACATGGTCATTTTGTGTCATTCATTTTGGAATTTTTAACAACATGTGGTCCTCCCACTTTCGTAGTGAAGGCAATGTTGTGTTTGTGAGAAGAAAAGGGCTATACATGTGAATTACAGGTGTTCCCAGATTCCTCAGAAGGCTATAGCAAAGCTGCATACTTTTGCAGGAGGGGGCCTGGAAATCAGGACCATGTTAGCTGAAAGGAATGTGCTCGAGCTTGTAGGCCACAAACCCTGGGAGGACAAGGAATGTGAATAGATAACAATCAACAGGGTGAGTCATGCTGAGGGAAGATAAGGGAATGAGGAACGGATGGCGCCAAGGAAAGGTAACACCTTGCTGTTAATTGCCGGTAGTTAACCACCAATCGGGGATTGCCTAGTATGCAATGCTTAGCTTCAAGAACCAATCTGTTTAAAACGCGCAGCTTCTGAAAGTGTATATAAACTGGTGCTTCTGTACAATAAATTGACATTTGCTTGCATCAAGCTGCGGCCCGTCTCTTCATTCGCCGCAAACTGGTGACCCCGACGTGATCCGTTTAAGGATCCGACGTGAAGGGCTCTCGAATCGCCTGACTGAACGACTTGCAGCGAATCCCACAGAACTTTGAATGGAGCGCTGGAAGGGAGCGGGAGCCGGCCTGAAACCCCTCCGGAGCTGAGGTGAGCTGTGGGAAATCCGTAACGGGGAGTCGGGCTTCGTCCCCAGAAAGAGACGTATACGGACTCCTGAAGGGTCTTCTAGTCAGATCCGGGAGTCCGTGCCTCAGTCTCCTCAAATGGTGACCCCTGTGGTGGTGTTCCGAAGCCTTGGAAGAAGAAGGACGGAAAAAAGACAGCTCGTGGAAGAGGGCTGCGTTCCGGAGGAGACGGCTTGGCTGAACGATCGTCTGGCTGGCTGGACCAGGCGGACAACCTGCATCGAGACAGGTGAGCAGCCAAGAAACTTTAGAGACTTCGAAAGAAATGGAAGCGTGTACATACAGCACTGATTGTATGATGCTGCCGCGGAGGGGAGCTCCGTGTCGGGAATGCATTTAGCACCTTGGTGGCAAATTCTGACTACTCTTTGCCAAGCGTGGACTAATTCTACTAACGGTGCTAAACCAGAGGAAGCTGTAAATTCCGCCGACAGCGCGACTCTTCTCAACACACTGTCAACGATGCCGATTCTGTCCACACCTCCTCTGCCCCCAAAGCTTCTGTCACTGATTGCAGCGACCCTCACAGCACAGCACCAAGCACGGGAACAGGACAACTCGGAAAATGATTTCATTGACACTGATAAACCTTTTGATCCAGGTCCTATAGATCTGGAAAAGGAGCTAGACCTCTCCCCCACCCCCTCATCTCTCCCGATGCGTTGATTGTATTTTTGGGAAGGGTGAAAGGGGGTCTGAGGGACTGGTGGCAGGAATGCAAGTGGGAAACACTTAAGTGATGGGTTTTGGGAGTCGCTATGGCATGTTCAGTATTTTGTCAGACAAATCAGCCTCCAGAGCGGCAGCCTGTGCAATACGAGGCTGTTAAAGAGTTAAGCCAAGCAGTGCGGGAAGGGAGGATTCATAATACATTTGCTATGTCCCTTCTTGAAGTGATGGCAGAGCCTTATACACTCACACTGCATGATTGGAAGTTATTGCTTTGTATGGTACTAACTGATACAGTATATGATGTGGTTATCTGATTTTTGTGAGCTATGTGTAGTGGCCTTGACTGAAAACCTTAATCGGGGAATTGCTGTTAACTATGAGCAGTTGGCTGGAGAAAATAATTGTACCGATTCTGTGACTCAGGCAAGGTATCCCAGGGACAACTGTTTGCAAATGAAGGAATGGCTATTAAAGCAGTCCGGATGCGGGAGTCTTGCCACAGTCTTGCAGGGTCCTAGAGAGTCACTAACTTTAATACTAACTTGATTGATTGGCTTCAGAATATTTTGCAACAAGTCGAACATCAGGAAGCTCAAGGGTTGCTTTTAAAACAGCTAGCTGTGATAATGCCAATGAAAATTGTAAACGGGCAACTTTCACAATCGCAACCCCTACATGTGTCAAATGATTGTAACGTAGAACTCACAGCAGACTGTAATTCTCAGGCTGAGTTCTGGAATGCAGCATAACACATTTTTCTTCTCTAGTCTCTTCTGTAAGAATAGTACACGCTCTTAACTTGCTTAGTAAATTAGGCTGCTAGCTTGCTAAACAAAGTAATACTACAAATACTATTCTTTTTTTTTTCTGGCTTATTAACAGATGTTGATTCTGTCTGTCATATGTTGCTACAGAACCGAGTTGCTATTGATTTTTATCATTAGCACAGGGACACAAGTGTGAAGACTTTGATAGGATGTGTTACGTGAATCTGAGTGATCACTTGATTACAAAAGCATACAAAACTTAAAAGCCTTAAAACAAAGATCTGCAGCAGAGCCAGGGGCGGGGGATGCCTTTGGTCTCTTCTCACGGCTGGGAAACTTTGGGCCATGACTCAAAAGTATTACAGGATTTATTATAATTATCTTTAACCACCTTATTGATGTTTGCCTTATGTCTCCCATGCCTTTTTCCTGTATTCAGTGTTTAGTTGATTGTAACATAAATCAGGTCATGGTCACCCAGCTACACACCCCCTTCGCCTCATCGCAATTAACAAGCAAAAAAGAGGATAGAGAATGTCTGAAGAGAGAGATAGGAGAGGAAGCTGGAGAATATTTGACCTAACAAGAGATGAGAGAACAGCTAGGTATTGTGAAGGAGAATAGGAAAGATAAACATGGTTATCTAGTGTCTAATAGGTGTCTGCATGCTTGTAGTGATATATAGCTATGTAACTACATGAATGATTCCTGCCCTGAGCCTGGTGGAGCATACAGCTGCGGTTTGTGTCCGGGCTCAGAGATGTAAATAGGGGCTTCTCTGTTATGGTAAAGTGTCTCTCTTTGCATTAAAAAAAGAAGGAATGAAGGGAATGACCCCAGGGGTATGTTCAGAGAAAGCATGCTATGTTTGGAGGTTTTTGACTGAACCAGTTCTTGTTTGGTGTGCCCTTCCACCTATGTATAATGTTAATCCAAAAGAAGATGATATTGTTTACACTTTGAATGTCGATAATTGTCTTTCTGTAGATGCTAATGTAGTAGGAGGCTATGATGGGAACGTATTGCAGCGGTTCTTACACAGAGTAACAGCAGGGAAAGCATTAAAGAGTTAAATCACCTTGTTTGTTAGGCAGTTAATGTGAGTCAAATTTGCCACTGCTTTTTGTTGTTGGTTCGAGGACATGGCTGTGAGGATTTTGATGGTACGTGCTGTGTGGATTTTAGGCACCCCATTGCAGCAACATGTTATCAAAATTTGATAAAATGTCAGCCATTTTGGCACAAAAAACCCAATCTGTTTAAAACTCGCAGCTTCTGAAAGTATATATACTTTTGCCTTACACAGAAGCACTCAGATTCTTTTTAATCAATTTTTTTCTGTGCATGCTTGCTGAACACTATTTTCCCCTCCACCTTCTCTCTTATGCTTTCCCTCTCATTCTTAGTTTGGAAAGAGATTGAACTGAGTGGAAGTCAGTATTTCAGACCCATTAAAATCAGAAAAGTTTCCCGTTAGATTGAAAGTACAGTTTAAGATGTTTCTAGCGGAGGTCTACACCAAAACTCATATCAAAATGCATAGATATATTATGAAAATTAAATTTTCTTGTTCCAATCCCTGTTTAAGCTTTACAGTCAGGGCCACCCTCTATTTTTTTATTATTAATTTTGCTTGGCTTAGTTTGCCTCCAGATCTCTCTGAATGGAAACAACTTTTTAAAGTAACATCATCATTTGGTAAAAAAGTCTCAATCAGAAATTAAAAAATCATTCATCCATGGGCTGTATTTTTGAGTACTGTCTGCCCGTCATTGGGTAGAATAGCATAGTTACACATTTAGATGGGTGCCAGACTTCATTCCTGGGCCTTTCCAGGCATCCCTGTGTATCAAATCATAGCTACAACCTAGAGGAAATGCTGCAGCAGAACATTCTGAACTCAGTACTAGATTCACTTTAGATTACATTTATCGTAAACCAGGTTTGCACAGAGTAAGTTCTAGGATCTAATTTAGTCAGGGACATTAACCAGCAACTAGATTAATGAGAGCTTCATTAATGGTGTTTTGATATGTTTGGGAAATTTAAAAATCAATTATATTTAAAGAATTAAAGTCAGTAATCTGATTTTAGAGTAGTCAGATGTGGATTGCAAGAGGATGAAGAAAATTCAAGTTACCTGTGTGATGTTTGGATTGCCTTTTACTCTGATTCAGACACTGTTGGGGACACTACAAAAGAGACTTTCACTGATGTCGGGTGCTCCCAGGGGTCCAGGGAGGAACAGAACCTTGGCTCTCCTTGATTCAGAAGTGATCATTGTAAATGCTTTTCAGGACCTTCTGCAGAAGAAAGTTTATGAAATCTTATGCAGTAATTCCTGCTTTGAACCAGGTAATTTGGGTTTGAAACAGTGTCTGGATTAGCCAGCTGGCGGAACTGCAGAAGGCTGAGACTCTGAGATGTTACTATAGTTTGTCACCAGGTTTCACTAACAGCTGGGATGAAAAGTTTTTCTGTTCGTTATTATTGCTGAAGTTAAGTATTAGCAGTGTCAGTCTGAAGATGACAAAACCTGTCATACTGTAATCTTTGACAAAAATCAAATATTGTGATGTTCCAATTGAAATTCTGAATTAAGTGAAATTTAATGGCATTAGAATAAAACCTTCCTTTTAATTTTCAGAAACTAAACTGAAACAGATTAACCTACATTCCTCCTGGGGCACAACTATCCATAAATGTATTTGGTTTAGGAACATAAGAGGGAAATACAGCAGGTATGTCAGTGTCATTGATCCAGAACTATGCATCTCTCTCAACATCATGTACTTTGAGAGAAGATAATCCCTGCTGCCTTTTCTCCTGTGGAGGTCTAGTATGTAGGAGAGACCGGAGAATTAAACAGCAGTTCAGAAGAGCCAACGAGATGGCTTGCAAGTTCAGTCATCATTGAACTAGTTTAACATAAACTGCTTAGTTTGCTTAAACTGTCATAAGTGGGTGGGGGGGGGGGGGAAGGGGTGGCAAGGAAGCCATGAAAATACATATTTTGGGATTTTTTTCTTTTTCCCGACAAATTTGAAAGTTTGTGACAAAAACCTTCTGGGTTTTTGGTTTTATTGTTTGTTTTCTGAGAAAGCATTTCAGAGGAAAACTTTTGGCCTTTAGTCTTGTTGCATCACTCCCTCACAGCTAAAGCTCTGCCTGTGCTGTGGGATATTGCCAGGCTCTGGTGTCTCAGAACCATGGGATTTATTCCCAGAGGAACAGACTAATGATAAAGTACTGGAGCATCTGGATATTGGAGTGTTTACTGGAAACGGAACAATCTGGCTACTAGAAATGGAGTGTGTGGTTAGCGGAGTGCATATTGCAGTATGAGTTGTAATAATGTAGTCAGAGGAAGGAAATACTCAGTTATGGCTGGCTTAGCATGTGTTCTACCTCCTAGAAGATATGCAGTCTAGTATTCAAAGGGCCTGAAATACATTTGAGAATCCTATTTAGATGTTTCAGTGTACACTGATGTATTCAAATGTGAATTGAAATAGTAAATGCCAGGCATGACATTTTAAAAGCAACTTCAAATTCCTGGGCTAAAAATCATGCATTTACCTACCTACATGTATATACATAAACACAAAGAGCTGACTTATTCTTCTGGGTTTTATCTGTGACTATGAAAATCAGGCATGTGTTTATTATAGCTGCCATATAGGTATCTGTTTGGCTATGTACATGCTTGAACACTCAATTGATGTATAGACACCAAATAACTATGCTTATAAAATGGGCATATTCTAACTTGCCTATAACTATATTTTTACAGTCAGTGCTACAGCAGTATTTTTATGATGTAATGCATATTATATTAACCTGACCATATTTCTACTCTTTCTACAAAAATTATTTAATGGGATATATTTTGGCCAATTACTTTAAATAAAAACACATGCTTTATATCTGTAAAAGCAGATAAACCAAGCGCAATACTGCTTTGGAAAGTTCCAAGATTATAAATCTTTGGAAAAAAAGTCAATGAATGCCTAAGCATACATTAGATAGCAAAAATTACAATGGTATAGTGCATGTAGATGCAAAATATTTGTTAAAAAAGTCCTTATTGCTTCCTCAGAATCTAGGGGAGCAATTCATATATACACATGTAAATACACTTTCTACTGTTGTAGTGGTTTAACTCTGGCCAGCAACTAAGCATCACATAGCCACTCACTCATGGTCCCCCCAACACCCAGCAGGATAGGGGGAAGAGAATTGGAAGGGTAAAAGTGAGAAAACTTGTGGGCTAAGGTAAGAACAGTTTAATAATAAAAATAATAATATGAATACAACAATAATAAAAACAATATTAATATTGATATCAATAATAATAGTAATTAAAATAATAAAGAGAGAGAAATAAACTCCAAGAAAGACAAGTGATGCAAATGAAAACATTTGCTCACCACCACCTGACCAGTGCCCAGCAAGTCCCCAGGCAGCTGCCTGCTGGCCAAGCTTCCCTCTAGTTTTATTGCTGAGGATGAGATCTATGATCTGGAATATCCCTTTGGTCAGCTGCGGTCAGTTGTCCTGGCTGTGTCCCCTCCCAGCTCCTTGTGCATTCCCAGCTTCCTTGCTGATGGAGCAGTGTGATGAGCAGTCAAAGCCCTTGGCTCTGTGTAAGCGCTGCTCAGCAATAATGAAACCATCCCTGTGTTATCAACACTTTCCAGCCCAAATCCAAATCATAGCTCCATATTAGCTACTATGAAGAAAATTAACTCTACCCCAGCCAAAACCAGCACAACTGTTGATACATCTGTTTTTCCATCAGCATGTGTTGGATCTGTTATATTAGCCAGAATGAATATTCTGCCAAATATTTTCCTAATCAGAGCCACTGAGTTTGTCAAACTCCTGACTCAGACCTATAAAAAAATCTATTAGTGCAGAAAAACAAGTGTCAGTTAGAACAGGTATGACAAATTAATCCTTTTTTTTTTTTTTTCCCGCCTTAAAAAAAATATTTCTTTAGCATCAAATACCAAAAAATCTGTTTGTAAGTGCCACCTGGAATCATGGCTTAAAGGAGCGCTGCTGAAGTCAGCTCATGGCACATCTTTTCCTACAATTTTTTGTAGAACTGCAAAGGGAAAAAGCACAGCTCTGGTTTTATGTATGTTGTAAATTTAGGTATTTTTGCAGGTAAGAATGAGTCTGGGAATGGTGTTTTGTTGTGCACTGAGTAATTTGTACCACTGTTCTATCAAGACACATGCAGCACAGACCCTGCTTTACCAGCTCAGCATTGCTCAGGCGTTCTGTGAAAGCCAGGACAAATCGTGCCTACAAAGAGCCGCTGGGACCTGAATTCTGTGATCCAGATACCTCAGAATAGACATACTGATAGAGTAAGATCAAAACCTCATGTTTTAATAAACTTAATATTCCATTTCTAGTCTCTGAGAAACTTCAGCAAACAGAGAAATATCAATATTTCTCGGGGAACTCAGCACACTGGATTCCTATTTGAATTAAATGGCATTTAGAATTCTAATTTATATTAAGTGTAATGTGAATTAGTAATCTGAATACCTTTAAAATTCAGGCCTGTGTGTTTTGACTCTTTTTCTAGTGTTCTGGGCAAACTGCCATGGTTCAATTTTTTTTTTTTTTTTTTTTGGTGTTAGAAAAATCAGTATATAAGCATACCTTTGTTCTTCTAAAATAATTTTAAAGCCTTTTTGGTTTTTTTATTAATATAAAAATCCTTCAAAACTCCTACTGTCCAGGTTTTAATTTTTGCTTAAATAGTGGAAACTGGAAATTTCAGAGGCAGCTGAAAGAGATCTCCAGAGTGCTTCCTGTACCCAACCCTGCTGCCCAAGTGACTCTATGGCAATTCTCCTGAAAATGGGATTAACATAAAAAAACACTATAAAATCTGTTTTTATGGTCCAACTTGCTTTATAGAAAATATGAATCTGTTGAAATCATTAAACTGAACTGGCACCAGAAGTAGGCCTAAAGAAGTAAATTTAAAATTTGAGATGAAAGTTTCTTTGAACTTTTAGATGTCTTTGCTATGATCACAGCTACTTCTTGCATAGTAATTTAGGAATAGCTCATCCTTGTATAGATTGATGATCAGCACAGATGTCTGTGCCTCCTACTCAAGCTGCAAAGGGAAATGCACTAATTATGTGAGACTAGACTGCCCACAGGACTGAGTAGCTTTTAGTCCCTGAGCCATATGAAACAGTTCTTAAAGGCTGCAAGCCCTTCCCAGCCTTCCTTAGAGGGGTATGATACTGGGATGGGTTATCTTTTATGTTGCCTGCATGTTTGATCTGTTGACTGAACCTGCGCACACATATGGACCTGATGTAACCAGGGAGACGTAGGATGTATTTGTGATGACACTTGCACGATGGTGACACAATGGGTTCAGGTCCATTATGTGATTGTCAGAATGACCTGTTTTTGAGACCCTGGGAGTGTCTCCACAACAATTATTTTACCTAGGTTATCAGAAGGTTGGCTGCCATTTTTCTCCCATATGAGGTTTTCTCCATGTGAACTGCTGAATTTTCAGAGAAATTGACTCCTGTCATTCCCAGGGACTTCAGGTGGACCTTGAATGCCCCACAGCTCTGCAAGGAATACCTTAAAGATCTATGGATAGTATCAAAATTCCCATTCAGTCAATAAGACCTGAGAGGGAGCTGCAGTCAGCCTTTGATTAGCTTGCCTTTCCATAGCAAAGGTTTTGCTGCTGTGCTGTTTTGCACCTGCGCAGAGATTCATGAAAACAATTTGTGATTTCAGCAGGGCTGCTGTTTGAGGTGAGGACTGCTTCTCAGGAACAAATCCTTGGTCATCATTAAATAACCAGCTCTGTATTCTGTTCTAAGGACCAAAGGAGCTCAGCATCAGCAAAGAAATCTCCCACAAGTGTGCATTCCCCTCATTCCTTCAAACAATTTAGGTTGAATTGTACTCCTTATCTCAAATAACAGTGACTTTTTACAGTTCAAATGTGGTTTCTGGTGGTATGGCTGCCCAGCAGTTCAAGAAGAAAACACACTGAAAAGCATGTCAAGAAGGGTTTAAAAACTGTGTTTTGTAAAAGTTACAGAAAAAGCAGGTGAGCAGGATATTTTACACCTCTCAAATTTCTCTTGTTCCTGCTGACAGCAGTTTGTAACTTAGGCAGCTGTGTAGAACTTTGCACACTGGTTATGGAAGAATTAAGGGTTTTGAAGAAGCTTGGAAGATTTCTAAGCTAGGAATTCTTAGCTTCTAGTCTGTTGAGAAGCATGAGGCTTGCTTCACTGCTCTGTAGAAAAAGTTGAGATCAATAATTTGGATTTCTTACTTAACTAACTACACGTCTTCACTCTCTTTAAAATTAATATACAGACACTTGCAGAAAGTGATTCATGTATCTCCAGCACCATCTCCAGCACCTGCAGAAGGAGTTCTAAGGAAAATTAGGATCCTATTGGAAGGTTTTTTTTTTTTTGTGGGTTTCTGTTGTTGCTGTTGGTTTTGTTTTTTTGGGTTTTTTTGGGTTTTTTTTTGAGGTGATTGCACTTCTGTGGGCAGAATCTGTTTAGATCCATAGATGAACAGAGGCCTGGCTTCGAGGTACCCAGTTCCCAGAGTAGAAATTACAGCCCTGAAAATAGTAGTAACTGTATTTCCCTGTGCAGGAAATACACAGTTACTAAAGTTAAAGGAAAGTTATGGGCCCTAAAGTGTCCTTTGTGAATACCAAACCAGTTTTGTGCTGGGCTTCATACTTCAGGAAAGGAATAACGAAGCCACCAAATAGGAAATGTCAGAGAGAGAGAGAGAGCTAGATGTGAAAATCCACCCCTTTTTAATTCTTCAGATTCACCAACACGTTTGAATTAAGTATCTGTGTGACATGAGGATTTGCAGTTTAGTGCTCTCATCTATAATTCTCTGCCTTTTTCTCAGTGACAAACAACTTGTTGAAAGGACTTAATCTTCAACATTCAAGAGGCTTAAATTGGTCACTGACTGACCATATTACCTACAACGAGGGCCTTAGAAAAAGGTTTTCCACTGCAAAGAGGTTAGGCTGTTCAGTCTAGTAGGCAACCTATGACAGATGAGGAAAAAACCTAGGTGACTGGCTTAGCTGGCAATGGACTTAACTCATAATTCACCCAAAGAGGAGGAAAACAAATCAGGGATGGCTTCTGAGTGCTGTTAGCGTCTTTGGAGAAATATATTGTCAGTTGAAATAGGCATTTTTGTTTTAGCATTCTGAAAAGAGAGTTTCTCCTTTTGTCTTCCCCAAAAGAAATGGTCAGAAAGGACATTTCCTGCCCTCTTAGATAATTTTGAATATTTTTTCTTTTTATTTAAACTATTGATTTACTGTGAAATTTGGGGGTTGGACTAGATGACCTTTAAATGTCCCTTCCAACCCAAACCATTCTATGATTTTATAATCTGGGAAGTTGATTTATTTTAAGCCGTGTAGAACTAAGTCTAAGTCATGCTAGTGTTCTGCAATAGGTTTAATTTTATATTTGTCAGTCTAGATTTTGCTTCCCTTAAGGAATCTTTCCTTATAAGCTTGATTCATGTTTCCCAGGCTTTAGGAGGGAGGGAAAAATGTTTGGGTTCTCCATAGCTTATTGGTTTTTACATTTTAGCCTTATTTTCATGACTTGTGACCCAAGGCAAGTTTTATACCTGTTCTGTGCATAGATGAGTACTTGTCTACTTATTCTCAAATTCTTATCATGGAGCTTATGGTTGATGAGATAGGGAAGACTGAAAGAACTTGTGTGGGTTTTAAATAAGCTAAGTCACTGACTGAAAAAAAATATGGGACACTAATTTAATGGGGGGAAATAGAAAACTAAGGGCATAATTCATTAGATCAGAGGGATTCTCTGCCTCTCTGGATAGCCTCATTTTCTCTTTTTAAAGCTACTCATTATAGTCAGTAACTGCAGGTACTGGGGAGCGGGTGTGTGTGTGTGTGGAAGTCCGAACCATCATCTTTGCCCCCCAGACTGTGACTTCTAACAGGCTTTGTTCCAACTGGATTGTAGAAACTCTTGATGATGAAGCCTCCATGACATTCCTGGGGAAATTAAGTATTCTACCTGTGAAGAATATATGCCTCAAAGCCAAGAAGTTGAAGATGGAATTTTTCCAGATAGTAGCATTGATCTATCTTGTCTTCTGAGAAATCATATTGGTTAAATAACTAATCACTAAGGGCAATACTTTTACAGAAGTGTGACATTGAAGAAGACTTCTGTTTAAACTACTGCCTTTCTGGGAGTAGAGGTATCATCCTTCACACAGAACACAGAACAGAAAGAGCTTTCTTTAAGGTCTGTGCTGAAAAGATCCTTTCCGAATGTTAAATTGCATGGAAGTCACCCTAGTGCAGAAGGCTGAAAGGCCAAGCTCACCAAGCCAGGAGTTTAATTTATATTGTATTGTCCTGCCTTCCTCCACTGCAATTGAATTTATGGAAATCTGATGCCCTCAGAGGTGGAAGAATAACACCTTCTTTGCTTCATCTTTAACTTAGAAATATCTTGCTCTGGCTTTTACAATTTTAATGAACATTTTTATTAATATCTTTGGCAAAATAAACATCTTTGTCCTATAAAATTGTCTGTATCCTAAACCTGTACTCAGAAGGCTTTATACTGACTGCCAAATTGGCCTGATGAGAGAAATCAGATTGATCTATGCCAAAGTTTCCATTTTAACCCTCACAAATCTTCAGGCTGCGTTGTTATAGCCAAGGTAACTACCCATATATTTAGCTCATAATTGGCATGAAAAAGAGAAATGTAAATCAGTACAGGAAAAATTTTCATCTTGTTTTGTTTGTGAGTTTGTTTTTCCCAAACAACCTTAGCAGTCCTTTCTTGACTAACATGATATCTTTGTTTTCATGTGCATCTTAACTGTTGACCACTTGTATGGAGCATTCCATCTCTGCAATCACAAGGCCACACAGAAAAATGGAAATTCTAACAGTCACATTTTCTATTTAATTCTTCCTGGAATATCTCTCATCTCCCAAGGTGGGCATTCTAACATTTCCTTTGATTCTGGTCCTGGTATTGCAGTGGCATCAAAGAGATTGTATTTTTTCCCATGGCCACCAGTGATGAAATTAGGATGAAATCTGATGTGAGTCCATACTATCCAGTTCCTAAAACTTCTAAGACCAGAGATTTTTAACTGAATTAAAATTCTCCATCCTTCCTTCTGTTGGGTGAAACATGACACTATAAGTAGCTTTACTGAATTCAAACAACCAAGTTAGGTAATGAAACTCAGAATTTGAGTGTTTAACTGGAAGATACTTTGTCAAAATACATTCAAACAAATTTAAGGGTAAAAGAGATAAATGTTCATCTAATACATCCGGATGTGTAAATTAAGGTGTTGAGAAATTTAGATCAGCTTTGACTGTAACATCCAGTGCGTTGTCATATTTTCCTTTCAGGATGTTTTCATATCTTCATGGTGAATACTTTAGGATTGCCACTTTGTGAGTGTGAACAACTGCACTTTTATTTGGAGTTTGTGTGCCTAATTTCCAAAATGTATTCTAAAATAAGCCAGACGTAAGGAACTTCATCAGAAGTGGTGTAGCAAGGTTGGAAGACCATTTTCTATGTGAGCTGGCATGGGCTGCCCAGAGAACTGTTGCCTGACTGGAAAACAAAACTCATTCACAAGAGTTATAGGAAAGTAGGAAAACATGTATGTATGTTTCTTAATGAAATCTGAAATTCATGTCAAGTTTTACACTGTCACTTGTTTGGTTTTTTTTTTTTTTTTAATGTTCCATGAACAAATAAGCAATCATACTTCTATTAAATCAGAGATTTGAGCATCAGCTGTTAAGTCATATTTTGCCTACCAAATAGCTCACCTTTTCCCTTTATTTCTGTAACATTATCTTTCTAGTCAAAGCAACAGGAACAAGGTTTAGTTTTTTGAAAGCATGTTTTTGTAAGTCATCACACAGATGACAAACTTTGATCCGCAGAACTCATTTAAGGCAAGACTGAGGTTAAACCTTTCATTTTTTGGTCTAATGGTTATTCCTACTTGCAATTAAGTTGGATGTCAGAAATGAAACATTACTTTGAAGATGAGGAGATGAATTACTGATAGTTGTCAGTACTTAGGAACAGTATAAGCACAGCAAGACAACTGTTGTTTAAGTTGTTTTCATTTCTTTACTCGCTCTAGCATTTCTCAAAATCAGAAAAACAATGTAATAGATGGTCCTTCTGCCTGGCTGTTCAGCTATGGCTGCTTTGCTGGCTGCTTTGAAGAGTCAACAGGGTTTAAATCCATGAATGATTCAGGGAAATGTTCTTAACTTTTAGTAGCTTTCTTGGCCACTCTTTACCAAAGGAATGTAACTTTAAAGAAAACATACAATTTTGTGTTGTTTTTTTTTTTCTTTTCTTTTTTCTCTGTATCTGACGGATGCTGTTGCATTTCCACTAAAGTAAAAGGAACTCAGCTCATCTAAAACCATTGCAGAAGCTGATCGGAACACTAGTAATTGGTTATTTTTAGCATGCCTCTTAAATACGAAATTGTGTGAGGTGAATGAGGGGGAATGAATGCCTTTTTATTTCTTATATGCTGGATTAGTGCAGCAAGGCAAAAAGCGGGAGCTACCCTTCTGTGAGAGATCAGAGAAGTATTATATATCCTATGCAGAATAGTTGTAAAAACATTAAAATTATTTGGATATCTTGTAAAAAATTAGAACATTGTCTGTCCTACGTTTACTAAGTGGTGTGCATTTGCAGTATGTGAGCATAAAGTTCTGTAAGCCAAGAGGCTGGGTTACAGCTATTTCTATGCTCTATTCCTGAAATCTGTGGACTTTCCCACTTCTCAGGCTCTTGCTCTGCTGTATAATTTGAGCCTTTCCTATTTGTGTGCTTCTCCATGTGTAAATTACCACATATGATCAGAATTCCTTTCTGTCATGGTCACTAGTGACCATGTTTACTTGCTGAAGATCACATGAGTTTTAAATGGGCCATACTATGTGCTATGAGTGTCTGGCTTTTGCGTAAGAGCAGGAATTTTTCATAAAAATGAAGTGCTAAGAAAAAGAATGAAGAAGCTTGATGGTTAACATTGATACATCCTTTCTCCATCTGATGACACAGGCTGTAAATTTGTATGTATAATTGCATAAATGGAATAAAGTATCTACCAAACTGGTGAAGCTATCTTAGCTTACCTGACAATAACTTTATACTATCTTTCTCAGGAAATAAAAGTTTGACACTGATACTAGATGGGTGTTCATCAGCAGGGTGGGTTGGAGGTCTGCCTTTCATCATTATATAGTGGCTAATGGAGCATAAGTATTACTCTTCTGCTTAGGAGTGTTTGACATCTATTTATCCTGAGTGATGTATTACTTGGATGTGGCAGCACAGATATTTCTCCTCAGAAGAGGCAAAAAGATTCTCATAAAACTCATGTTAGGCAACAGAGTGTCTGGGTTTCAGCTGGGATGAACTTTCTCCTTAGTAGCTGGTGCAGTGCTGTGTTTTGGCTGATGTGAGAACAATGCTGACAGCACACGGATGGTTTTAGTTGTTGCTGGGTGATGTTTATACTAAATCAAGGACTTTTCAGTTCCTTGGTCCCTGCCAGCGAGAGGGCTGGAGGGGCACGGGAAACTGGGAGGGGACCCAGCCGGGGCAGGTGACCCAAACTAGCCAAAGGGATATTCCATACCATATGACGCCATGCTGAGTATATAAACTGGGGGAAGAAGAAGGAAGGGGGGGACATTTGACATTATGGATTTTGTCTTCCCAAGTAACCGTTAAGCGTGACAGAGCCCGGCTTCCCTGGGGATGGCCGAACACCTGCCTGCCCATGGGGAGTGGTGAATGGATTCCTTGCTCTGCTTTGCTTGTGTGGGGGGCTTTTGCTTTATGTATGAAATTGGTTTTACCTCAACCCTTGAGTTTTACATTCCTGTTCTGATTCTTCTCCCCATCCGTCTGGGTGAGGGGGAGTGAACAAGTGACTGCATGGTGCTGGGTTGCTGACCAGGGTTTAACCATGACACAGAGGCACTGATGTATTTACCTGGTACGTCAGCCACCTTTTCCAGTAACATGACTATACTGCAAGCCTGAAATTTTCTTCAGGAGACTTTTTCTTGTCCTCATCCCAGACTTTGTTATCATGGGATCCTAGGACAATTCAGGCTGCAGGGACCTCAGGATGACTGCAATCCAACTCCCTACAACAGCAGGTTCAGCTGAGAGGTCAGACCAGGTTATCTGGGGCTTTATCCCATAGGGGCTTGAAACTGTCCAAGGACGGAGATGGTGGTTTCCTGGTTGTTTGCCTGAATATAGGGATAGCTTACTTCTGCCCTTGGAGAACGCTGATTTTAAAGCCCTGCCAGCTCCCTGAGTTCCATGACCCTTCAAATCTACCTCGCCTGGGAACCCCCCTAGTTGCTCCCTGAGTAAGACAAAACCTTTCCTGAAAACCTCGGGTTTTACTCTGTTACTTGCTTTTCTTTAGTCTTCTTCACATTAAAAGTTCAGCTTTGCTTCAGTGACTCCAGGACTTCGCTAACATCCTTCTGCTCCTGGTCAATATTCACTGCAAGTTTGTTTTAAGCAAACACAATGAATGCATATGCAAAGTCCTGTTTTCCCTTCCACTGTCAAGCTCTCAGCCTCCCCAGCCGACTGCCAAGAGCAGCCAGGTGGACCAGAGCTCCACATGGTGGGGTAGTTACTTGACATGTTCCTTGTGGATAGCAGGACCTATGAGCCAAGCAAATCCCTCTGAAATGTTGGGGTTTTTTTGCTCATTTTAATTTTCATTAACGAGACCTTCAGTTGTAATCTTGAGCAATCTCTTTCTCAGGGTTAGTGAGAGATGTGGAGCTTGCTTTCATGAGCAGAGTCCTCTTCCCTGTGTTTGAGAGTGGTTTATCTTGTTGCTGGCGCTACTGTCCTCCATTTCTCAGGCAGAAGCTCACTGTAATAAGAGGATAGTGCACAGTTCATATATTCTACTAGTGGGGAAAAAATTGCATAACAACTTGCATAAATATATTATAAATAAAACAAACTTCTTAAATAATATATAGAGGGACCAAAACCCCTGCTTATTGGGAATTTGTCATTTAGGTAAATAATGCATATTTCATAACTTTCAATGAATGTTGTGTTTTTTTCCCAAGAAAATGATAGGGACTAAATATAAAACACTACCTTTGAATGATATTCAGGAAATGGCACATACTGAAAATGCCAAAACCAGGACTTTTGCATAGAAACTGACATTGTCTCTGACTTGCTTCACTGAAAACGTAAATTATTTTGAAATGTTACATCAAATATAACATTACAAACAATGGTTTCTCCATTTTGCTAACCTTAATGAAAGGTTAGCAAAGATTTTTGTACTTGTGCAGATTAATAAAGAAACACAGCCTGTTTAATAGTGTAGAAACCGTCAGTGCTACTTAATAGAATAGCCAATAAAACTCCTCCTTAAGTGAAAACTGATCCAGCTGGTTAATTTGATGTGATGGTTTGACCTTGGCTGGATGCCAGGTGCCTACCAAGCCACTCTGTCACAACCCTCCTCAGCAGGACAGGGGGCAAGAAAATAAGATGGAAAAAAATATCATGGGTCAAGATAAAGGCAGTTTAATAAAGCAATAGCAAAGGTCTTGCACAGCAGCAAAGGAAAACAAAAGACGTTATTCTCTACCTCCCTTCAGCAGGCAAAGTTCAGCCACTTTCCAGGAAGCAGGGCTTCCAGGCGCATAGTAGTTGCTCTTGAACACAAATGTAAATAACAAATGCCCCCCTTCCTCCTCCTTTCTCTTAGCTTTTATACCTGAGCAGATGTCATAGGGTGTGGAATATCCCTTTGGTCAGTTTGGGTCAGCTGTCCTGGCTGTGTCCCCTCCGAGATCTCACCCACCCCCAGCCTAATGGGGGCGGGGGGAAGGCTGAAGGGGCAGCCTTGGTGCTGTGCGAGCGCTGCTCAGCAGCAGCCAAAACACCGGTGTGTTACCACCGCCTTTCCAGCTACCAGTGCAGGCACAGCACCGTGAGGGATGCTGTGGAGAATATTAATCCATTCCAGCCAGACTCAATAAAGACACTGTTATGCTGGTATTTAAGACTAGTGTTAAGGACAGTGAGCTAAGTGCTAGTTTTTTGTAGAAACTTGGTTAAGCCTCATATTTTCTTTGCGTGGGCTTCCAATTGTAAAGCTGGAATGACTGGAACTATATGGGCAGAGCTGAACCTTAGTAGGGAAAAGGGAAGATGTGCTCACAGTCTGACCCACTCTCTGGAATGGCTTGGTCCCAAAGCTGTTGGTGGTGATTCTGAATTAGCTAGAGCAATTCATGACCAGCTGTGGTAGGTGAAAAATTCTCTTTGTTTTCTGCCTGCCTGTTTAAGGGAATCTATAAGCAGGTGACTGATGTAATTCTGGAGTAATTTGAGGGCTGTATCTAACACGATGTTGATATAAAGGGCTATAACTGAATCTATGTACAGCTCTACTGATAAAGTTTGTATAAAAATGCCTGTGAGATTAACGGCTACAGTCAGCCGTACAGTCATAGTGGTTGTTAACTGAGGTAAATCAGCATTGCCCAAATTATCAGTTGAAGTGAAAGAAAATCTGTTTGTTCTGAGTGTCTCAGCAGCATGCTGCAATGTTTGACAACTTGGTAATGCTGGTCCACTAACTTTAGAGGAAACTACACGGCTACATGGGCAACTACAAGGTGTGGGACACAAATGGGTATACCCTTACAAAAATAGCACCTGTTAAACCACAAAATCAGGTTAGAAGTAGTCATCATGGTTAAAAAAGGTAAGTAATCAGGTAGATATGCAAGATAGCAGGCAAATCCATTCTAGAGAATATCCTAGAGTAATGTGGAAACTGAGACAGAAGACTGAGTAGGATTTTGCCTTCTGTTTTCCTCCCATGAGGTCTTAAGACTCAAATGCAAATTTTGATTTATGCTACTTCTGTCATGAAGAAACACAACAGTGAACTATAAAGCTCTACTGAAAGATGTGGATCAAGTTTGAAGGAAATAGGCTTGTTAGAACAAGGAAGAACAGTGATGCAGCTTAGTGAGACAAAAAAGACTCAGATAACGTGGTCTGAGGAGCGTGGAGTTGCCTTGCACATTCAGCAGTGGAAAACTGCTGGGAAAAAAATTTCCCCCTGCTCCTAACCTAAGAGCTACCATCCCTATGAAAAAGAGTGCTACAGACAAAGCAACTGAGAAATGCCATCAAAGTAAGAGATGATCTGTTCTACTGGTTTCTGTTCCAAGTACAGATAACTACTTTGGATCTCCTAGACCAGACAGCACCTGTCTGTTTCTAATGTCTCATCTCATAATAGAGAGCACTGTTTTAAAATGTATCCTTTCCAGTTAAAATTTAATACTTCATAAATTTTATGCCTGATTTTTTCTAAAGTTCCTAGAAAACTACTATAGATTGTGTTCTTAGCTGTGGCTTAAATGCTGTTCCATATCAAACCTCCTCACTGGTGATTCTTCCTATTCTTTTCAAAACATATTGCATTTGAAATTGTGTAACATTTCAACTCAGGATGCCAAGGTTTTCCAGCCAACTGGGAAAGACATTTGTTTCAAGGGTAAAGATTTTTGTTGCCCAACTAGAATTGTCAAGTTGGACCATTACAGAATGTAAGTTTCAGCAGCATTCTTCCAGCATGCACTAATGTGGCACCTGGAATACACCTCTGAGGACTGTTAACTACGACAATGAGGCCAGCTGAGTTCAACTGCACACAAAATACAGTAATGTGAATAATCATGATAACAAGATAACAGACTTGGAAACCTCCCAAATAAACAATAGTTCCTACCTTTTGTTAAGATCATGCTGCATGCATTTTTTAAAAGATATTTACAGTCATGCAATCAGCTTAGCCACCTGATGAATCCCATGTCACAGCTCCTTCAGGCTGGTGATTTTCTTTCACTCACTCTCCTTTTTTTTTTTTTTCCTAAATTTTTTTTGTGAATTTTGTGACAGGTAGAGGAGATTGTGAGCTATTCCTCTTTAGTACATATATTGTTACTTATTTACTATTCTTTAATTCTTCTTTGTTTGCTTTTTGTGACATACAGTCATGATTCTAAATAAACTCTTATTTTGTAATGGTAACTGAGCATTTTATGGCTGTTGCAGACCAGTCACAGCAACCTCAAAAGTGATTAAAGGGTTGAGTTTCCATATCCCAGACTGGAAAGGAGAGGGTTGGGTGCAATGAATAGTCCACAGGAGGGCTCTGGTTCTTCTAGGGAAGACAGAAAGCTGTCTTCCATATAGCTGTATGTGTTAACCATGAGTAATAAACCATCAAAAAAATTGTTATCTATAATATTAGTTGTTTTATTTAGCTGATTAAGAATATCTTATTTTTTTTCTGTTAGCAACCTTAGCATGTACATCATCAGGGTTGGAATGTTCCCTTTGACTCGAATTGATTAGAAACCTGATTGTATTTTATGCTACTAAATCTTGAGTTTCTGAAATACCCAAATTCTGTTTACTGAAAACGGCAGTGAATCTTTCTCTCGACATGTGTAGTTCTTTAACCCAAAATATGTTTTGGATAAGTGGAAATAAGCTACAGCTGTGAATATAAAGCTTTTCCCTATTTTCACCTCAGATTACAGATAGCAGTGACATAGTGCAATTGTGTGTAGAAGAAAACTTTCAAATTTCCTTGCAACTGCAACAATATTCTTTGAATACTTCCGGACTGCTGTTCAGGCAAAGCCTTTGGGGGGGGATTTTAGCTTTATAAACTGGCAGACCTACCAAGCACATTATTTATCAGGAAGATATTGTAAAGATTCTCAGAAAGAAATCGATTTGCAGCACCTGAACCAAATTAGATTGGTCCCGTAAATGCGAGGGATTGTTCTTCATCATTCTGTACTGGCAGGAGGATCTGGTAGCATCTTCAGACAGAGCTATACGGGCAATTCTTGTCTGTGTATAAACACTCTTGATTCTGCTGAGATATAAGTTCAATCATTCTTGAAGGCTGAGCTTTTTTCTTGTTCTTGGACATAGATATTTGTTGACATGAGACATATCGTGTGCTGAAATTCAGGAAAATTTAAAATGGTTCCTAAAAAGACAATTCTGTTTCTAACTTAATTCCAGCAACTTCACCAATTTCCTTCTTTGTATCTCCTGCAGGATCTACTTCCACCACCTTTACTCTTCAGGACTCTAAACATTATAAGGACACTTGCTGCAAAAAGTTCATTAGGAATTAACTACTAGCTCTCCTGGTTGCCCCATCTCTGCCTTAGCAGTGTGAAAAAGAGTCATTGTTACTAATAATGACACCATATGTGATACCCTTCATTAATTGCCTGCCCTTTGGTAAGCCTGTAATGGCCATCCCCTGCTTCTTTGGAGACAATGGCACTGGCAGAAGAGTGAAGAATGTGTTGAGGTTTCTGCTCATGTTCATCCCAGCTTGGTATGTGCTAAGCCAAGTGCAGCCTGTGAGTGACTAGCATTTGAAGGAAGGCAGTGGGCTGTAGGAAGTCCAGGACCATTGACTTTCCATCTAAGAGAAGACTGATTTAGTGTGGCTGCCTTGGCTGTTTATGCCAGAAGAAAATGATCAAGAAAAACAACAACAACAACAACAACAAATCAGTAACTTCTGATGCTGCAGTGTTTAGTGGAAAATCACAACGTAAATGCAAGAATTTATTTTCTCAGGAAGGATAAGATTTAACTTTGTGCTGTCACTTACTACCTTGTGCAAATAAAAGTAATGGATAAAATCTCTGGATTACCAGAGATGTGAACTGTCAAGTGTTTGTGGGAAAGGGGTTTATAGCGCCTCATCTTCCAGCAGGCAGATGTTAAAGCTGGCCACGACTATACACGTAACAGCATTAAGAGTTTCCTATTTCTCAGCCCAGTTTCCAAAGTTCTCGTTCCCACTTTTGGTCTCTGGAAATAAAGTATAAAATGCCCTTTCTCCCCTTTTCAGTATTTTCTTTTTTTTTTCTTTTTTTCTGAAGAAACATGACATTGATTACTCTTTGGTCTACAACACCATTTCTTTCCCCTGTTGTCTGGCAATGCTTGTTTGATATTTTAGTTTGTTTGGTGTTAACTTTTGTCAGGATGAGAATCTCACTCTATAGCCCTTCAAACTGGCAGCAGCCAGGAGTAGCTATGATCATGCATTTCTTCAGCTGTATTAGAATGATATGAGATGTTTGTTATCTTTTTCCTGTTCATTTTATGTTCCTCTGAGATATATTTGCTGGCATAGCTCAAAAATGCTATTTTACAAAACAAAACCCCACCAAACCTACCCAAAACCAAAATAAACAATTTTTCTGCTTGGGCAGTGCATGTAAGCCCCCTTTCTTCCTAAAACATTTATTTTTGCCATCTTGCCACTAGCAGTGTTTATGCCAGGTAACACCATAGCTGTGTAAGGGCAAGAGGACCCCATTAGTTTTGTGTACTGACTGTGGCGTGTTTCTGAACAGTGCAAGGAGAAGATCAACCTGTACATCCTTTCTGGAGCTGGAACAAGTTGCTTTTGGGGTTTTGGGGTGCCCAGGAGAGGCCAGGGAAGTGCTAGAAGCAGCATTTCAGGGGACTTTGGGTCAGGAAAAAATCTTACTGTAACTTGTGATGGAGTGCTCCCCCCCTTAACCCTCTTTTTCCCTGTGCTCCTCCCCCCCTCCTGACCTTTGATCCCATGGCAATGGACAAATGATAACCACCAGGGGCTGTCATAATGTCATAATGAATGAATCTGGGGTTGTGATGGCTGTATCCCACTGTGCCCACCTCACAGAGCTGGTCCAAGTCCAACTCAAGCCAAGCGTGAGGGAAACTAACTCCTGCAGTCAGTGTGCAAACACCACTATGGGTCCGTTCTGTGACTCCATGCCCAGCGGACAGCCCCGAGCCCCTGGGCTCTCCTGCCTGGCAGGGCTGCATGCAGGATCTCCACTCGAGCAGGGACACCCCCAGGGTTACACCTCCAGGCTGAGAGATTCCTTGGCACAACAGAGTCTCGCTAAGTGATTAACAGCATGCCAGACTTTGAAGTCTTAGCCAGGTGGTGTAAGGGATTGATTGTGCCCACATTTATATCCTTTAGACAGAAACCATTGACCAAGCCTGAGACTAGGTCTAGATCTAGCTGTGCCTGAAGTCCCGTCTGAGAAGGAGTTCAGAACGCAAGGAGGTCCTTTCTGAATCTCATGACTTAACAGGAGGGTCTCCCTGACAGTTTTGTCTGACCCTGTCCTCTGAGCAGTAAATGCTTGAGTGTACCTTGTCACTGAAACTTGTTAAACCACTATCACATTTACTATCAAACTCTGTTAAATCACTGCTTTATACCAATAAACATATTACTGCTTCTTCCTTATGAGTGAAGTGCATCACCCCATAATGTAACTTTTTGCAACTCTCTTTTGTAGCTGCTGAAACTCTTTAGGCACATTACAAAATAAGTAGGAATTGTTGGCAGCTCTAAAACAACCAATGGCAAGAGATGCAACAGAAATATGTTTTCAGAGTTCAAGTTTTAAAGCTGTTTATCCTAGTGCACTTCAGATCCAGGCCATGGTGACTGTTCCTGGGGTTTCATACCCAACAGCAGGCACTTGTGGCCTGCAGGTAAGAAATATACATATCTCCTTCCAAGATGTGCATGGCTTCTTCAGGAACATGCAAGAAAATCACTTCTTGGTGAGGGCTGGAGGAGCTACCCAGTTCTGCAGCTCCCAGGTGAGTTCAGCTGCAGTGCCTGGAGACGTGCATTATTTCTTTCCATGGCTCAGCAGTGAATTTGCAGGTTGTTTTCTGTTGGAAGGCAAAATACTTCTCCCTCTCACAGGTGGGAACACATTCAGCAGGAAGACAGGGAGTCAGACCCCAATGTCACACCACTTCTGCAATCTAAAAGCACCTTCAGATGCATCCATGTGCTCTTAGGGCCCAAAGGTTCAGTGACAGAAACCGTAAAGTTGCCTAGACAAGAAGGAAACCAAATTTATTTGAGAGAACTGTTTCTCAGCTCAGCTATGTTGAGCTGCACAGAATAATTGAGGACTATGAGACTGAGAAATGTAAATGAAATCCTTTACTGTGGCATCTGAACAGGTATAAATCAGTATCTTGGATGTTTTAATGCTATCTCAAGTGGCATGTCACTATTCCAGCAAGGAGTTAAACTGTCCTCCAATTGGCAATGCATGCTCACAGAGATACTGGTATTTTGCACAAAAGTGAAAAACTTTAGAAATATCAGGACCGTTCTCTCCAGTTTGTTTGTTTGGGTTTTTTCCTTATTTTTTTCTCCTCAGATGGTACCCATCCACAAAAGTGGTACACTTTTCCTTTGAGGAAAAATGAAGTTGCTATGGATCCACAAAACCCACTTTGACCTTTAAGGAGGAGAAAGAGAGAAATATGATTTTATCAAATGCTTCTCAAAACATCTGCCAAAAAATTACATTAAAAAAAAAAAAAAAAGAAGGAAAAATTACTACATTCTGTGGAATTCTGAAAATGTAATAATGAGGAATGAGAAAACAGTAAATTTTAGTGGCTTTGAAAGACAGAAATTGTTTCATCAAAATCTGTTCTAACTTTACTATTCCCATATCCTGGAGCAGTGACTTAGGGCAGAGATGTGAAAGAGGACATTAGCAGAAAAGACAAGGACAGCTGGGAGGTTAGATCCTCTTTTCAAAAGTGTTCTTATGGTTGGAAGAGTGACTCTCTACAAATGACGTGGGGAGCTCCACATTTATTATCTCTCACTGGCTGTCATGAAAGAGTTGCTTCTGTTTTACAGGTCAAAGGTTGTCTTGCCAGATGTTCTCTCTGCTGCCTATTGCTAGAGTTCTTAATGCACACCAGGCAATTATGTTAATGATGTGTCAAAACTGAATCTGTCTTCCTGATCCCTATCCATTGAATAGTTTCAGTAGTTGTAACATGAAGAGTCTTTTTAGAAATGTTGCTATGACGGATATATACCACTTGTACTCTGGATTTCCCAGTGAAATGCTTATGTCTTTATATCTTTACCAAAAAGGCTTAACTTTGTGCACCATAGACTATTCCTGTGTGGAAAAACAGTCCTGGAAGACAGGAGGCAGATGGAGGGAATTACATGATTTTCTAAGTTACTGCAAGTATAAATCTGACTGCAGAATCTAGAGGGTTGGAAGGCGTCCTCAAAGACTTAAATATTGTGCATCATGAGGACACAGTCAGAAAATAAAAATAAAAATGAATTGTGCCAGATGTACATTTATGAGTACTTGCACTTACTAAGTGACTCCTGCTCTTTTGTTCTTTTGTCCAACATTTCTTTGTGAGCCTGGCACCCCAGCTGAACTGTTTCATGAATATCCAGCTGGCCTCATCTTCATATGCCTTCAATTACAAGGTAGCTAAATTATGAAGTAAAAGTATTCTGAAGTATTCCTTGGTAGATACTGTAAAGGTCTGTGTATGTTTTTGAGTAGAAAAACAAATTATTTACTCCTCTATGCAAGTTGCTAATAACAAAGAAAACAATACAAGATAAATAATTTACAAAATTATTTACAAAAAAAATACAATAAAAGAATTCAGTCAATGAAACAATAAATTCCTATGAGTAAAACAAAACTTGGTGCTAGATTTATAAATACTGTTGACTGCTGCAGAAGCAATTGGTGATCATATTGAAGTCCTTAGTATAAGGTCAGTGCTATGCACTTGTCTTTGAAGAGTCTGTATGGTACGTATTCTATTTCAAGAGTCTGCAGTGCCAAGGAAGTTCAGGTAATTCATATTTCCTATCCTAGCACATTCTTTGCCAGGTCTCAAATCACAATAGGTTTTGATGCAAAGAACTTTGCTGAACTCTGGATAACTGACTTTTTGTTTTACACAATTTAGATGTGACTAACTAAAGCAGACATGAAACAGTGAAGCCTTTTACAAAATGTTTTTGCCAGCTGTCTTTCTGCAAAGAAAATTCATCAAGGATTTCTGTGTGGCTTTTGTTTTGTGGGGTTTCATTTGGCTGGGGGAGGGCAGGTAATGTTTATTTCATTGTAAGAGAGAGATGGGGGGGAGAGAGGAGGCTGTTCCTTTACACATCCATGCCCAGTGGGAAAGCATTCAGCACCTATCAACTCACTTCAGCATTGAATACTGTCAAAATGACTTCTTCAGGAACAAATAGGTGCTGAACTCTCCTGAACATCTCGTCTTAGAGAGCACTTTACTTGTCGGTGCTTGAATGGAACTTGTTGTTAAGATGCATACTTAAAGGCTCCAGCTCCAAATACTGTATCTTGTCAGAAGCATCACTTTGCATGTGACTTTCCTGTAACCTCATTCACCATTCTTCAGTGCATATTTGACATCATTCATATTTCATTGCGACAAGCTCTCTAAATTCTAATACAGAATACTTTAAAAAAATGTCCTTTTGTGTGACGGTTATTGAGTTTGTGAATCATCATTAACTTACTCTAACTTAATTCATTAAAATGAATAATAATACTTTTTTTTTTTTTTTTGTAAATGACAGTGAAATATGTAGTCTTTTTCTAGGCATTAGTATTTATCTGGTGGCAATATATCTTTTGATACATATCACCTTTATATTCATACTTATTTTCCTTGGAAATCAATCCTACTGGACAAGCTTACTTTACACTGCATAGTGCTCATTTGGCTGGGTTGCACTGGAATCTCTTCCCCCAGATTTTTCGTTTTAAGTTCTTTCAGAACCGAACTGTGATTGGAAAGAATAGTTTTAAAGGCACAAATAAGTTTCTGGATGCTGCCAGACAGAGCCAAATGTAAACACAGAACAAATAAAGGCAGTGCTCATACTACAAAATATTTCCAAAATTACAGTGTGCCTTATGTTCTCTTTCTTTCCTATATGAAAGGTTTCAGATATTTCCCTGGTCCTGTCTGAAACCAAGGTGTGCTGACTGTAGCTCTCTCCTTGGTTTAACACTACCATGCTTTGTGCAGTGAGATGGAGACTAAATGTTTTTTTCAGTCCAATTACTCGTGCAGCAGCAGTACAGTGAGATACTCAAGTGCTCAGCATCAAGCACATGAGCAATTTCATTTTCTGCCTGTATTTTACCCTGGCTTTTCTTGTGTCTTGCTAACATTTTGACACATCCTGTTGTTTGTGTTGTGCTAACTAGCCACAGTAGCTAATTTTCATTAATAGCAACACTGATTTGAGATCATTATGTCAGTAAGGCTGACATCCCACTGCCAATCAACACCTGAGATATTAAAAATGTTGGCAAGGGAAATACAAGCAGAAGACATTCCAAGACAGGAAACTTTATATCATGCTTAGTTAGAAAGAAATTCAGCCAACATTAAAAATAAAAGAAGTGTGGTACTGACTGTGGACTTCATGCACTACAAGCAAAATTAAACGCAGGCACTACCTGTTTGAAGCTTGTATCTACCCCAGGAAGGGAAAGGGAAGCAGAAGGCTGAAGGGTTGAGCTGAGGTGGTGAGAAGAGCAGGAAGGCAAGCTAGCAGCTCCTATAGTAGAGGCAAGAAGGTTGGACAGTCACTGCACCTTCCTGCATGAAAGGGGTTGAAGACTTTCCCTCTTCCTTACCCTTAGCTGGCACCAGCCATGATTTGGACCCCGCTCTTGGCAGCTCCAAGCCTGCCCTTTGACATGGAGGGAAAAGTAGGAAATATGTCCCTGAGTATGCTACTGCCAGTATGCTGCCCTGTGCCAGTTCCCTGCATCTGTCCAAATGTATCTTGGTGTGCATCACAGGAGCGATTGGTACACAGATACTTGCACACTGTCATACGCCTGCTGCTGGGACGAGGGCTCGTGTACCAAGCCAGACATGCCCAGTGGTAAGAAATACATCTTTTCCAGCTATTAAAACCATTTTTTTTGCCCCTAATTCAGCTACACTGAAATGATGCACTTCATTTTTTAAATGCAGTAGCTCAAGCATGCCTGTGTAACTACATGGACTTGTATCAGCCCTGAGCCTGCTTCTGGGTCTCCAGAGCTGCTGTTAGAATCGCAGCTAAATCTAACAGAAACAAATCTTTGAAGTACATTATGTTTGTGGTTACTATATATATTTTTTATTCTAGGTCATGAATAATATCTTATGTTAGAAAAAATGCAATTTTTACTTAAATATCTTGTTCCTCCTTATGTGTCTTTAACAATGTGTGTTTTAAATGAGTTCTTCCCTTCTGTAGAAGGATTTCTTCTACAGAATAAGCCTTGGCCAATCTGTGGCTGACCTTGTGGTATGTTAGTTGTGAAAGGTAACACAGAAAAACCTACAACCGATTCCTCTGGATCCATTCCTATATCATGATAAAAGCAAAGCCGTACAACCTGTGGCATTGTTGTGGGAGGAAGTGAAGGGCAATGGGACCTGAAGTCCTGCACAACTTATATATATCATAACATCAATCCATAGTATAAAAGAGCAGAACAGAAAAAGTGTTGCTGTGTTCACTTTCTTCAATCATAATGTAGGCAAACTGCTATAAAGGATGCCACTACTTTTCTGTTTCCTCTTGGCCTTGTTTCCTCACTGTCCACTAGGTCATATTTAAGGATCTGAGCTGTCAACTTTTGGCAGCAGCTCATGATGGCATAGAATTAAGTGTAACTGAGAGATGTATTTTCAGAATATGGACTGGCAGATGACCTGAATAGAGTAGGTTCAGATGTAATTTTCTACTACCTTCAAGGCCATCTAAGTCTGTCTACTGCAAGACTGTCACACTACTCTTTCCACCTCCACTTTTGTTCTGCTGCTTTCCTGTGTTTAAGGTGGGAAGGCACTAGGCAGCATGAAATTAGAACATTAATGCAGTATAACATCTTGGACCAGGTTACTTCTTTAATACTGGTGCAGTGGGCAGGGAAAAATGAGAGAGCAGTGGAACCGTACTTTTCAGATGCCCTGTAGAGACTGTCTAATGCAATTGCAAAACTGCATCATCTGTGACTCATAGTGACTTTATTCAATGTCCCTGCTGCTGAGAAACTGCAAGGTTTGCAAACTGATCATGAGATTATTCTGTAATAGCAAGCACTAGTGAAATGATTGTGCGAAGCAGAAAGCAGAGGAATATTTGTCTTCTTGCTTCCAGGTTCACTTTCAAGTTGGACAACACGACTACGCCCCACCCCCCACTGCCCCCTGTCATAGCTGCATGCCCTGGCAACTGCCAAAATGATTTAAAATATTTAAAAATCCAACCTGAATAACCTTTTTTAGGGGTCAAGATGGAAAAAGGTCTTGTCCTGCAGACAGCCTTTCATAATAAGATTCAGTTAAACGCTATGATATTACCACTGACACAGTGGAAGTACAAGGAAACTGTCCTTGAAAATACATTTCAGGGTGAGGGGTGTAAGTGCAGCAGTATTTTGAACTTAATGATAGGAAGAAATCTAAGAAGAAATTGATTAACCAGAAAATAATTTGGTGTCTGGGCTGGTACTTAGAGCAAACTGATGGACCATGAAGGGCCACTGCTTACATGGTAAGGAACTGGCTTGATTATTGCAGGAAAGATAGAATGCGATTGTACCTGGTATACCATACCATACCATTAATGTGTTTGAACAGACATTATACAGACAGCTTTAGTTCTTGTATTTGAAGAATAACCAGCATTATTAGCATGAAACTTTAATAATCTTTTCCTAACAAATATGGGTTATGTTTGTGAGCTACAATGCTGCAGTACTCAGAGCAGCTGCTTTTCCATTTCCCTGGAAAGGCTGCTTGCAGCAGTGCTCTGGAGGGTCCTAAATCCAGCAATATTACAAAACTCCTCTCCTGATGAGCTGTGCCTCAGCCAGCAAACTGAACAGTGTGAGGGCTCATCCTTGGGGCCACACATCTGCTGTTCAGGCAGCTTTCTCTCTAGGCTGGTGTAGTTTCATGCAAAGTGGTTATTGAGACTGCTCTCTGGCCTGTGCTAAAGTAGAAACTGTGCTTGGGAGTTGCTTCATCCACAGCTGAAACATCTTTAGACCATATAATTCTTCCCACTACACTATAGAACTATCCGCTGACTGAAATGGAGTATTACCCAAATAGCACAGCATGAAAGCCCAGCTGATACATAGTTTTCCCCAGCACAAGTTCCTTCAAATTGCCATGAGAGCTATAAAAGCCAAGAGTCATTGGGAACCCTTGGTTTACACCTCAGTTGAAAAATGAGCCCTTCAATACTTTGCACTAGGCTGAATCACTTAGTCAATAATGAAGAATGCCACCTATTGAATCACTAATGCTATTCCTACAAGTTCTTTTTCCCTTATGCACTGACTGGGATCTCTCTCAGCTTTGGAAGTTACCTAAACATGTGCTTAAGAATCCTTTCATGTGTAGAGATATCTTACAGAATGAAAACCAAGATTCAAAAAGACAAGTTCATATCCCTAAATTGCATTGCTCCTAGCTATAATTTCATGTAGTCATGTAGAAGTGGCTTATCAATAATTCAATTATTCCATCAGTTTTTTGTTAAGGTGTTAATAGAGTTAACTGCATTAATGGATGCATAATTTATCAGAATATAATTTAAATAGTTTTAAATGCAATATTCAGACTTACCATGATAATAGATTATAAAATATGCTGTCTATAATGGCTTTAAAATATGCTGTCTTCATTGGCTCTACAGTAGCTGCAACACTGAGCTGCTATAGAGTAACCCAGAGAGCAAACTACTACCCCAGGGTCCATACACAAACAAGTTGGGGAGGACTGCTGAGATTTGGCTGAAAGATGCCAGTGGAAGGGTGTGTGTTTGGAAAATGCGGGTAGTGTTAAATCCCATCCTTATCATTGTGCTACATAGTCTTCAGTTTAATCTGAAAAGCTTACTCTTTTCTTCCACTTTCTTTTTCAGAAAGGAATCACAATTAAACAGTTGAGCAATGAATCTCCCTTAATCCTGGGGAAATGTTTGCCAGCAATATCCAAAACAACCCCAGGTTCTGCCTGCAGTGTATACCGCCTATGCAGTGCTTTTGTACCTCATAGGACCATATCTACAGAGGAAATGATTGAGACATATGAATCACACATCTTACACTAAACTAATTAAAGTTAGCAGGAGCTGCTGGAGGTCATTAATTCCAAAATCTGAGGTATGAGTTTAAGCATATGTTTTCTCTTAAAAAAGCATGATCCTGAAGTTTAAACGTAACTCTGAATTCACTGGATTTATACTTGTTCAGTCAAATACTCTGCAACATATTTGTTTATTTTATTTTAATAATTTTATTTCAGCTTGTGATCCTAGTTACCAAAACCAAAAGGTGGGATGACAAAGCATTTCAGAATCTTAAGGAGTTAAATTTAAATTTAGCTTAAAAATGCAAGTTGACATTTTACAGGTAAAGGTATGAATGACATCTTTCTGTGGTGGTAGGAACAAACATTTTATCTGTCTTCTTTTTGTGGTTTAGTTCTAATGAAATCTCCTGCAGTCGCTGCCTTTATTTTTCTTCTTATTCTTTTTATTTATTTTTTTATCTATTTATTTATTTATCTATTTATTTATTTATTACCAAATTAAACTTGTATCTAGCTTGCACGTCAACAAGCCAGGTGCATATTTTTTTGGTCTGACAATTCTAAATAGAAGCCACTGTCTAACACAGACAAAATAAACCTGCTTTTTACTGCATTCTGACCATTTAAATACTTGCTTTTAGTTCAACTGGGGAAGCAGTTTATGAGGCAAGTGCCATAGTATAAACACATAATTACTTACTGGGACTCACAACGGTGTCTTCTGTCAATGTGCTTTGCAGTCAGAAAGAAGTATTACTGAGGAAGTTTACAATCAAGTTCTCTGCGTACTTCTTTTGGTTAAAAATACACATTTGATGAGCAAGTACTAAAATGCTTTACCTAGTTAGTTTTGTCTTTTCTTGATTTTTCCAAATAGGGTGGCAAGGAAGACTAGAACCAGCCACAGGGAAACTAGGGAGACTAGACTATAGCCACAGCTATACCACTGCTGACCATGAGAAACCACCTGGAAATTGCAGCAGCACTGGCCAGTGTTGCTCATCACTAAGAGTGTTGGCACAAGCCCCTCAATATCTTAATTTAAAACCACATTTTAAGTGGTATATCTATTAATTCTATACCAAAGCAATTCTATGGAGTTACCTTAAAAATAATGAGATTAACTACAAGTGCCTAGTCCACCAGATCTCTTACTTCCCTGCTAGGCAGCTGTTTTCATTCCTGTTACTACTCAGGGCCAGCAGTGGCAGAACCCAAAGGAGCTGGAGCTCTGAAATAGGCCAGATGATGGTTAAAGAGCTCCTGCTGCCTCATTTCTGCAGAATGAAAGGGAACACGGATTATTTATTTGTAGTGAAAGAAGACTGGTTCAAAAAGAAACCTATCAAAAAAACTCTTAGCATTACCTACGCACAGTATATTTTCTTCTGTGGGGTCTGATACCTAAAAATACACTCACTTTTTCAGTTATTTCTGAGAATACAGTCTGAAAACGATTAATTGAACAAATGTGAAGCCTCTGAGAGACAAGCCATACTTACAAGTACCTATAACATACCAGATACATGTTGATTTTTTGCTTTTCTGTCCTAGTCTGTGCTGAGTCACTGTAGATTGTTCTGTTTGCTTCGTTTGGTGCTGCTACCACAATGAAATATTTCTAGGTAAGGTAATGTTTCAGGCAGGAGAAGCTATCTGGAAGCCATACAAAGCCAGGTTTCCTCAGGCAGGTGATTCCCTTATATAAGTAAAGGAATACATGGCCACAGCAGGTTGCAGATTCCATCATGCTGTTTCTTCAATAAAAGGAAGGATTTTGATGCACTTTGAAAAGCTGAAGACCTAGTACTGTGGATTTATACTAACTGATGCATCTCTCCAAAGATACAGCTTGTACTGTCGACACCATGATCTGAGGGAAAAATACTTGTTTCCCTTATTCTTGTCTCCCAAGAACAACTCATGTAACTGGCCAGTGAAGTGATTCCTGCTTAACTATGGCATACAGCTGTTTTGGGAGACTTTTCTGAGGGGTGTTTGGGAGCTGCAGGTTCATTCAGTACTCCTAGAAAGAGCTGCAGCAGTTTCAGAGTTTTACCTCAGAACCTGGGTGTAGTGCTGGCTTCTCACCAGGAAAGTCTGGAAGGAACGATCTGCAGGACTTGCAGATCTTTGTCTTCTATCCAGCCATAATTTTAATAATGTGAGCTCACGTTGTTTCAAACCACAAAAACTGGGTATTTATTCTTATGGTATTTAGTCAAACTATAGAGTAATGGAGCCAGATATATTGGTCTTACGGATTCAAAAATCCTTCTGCCCTTCTATCAGCTCCACACCACCTGGAGTGGAATTCAGGCTTTGCACTGGCACCTTCGGATGCATCCCACAGGTAACTAAATTAGCTAGTAAAACAATTACTTTTAATTTAGCAAGAAAAATTACAAAAGACTGCATAATAACAGCATCTTCATGGTAGTGGCATCACCATGTCTTCCTTGAGGACAAAGTGTGCTCTTGGTCTCTGATTTTCTTCTTGTTCTGTGAAGGCAGGTTCCTAGGAAAAAAGGATGTACTATGTACTGAGTATGAACATGTGATGAACGTTTAATGCAATAGACATTATCGCCAATAGAATGTCTACACTTGTGGGTAGAATCCAGAAAGCTGTACCACAAGTTCATTTGTAATAGAAAATCAGCAGGTTACACAGTATACCTGTACTATTGATACATCCACTGCTTAATATGTATACTAAATACTCTTATATTGAATTGCCAGTGAATCTGGAGTCTGAATGCTGCTACTGTCACCCTCTGACTTTTGGCAAGTTAGGCAATATTTTTAAAATTTCAGCTTGTTTGCAATAATTCTGCTAGTCTGTGATGTCTGAGTGAAGAATGTGTTAAATGCTCCAGATACACAAACTGCAGGTTGAGCTTTCCTTCAGTTTGTCTGGGTTAGAATGGGCAACACTTCATGACATTTCCAGATAAGAAAAATTAGTACTACTGCTTTTTAGGGAAAATTAATCTTAAATTGATAGCAGTTTAATTAAAATATCATTACATTGATCAATGGACTTTAAAAAGGCAGTGAATTTTGATGTGCCCACTTTCCTGTGGTCTCATACATTTTCTGAAGTAATCTATTGATAATTTACATTATGGATAAGTTTCCAAAAACATTCCAAATACATCTAAAGCCTCATAAAATGTACTAAAGAGGAAGAAGGTCACATATTTTTGCTTAGCAGTTCGAATAAAGTTTAAATTTTTAGGCTGGATAGATGATTTTCCTTGTAACTGTTATTTGTTTATTAAACATAAACTGAACAGAAGTTACAGAAGGTAACCACAAATCACAGTGTCAGCATCGAGGACATTGTAAAAAAGTAATGATATATAACCAGAATCAAATGGAATGGATCCTAAACCAGAGAAAATGATCATAACCTGTGTAACAGATGATTTGACCAAAATTTGATCACTTCTTTCAAAAATGTCTGTGGAAGGAAATCTATGGGTGGAGCTAGACATGACAACATAAACATTATCTGTTAAATCTACTGATTTCTTTAATGGCTTTAGAACTCACTGAAATGGAACTGTGAAAAAGTAGCCAGGGATCAGCAGAGTCTGATCAAGAAAGAACACTGGAGTCTCTACAGATCTTAGAGTTATTGAATATTTGCAGTTACTGTTACAAAGTTATTGTCTAGAGCTGTAGAGAATCCAGTTTTCTGACCATATGAATTTGGAAGTGTGTGGTTTTTTCTATTCCAGGTATATTTTGACCTCCAGTTACTATAAATAACAGTTTTTATAGTTGAAAAGAGATATATATTTTTGGGAGTGTTAAACACAGTATATTTATTACTGATAAAATTAGAGTTGATCAAATATTTACAGAATTCATTGTGTAGGTAATACAGCCATTGAACAAATAACTTTGGATGGTTTTAAACAACTTTTACTAGCCTGTAATTGATACAACTGACAGAAGAGTTCACAGAAATGTAGTGTAGAAACTCAGTTGTTGCTTATCATAAATTTAGTTTTAATAGAAACTGGGAATTACAGAAAACCCTATAACGTGTGTGCATGCAGGTAGGGTACCATTGAGCTATGCCTGCTTATGCAAGGGTAAGATGTGAACAGAACTATCAGTGTTTCTCATACTTCTTCAATTCTTCCTCCTGTTGTTACAGATGTTATGCCTGTATCTAATTAAAGAGAAACACAAGTGGCTTAGATTTCAGATACTGATCAGTGGGAACAGTAGTCATGCTGGGACTGCACACAAAGAGATACTTTTCACTAAGCAATCTCTCTTCCTGCCAGTGCAATTGTTGCAAATTTTCTCCTTAAGTTGTGTATATCTATATCTATATATCTATCTGTCTATCTAGCAACCTATCTATCTATGTTTGACATGGCCAACATTTTCTGTTAGGTAAAATTTCATGGTATATTTTTACTATGTATATTATTCCCACTCCTTTACAATATATGACCCTGTTACACTGAGTGCATGTCTCCTAAACCTTACAAACATTGGAATAGGCATTTCCTTTTGCCTCATTTATCTTTGCCATTAATCATCACAGTTGGCTCCAGTGATTTATTAGGTGTACTGATGATGATGCTTTTGCACAGGAACCCCTTAATTATGGGTTAGAAAGCACCTCATGTAGATAAAGTATCAAATCTTTCCTTTTTCCAATAAACCCACTTTAGCCAGTTTGGGAAAATGATCACTTTTGTATTTGAGTATTTTTTTTTCTAGTTTGTAGTATTTGTGCCATGGGCACCCTCATAAGAATAGCCTGTTTGAACATGGGTAAATTCTAACCCAAAGAACTTGTGCTCTGCTTCCTATGAAATTGACATGTTATTGGTTTTGGTTCACTGTAAATTTTCATTGTCTTACTACTGCTACTATTACTATTATAAGTTCACCTGAAATTTTGATAGTGGGATTGACAAGGAATTCCGGAAGTGAGTGAGGGAAGTATGGTTATCATGTGCTGACTGTCTTCAAATTGGTCTGCATGTTCCCTCCTAAAAAAAAAAACCAACAACATCTTATGCAGGTACTGGAATGAAATAGTGTATTACCTTTGTTTTGTTATACTGCTGAGAATACTAAGGGTTTATTTGCTGTCACTAGTAATAACTTCATTCTGTGCCCAAGAAAGAACGTTAAGTCTACAAGTGAGTACTTGGAATGGTGGGAGGGCGGGGGAAGTGATGCTCAGTGTAAACTAACTTTACAACAAGCATCTCGCATAATAAATTATACACAATGCACACTTTATCCATGCTTTTTAGACCTTATTTTTCCACCTATATTATTTATTTTAAACACCATCAACAGCAACAAAAAAAAATCAACCAACCAATCCATCCCACCCCCCAAAAAAACAAATCCCAAAACAAGCAAAAAGAAGAAAAAAAGCACTGGAATGAAATGATAAGGTCTGAAGTAAACTTCATTCTGATTTCCTCTGTGTGTGTATGTTTGCATTTCATCCCTTGGATAGACAAATGCTCCACTCTTTTACGGTCCCTAATGCAATATATTTTCTAGGCAGTTATTATTGATAGTGATTGTCAATCAGTGTTAATAACAACCAACATGTTGTGTTTTGTAGTGACCTTACTGGAGTGCTTTTTCTATGGCTGAAAAGTTCAGTTTCTGCAAAAGAAACTTATTATCTTAATTTGGAGAGCAACATGTTCAAGCTGACCCTTAAGACTATAGTTTCCTAAGTTTCTCTTGGATTCTTTTTTCCTTCTTTGGTTTCTTTAATATGAATTATTTCAAATGCAATTAGATCACCATCATAAATCACTGCAGCTTTTCCTGTCACAAGCACCATGCTCCCATGGGGCAATGAATATTCAGATTTTTGGGGCTGTACTTCAGGTAATATTTATACCTTTCAAGCTGTCCACATGAGATAATTTACTAAGTTTCATTTCACCTCAAAATGTTTTTTCAGTAATCTGACATTTGGCGTTTGGATAAAGTGCTCCGCTCACCTTACTGACACCTTGCCTTTATACTTGGAACACTGTTGATATGTGTCCTATTCAGACTCTGCTCCTAGTGTGGTATACCACCAGCAAATTTTTCTTTCTGAAAAAACTTTTATTAAAGTAACTTTATCTGATCTATTTATCTCATGTAAAATACATATGTGTATAAACATTTTCTATTACATATTTAATGTTATTATCTACTTAAAATCTCTCTTGCCCTACAGATCCAGCCAGAGATTTCAAAAAGCACTGCTGGCTTTGGACAGTCAGTTTCCTTTTTTGTGTCAGTCATGTTATTAGTGTTAGTATAAAACACTAAATTTAGCAGCCCACTAGGCAGGGTCTTTAGTAAAACTAAAAATTGCTAAAAAATATCATAATGGCCAGCAGGCATGAAGGCTTGGATATTAGATATCTTTTATCTGTGACAGGTAGAACTGATGAATTAGAGTCATAGAATTAGAAAGGCATTCATTCCAGACTTACAGAATGGGCAGTGAGAAACGTATGGGCCCTGAGCATGGTGCAGAGGAGAAAGGAGTCCTGGTTCAACTACTGAAAAATGCATAATCCACAGAAGACACAGAATTTCCCAGACACCTGAAAAAAATTTTTCCTTCAGTAGGTCTCTCTGAATATATCTAGGCTGTGATATACCTTGCATCTCTGGTTCCTGTGCTACACCCCATATTCCTTGTGACTTTGTGGTGCTTTTGGAGCCTGTATTAGCACAACATTTCATTAAGAACTGCAGTTTATGACAAATGCTAAGTTCTTGGACTTTCATCTATCATCTTCTTCAGAAAAGCATTTGAAGGAGCACCTATAGCTGAACTTTTGGAGAATGGAATCATTAAAGATTCATATATCCCCAAGTTTTAATCTAGTTTGGATTGTTGACCTTTATTTATTCAATTACTAGGATTTCTCATCTTAGAGCATGCTGAGTTACATAAACAGCTCTTGACACTAACTTGGAAAAACGTCATACAAACCTCTTTTACTGCAAACCACTTTCCGAAGAAGCTAGAAAGTCTAAGCAAATTATTCCACCAGGGAACCCTGCTGGAGCTATGTGTGTCATGGACAACTTTTTCTATTAATTCTAGTTTAAGTGAAACTCAGGGGCAGCTCCTATGTGGGGGATGGTACAGTCCATCCCCACCTGAACTTCATAATGCTCCATAAAGTATTCCTAAGTTTTAGTTCCAGCTGACTTTGGGCTTTTGAGCTAAAGCATGGGCAGCACACATGCCAGCACTGAGCCTGGCACCACCATGCATCAGAACAGGAAACAGTCTCACCTGCACTTCAAGCCTCCAGGATTACCCCAAAACCAAAGATTGCTAGAGCTAGAGCTGCTTCTGAGGCTGGATATTGCTCAAGGCATTCCTAAACATCATGCAGAAATCTTGATAGGGTGACTGCATCATTTAAATTCAGAGGACTCTGTTTAGACAAGTCTAGCAAACCCTGTGATTTACAAATGCTCTTACTAAGAAAGAATTAGAATTGGAATGTTGACTTGATGACCATATTAATTATAGTGCAAAGTGCTGTCTATAGTCTTGTTAAATGATGATGTGTACTGTTCATGCAATATAATTGACCTAGTTCAGTGAACTTCACAGATGCTAGTTAAGAAGTTTTGTAGTATCAGTGATATTGTCAATAACCTCATTTGTTTCATCAATACATGCAGAGGTAAAGCTCCCCAGAGTAAAGCTGTTCAAACACAAATCATATGACATCTTCTACAACTAACTCAGTAGATTTACCTTTATAAAAGGTAGCAGGTAGACCAGTAAAACCAGAGTTAAGAATGTAACATTCAGGTAATTCTTATATCTTTTATTCTCATCAAAAGATATTGTAACTAGATATTCTAATTTATTGAAGCAGGTTTTGGAAAGAACTAATGACACCAAGTTAGTAAAATTTTAACAGGTAGAAACTGATATGGCAAAAAATCAAAGCCCTTAATCCACAGCATTTTAACAGGGAAAGCTTATTTTAGTGCCACACTACTCTCTGATCAGAAACTTTGCCATTATTTCTCACCTAAGACTCTCTTCTCTCTACCACAGCTCTACACATCTGATTCTGTCGATGCTTGAGTGGACGTAAACCAAAAATAGTTTCATTGAAGCTTATGAAGGTCATAAGTGAGAGATTCATATAGGGAATCAGGTCCTTCATCTAGCAGTCTGTCTATTGCTGTCTCATTGCCAAGTTCCTTTTTACCTTCACTGTGAATCCTAAGAAATGCCTTAGTCTTTTCCTCCTTGACTATTACAGTTCCTTCTTGTAAAACCTCCTAAAATCCTGCTTTCTAACTGTCAAAAGGTCCCAGTTGATCTTTCCTTCCAGGAAACAAGACCACCCACTGTCACCTTGAATTCCTTTTTATCCTTAAGGCCAGATTAAAAATGTCTTTCTGTTTTTTAAATTATTACCCTATGGTCCTGTGCCTATATATACGATCACAATAATCATGTGGTTCACTCCTTTCATTTTGAGAGTAGGCTCTGAGTCTGTATCCTTTGTCTTCACCTCATCAGAAAGTCATCAGTGCTACTTTGCATCAAAAGTCTAAAAGACAAAGGTCATGCTCACCATGCTTTAGCCAAGATGTGGGATTGTACAGCAGGACCAAAATAAAAATGTCAGTATCAAACGAGCAATATCAAAATCGTACCTTTTGAGGGCTGGTGTACCTGATGTACCCGCTAAGAACACTACTTCTTTGATCAACAGATCTATCTTTGTAAACTCCTGGCATATCATTTTAACTGTCTGTAGGCTAAACAAAGAATCTGAATGAGAAAAACCAGCATGCATAAAGCTTGTTACCTTGTGCTAAATCAAGAAAGCCAAAGCATTTCTAACTTCTTGCAGCAATTCCTCTATAATCACTTTTCTGAATAACCTTGCCTGATTTGCAACCTCCTTGAGCTCACACTAAGGCCAGCTGTCCTAATAGTCTAATCTACCCTCCTCAACAAGTCAGCTGCATTGTTCAAGGCTTGCAAACTCTTTGCAGCAAAAAAAGTGTTTTTTTTGAATTCTGTGAATTTTTTGTTATTCAGCTGCCACTGCTTCTTTGCTAGGAAACAGACTGTAATAGCCATGACATGACTTTCCTGCAGATGAGACAGCCACTCACAGATCCTGGCTTGACAGCTGTGAACTTTTTGTGTCATAGCCTCTGTCTGCTTGTTACAGTGGTCACATCATTAAAAGACAGACCAAAAGCATGCATCCACATAAAGACTAAGCTGTAGTCATGGGAACCTAATCAAATAACATTTCCTGTTGCTAACCGTCAATGCCATACAAATATGTGTTTCAATTCTGAAACACATCAGCCTGCACTGTCTACGTTACCACATTAAACATTTCATATCAGATATTTGCATTCTTCACAAACATGCTAATGACAGTAAATTGAGGCAGACAGTGAATTTTAGCAGGACCATAGACCCATGCTAGCAAACTGCACATTTCCTTGTATCAATCTTTATTTCTACCGTTAACCTCTATTGATTTTTCACTGTGTTTGATCTACATTTTTTTAAAATTTATTTATTTTGAATAACAGGAATGACTCGTGAGAAATTTTCTTGAATTTTTAACATATTTTTCATAACATAAGAATATACAGATTTTGCAAATCAGCTTTACTAGTCCATTATTCCATATGTGAATGCTTCCAAAGTAAACTTTTATCTTAAAACCCAAGGGGAAGTATTTACCTGTTCATGCTAGTGTAAATAGAATCATGTTACTGTATATTTTTGGTATGTCCAACATGGTTAGGCATATCTGATTTGATGTTTTTCATAGTCAGTGTTGGTAAATACTTGAAGAGATAAAACTTTATAAATGAACTTAATCACACAAAAAACACTTGTTCTTGGTGAACACCTTCTTTTTCTAAAAACATTATGTATGGCTTTAAATTGAACCATGTCATTCGATCTTTCACACCCATGAAGTTCTGTAAAAACATAGTTACAAAAGAACACCAGTGATCTTTCGGTAGTGTAAGGGATCCATATATCATGGAAACTGCACACTGGTCTGGAACTGATGGAGTTGTGTGGCTGTAGCTATCACAGACACACCTATATTTTGTGCCATTAAAGACCCTTCTGCCAATTAAAGGCAAAGACTAGACACCTGTTGTAAGAAATGGTCTAGAGAACAACTGAGAAAGGCTGTTCTGCAAGTTTGGAAGCTGCTGGCCTCCCCTGCTTAGACACATCAACAGAACTGTGTATACTTTTAAAAACAGGCCAGAATTGCCAGGGTTATTTGAGCACAAAATATGATGAAGCATGTTACTTGGGAGGAGACCATGGATACATGTGATGCAGAATAAATATCTTTTTGGAATCAGCTAAGCACTGGTAAGTGACATAAGAGAAAATATTACTCAACTAGACTTAGAATTTACTTTTACGTATTGGTAGTATTAATGTAGAGGCAGCAGGTAAGATTTTCCAGTAGAGGTCAGGCTGGGTTGCAAAACACTTTGCGTCTTCAAGAACATAGGTGAGGGATCTGATCCAGCTTGTGGTTATATGGGCTTATCTTCCAGCTCCTCAGATTCCCAGTCTTGAAACACTATCTAGGTCATGGTGACTTTTTGAAAAAACAGTGTTTAAAAAGTTATTCAGAGTAAAAGTTAAATGTGCTGCCTGGCTGATGTGCCAGTCTTGTCAGTCCAGAGAGGGTCACTGTGACCAACAGGCTGGCACTCCATGCAAACTACAATATCCAGAAACTTCAGAGAAAGACTTCAAAGGGACCACAACAGTATATTTCTGCCATTACAAGAAACTCACCCACAGTGTTTGCTTAGGGGCTGAGCAAAGATAATGTTCCATGTGGAACATCTTCATACAAAAGGAAACTGGTAACAAGCTGGTTAAAAATATCTGGAGTAGCTAGTCTAGCTAGGTAAAGGGTTTGCAGGTGGGCTGGTCTCTCCTATGACAATTCACTGGCACCACCTTCTTCAATTTTTTGCCTAATAGAAGACAAGGCTTTGCAGTCTTTGCAGACCAAGCTCCTGTGTTGGAGGAGGGAGGATCTGGGACACCACTAAGAGAGACAGGGACTGTTTTGACTGTAAGCCTTCTTTAGAAAATATTTGAATTTGGACTTGACCCTAATTTCCTACTTTTCAGAGATTTTGATACTAATGTAGTCACTATTTAGGACAGGTATATAATACTGTTTACCCCAAAGCCCACAACACTTTGGGGACAGGAAATATACAAAAAATCTGTACTTGTAATACCACAGAGAAAATAGGTATGCTGCAACAACAATCCATTTAGAAATTGCAGGGCAAGCACAAATAAACCATACAATTTCTTAATTTAAATTTTTTCTCATTAAGTAATTAATAATTATTCTGACTGACTTTCAGAATGGCAATAAAACTAACACCTAAGATCAAAGATAATTTTTTTAACTTTGCTGTATTCTGTACCAACTCCTCAAGGTACTTCCCGGTTTTACTGGTACATCATGTTCCCAAATTTAGCTCCTGAGTGTAAAATTTGAGAAGATGTGTTCTGCTGAAGAAACCAGGGAAGGGAGGAACATCCTTCCTTCAAGCACAAAACGAGAATAATTCTTCTTTCTTGGAAAAAAAAAGAATCGATATTTCCAAGGAGGAGCATCACCTCCACCACTCCTTAGCCTGAAAAGCCCTGATAGGCAGCAGGAACAAAACGTGTGGGCATTTTGTAGCATTTTCCATGGGCATGGGTAGATGAATGACATGTGCACAATGGTACTCCTCTTTGTCGTGCCCAGGAGGTCAGCTCCTTGCAGGAACAGGATCACAGAATACAGGGTTGGATTTTTTTCCTGCTTAAGGGGATGTAGACTACCTGCCAGAGATCAGGAAAATTTCACTGGTCTAATAAACTTTGTCATTCACACACAGGGAGCTATTAAGAACAGGGCTGTCTTCCTAAATTTCTGGTTACTCTTTAGTACATACACCATCCATCTTCCATTTTACATCAGGCTGCAGTAAAAATTTAAAGGAATGTATTGATCTATTTAATGAAAGAGGGTTTGTAAAATTATACAGTAAACGTCTAACCATTTGAAAATCTGACTGTGTCTCTTAAAGGATCAAAGCATGGTTGTTTCCCCTTGTTTTTCAGAGGTTGTTCGTACCAGTGTGGTTTCTAATACATCAGAAAGTGCTGCTGTTCCCAGTAGTTGCAAAGCAAACTCACTTTCCACCCTAACATCAACCAGTCAATTTGCCTCATAAAGCATAGTGAGATGGATCATGCTCATCCTGCTGCTCCTCCACAGGTTGCCCTTCCTGCCTGTTGCCATCTCTCTGCTTGCCTTTTAACACCCCAGTGGACAAAGCTTGATGCTCTTACTCTTTCCAATATGGTCTGAAAACAAAAACATGCTCCCAGGTCATGTATCAGCATAGTAAATCAACAATAAGGAGCACAGAGCTCTGCAGGGAACCTTGTTTAGATAACACCAGGTATCTGTTAGTTCCTTTGCTTTGCATAAAATTTAATACCTCGCTGCTCGGGACCTGGATTTAGTCTGATTTTAAAAAGAAGGAAATAAAAACATAAAACTGAAAGTAATGAAGCAAAAATATGGATCACTGCCTACGGTTTATTTGTCTCTGTCAGCTGACTGAAGCACCTATCATTTCCTGCAGAAGAGCAAACTTTCCTTCAGATAATTGAATGCTGATGCAATGGATTGATGCAGAAGGAATCATTGTATATGGCAGAAAGAAACAGGAAGAAATGGGGAATATTTAACATTAAAAAGCCTTTTGTTTATGTAATTTCAAGAAAAGCATGCTTTCCCAGTCATCTTCAAAACATTTCCTTTAGGATTCATTTCTTCCTTCAGTCCTTAAAAACTTAATTTCTTTGTAAAGAAATTAATTTGCACTATTAGATTATATAAATTAATTCTTGAAGTAAACATTCCTCTTCCTTTATTCTTTCCTTCTTCCTTTTCACTTTGAATCTAACTTTTTCCTTGTCTTTTATTTTAATCTCATGAAAATGGGTAGTACATATTTAATGAAAGTACCGTAAGTCTTTTTTAGTTAGCCTGAATGGTTTTCTTCCCAAGTGTAAATTTGTATTCTCTGTGATTCTTTGTATTTGATTCTCTGCATACCTGCAGGCTACACTTTTAAAGGCCAGTTTAAGATTTTCTGTCTTTTCTGCTCAATTTAAAGTAGCCACTTTTGGGGAAGACTGAAAACTGCATAGCGGTTGTGGTCACACAATGATCAGAAAAAAAATGCTACAGAATATCTTTGGAGGCAATACCACTTCAGCCATCCCTGTGCTGTGTGTGTACCTCTGTGTCTGTTTGTGTGGGTTTGCATGTGTTCTGTTCCCATGAGAGCCACACAAACATGCCTGAGGAATAATCTTCTGCTGAGTTACTACTGTATCTCAGGTAACTGAAAACTTCTACTTAAAGGTTTTGCACTGTGACCACAAAATGTGTTGGGACATTATGAAAGAAACATTTGCATTTATATATGCTCCTATTTACAAAAGTTCAAACCTCTCACCATACACTTCATGTTCTCTGTCACCCTCTCACTGAAAGCAGTACTTACTCCTTGGATACTTCTTGATATAATGCTGGTCCTGAAAAGAACATATGTTTTCAAAACCATAAATTTTGATATTATTTCATTTGAACTAGCTAATCAGGCAAAATTACTAACTGAAAAGTGAGATGGTACCTGACGTGTAGATGCCAGGAATCCTTTCCAGGTCCAAGTTCTGGGTGCGTGGCTTGACTGATTTCAGCTCCAAGGCAAGGCAATGTTTGGGCATGAGCCAACCACTTCAGTGTGGTTTCCAAGACCAGAAGAAAACTTCAGGGATTCTCACTTGGCAGTGTTCTTAGGAATATGACTGTCTACAGCCCTACAACACAAGGAGGAAGGCAACTCTTGGCTGCTCCAAGCTTATTTTGTAAGTCCAGATTTGCCCTATTATGACTGGGCCATTCTAGCTCGTGTGACTGAAGTAACTGAATTCCAGCTTTTGATTGATACAGTTCTATACATGGAGCATACATGGAACATTTTCTTTATCTCTTTTCTTCCCTTATGGGATTTCTTCAGTGATGGCCAGATGCAGAATTAGAGATGGTTCTGAACGTGTTTTTTGCCAGCTCTGTTCATGATGTACTTGGCCTTCCAAAATGAAAGGCCAGAAGAAGTTCAGCAGCTTAAAGATCAGATTATTAACAAATTGAAATAACAGGCAGTGCAAAAAACAATGTTATCAAACTCCTGATAAAGGGTATGTTTTTTTGTGGTTTTTTTTGGGGGTGTGGGTTTTGGGTTTTCTTGTTTGTTCTCTTTTAAAAAACAGAATTACATTGGAAACAGAAATAGGAAATTTCCATTTTCTAAATGCAGACACAGGTGATGCATGGAAGTAATTATGAGGTGGTGTTTGGCCAGAGCTCTGCCCTCAGACATCTGCATTTATTGCATTCTATCCAATCACCCTGTCTTCTGCACCTCTTGTGCAAGTGGAGGGCAGGATGGAGAAGGCAGCATTATTGCCTTCTGAATTATTCTGAATTCAGGCTTAGTTCTTAAAGCTTTTAGAAAAGTGTTAAAAGAACAACACCCCCCCCACCCACCCCCCTGAGTTCTCACAAAACTCTTTAAAACCATATCTGTGGTTATGTAGGAATCATACACTACAAAAGAGACACTGTCCTCCTGCACAGATGCTGCAGTGTCAAAGGGTGGCATTCTTTGAGACTTCTGCGTGATTTGTTAGCCCAAATTGCAAATATAGAAGTGATTTAGGAGTTTAAAACCCACTGACTTTCAAAGAGATTAAGGCTTTTAAGTGCCTAAGTCACCTAAAACTGTTGAGCTCTTAGGCATTTTACAGGTCTTCTTTCATTGCACTGATTTCTGTATTTGGAAGCAGTCTTCAAAATGGTGCTTTTGAAAGTGACTTTTCATCTTCAGGAATTCATGCCAGTATCTATGGGCTATTTAGACAGATATTTAGTTTTCCACTGAAATACATTGGACTATTGATTTCTTCTCTTTCATTTTCTTCCTCACTCGTCTTCTCTAGAGAAATAAATAAAAATACAGGAAAAAAATATGCAAAGAGGATATACTCCTCATATATGGGGACAATCATATCTGAAGAATTTACTGACTGCTGAAATTGAAATTTCAATTAATGTTAAAAGCAGCCTTTCATTACCTAGGAAGCATCAATACAGGCAAATGGAGGTTAGACATAACCTATAATTGACATATCAGAAAAGAAAACAACTTTGCTCCTCTATTAAGAGAGTCATTCTGGGGCAAAACAATTTTTCTGTTGACTTTTTGCAGAATACTTTGGCAGTAACTCCGTGATGGGTGATTTTAAACAGAAAATTTAGCAAAATACTGGAATAGAAAAGAAATGGCAAAAATATTATCACTCATTTGTCACAGAAGGCTGGAGTTCAATAGAATTTTCTTTGTTAAACTACAGCCAGTCAACAAATAAATAAATATTGTTAGACTACCTCAGCTGTATTAAGAATATGACACCTGCAAGATGGTTGCTACCTGCTATTAACTTTGGTAAGGAGAAAAAGTCCATGTTAATGAATAACTACCTGAGTGAGAAGATGGCAGTACTATTTCAGTTGTCTAGCTGGCTTGCTGTTCTTGGGAGCCAGAGATTGTGGTTATTATAAAAATTTCCATCCTGTAAATATTCATGAACAGTAATAGATTTATCTCAGTTGCCCAACACTTGATTTGCCTACTGAAAAATCCAATCCTTGTGATAGATTTCCATGGCAGTGGCCTTGCATTGAGGTAGACTTGTGACGCAGTCTTATAGCAGAGTCTGCTTCAGCTGACACCTGCCATTTTCACCTTGCTCAGATTGCTGTTTCAACAAAGCTGGCTGTTGCTATGCCTGGAGCCAGTAACTCCCAGGCAAAACATATCCAGGCCTTATATACTTGCCTGAGATGGAAGAAGGGAAGCACGTGCCAGTTTTTCCTGCTTGTATGCCAGGTCACCTTTATTCTATCATCCTGCAGAAGTCATGCAACATGCCACAAGGTCAAGCGCTACGAGTATAGCCAAATGTAACCTTCTCAGATGCACACAAGATGCATCCTGCAATCCAAACACTGGCCCTTGTTCTTACCTCATTGAACATATTTGAACTTAGTTTAATTATCTACAAACTGCACTGTAGTGAGCAGGCAGGTATGTGCAGCAGATCTGCTAGATAAGATTAAAATTGCCATCTGTGGCTCAGTTCTCCTAGCTTCATCTTTTACTTCATACACAAGGGCAGGCCTCCAGTTTTGGAACGGTAGGAAGTGAGAGACAGCTGTTGTGTATTTACATATTGATATAAAGTTTTGTGTGCAGACAGAAAAACTGTTTGGCACGTTTCTGGCAATCATGCCCAAAAGCTGCTCCTTAAACCTTCCCAAAATTCACAGGACTGAAAAGAAACCCTCTACTAATTAGCAAAGCAGCTGCAATGCAACCTTCCTCATTTAGATTTTAAATTACAATTACAACAATCAGACAACAATACTAAAAAACCCTTAAGCATCATGTCATAGTGAGTCATCAACACCTTACACTTGTGAGCAATGACCAGTCAGCAAACTAACCATCCCTGTCCAAAAAAAATGAACCAAGAATAAATCAGATTTTAAAACCAGTGCCTGTATACCCTTGTCAGGTACAGAATTTCAACTGCCTTTCATAATCTTATCATAGAAATGGCTGTTCAGCATGTCCAGAAGGACAAAATGAGGTTACATCACTGGCTGGTTATAGAACATAGTAGATAGCAGCCATATCACAGAATCACAGAAGGGTCAGGGCTGAAAGGGTCTCTGGAGATCATCCAGTCCAACCCGCTGCTAAAGGAGGTTCACCTGAGGCAGGTTGCACAGAATTGAATCCAGGAGGGTTTTGAATGTCTCCAGAGAAGGAGACTCCACAGCCTGTCTGGGCAGCCTGTCCCAGCTCTCTCTCACCCTCAAGGTAAAGAAGTTCTTCCTCATACTCAGATGGAACTCCCTGTGCTGCAGTTTCTGCCTGTTACCCCTTGTCCTGTCACTGGGCACCACTAAGAACAATCTGGCCCCATCCTCTTGACACTTGCCCTTGAGATATTTGTATGTGTGGATAAGATCCCCTCTCAGCCTTCCCTTCTCCTGGGGAAACAGGCCCAGCTCTCTCAGCCTGTCCTCACAAGGGAGATGCTCCAGTCCCCTCATCATCTTTGTAGCTCTCTGCTGGACCCTCTCGAGCAGTTCCCTGTCTCTCCTGAACTGGGTAGCCCAGCACTGGGCACAGCACTCCAGATGGGGCCTCACCAGGGCAGAGCAGAGGGGAGGATCACCTCCCTCCACCTGCTGGCCATGGTCGTCCCAATGTCCCCCGGGATCCCACTGGCTTTATTGGCCACCAGGGCACACTGCTGGCCCATGGGCACCTCGCTGTCCACCAGGACTCCCAGGTCCTGCTCTGCTGAGCTGCCTTCCAGCAGGTCAACCCCTAGCCTATACTGTTGCCCTGGACTAGAGCATGGGGTTGTTCCTCCCAAGGTGCAGGACCCTCCACTTACCTTTGTTGAACTTGATTATGTTCCTCTCTGCCCAATTCTCCAGCCTGTCCAGGTCTCGCTGGATGGCAGCGCAGCCTTCTGGTCTGTCAGCCACTCCCCCTGGCTTTGCATCATCAATAAACTTGCTGAGGGTGCGGTTTTCCCCTTCATCCAGGTCATGGATGAGTAAATTGAACAAGACTGGACCCAGCACCAACCCCTGGGAACAAAGTGAGCTACAGGCCTCCAGCCAGACTCTGTGCTGCTGGTCACAACTTTCTGAACTCTGCCATTCAGCCAGTTCTCAATGCACCTCACTGCCTACTCATATAATCCACACTGCCTGGGCTTGCCTATGAGGATGTTACAGGAGATGGTGTCAACAGGCTTGCTGAGGTCAAGGTAGACAACATCTACCACTGTCCCCTTGTCTATTCAGCCAGTCATTCCATCACAGAAGACTGTCAGGTTGCCCAAGCATGACTTCTGCTTTGCTACTGAAGCACTTACAGAAGCCTTTCTTGTTGCTCTGGACATCCTGCCCTAGACTGAATTCCAAATGGACCTTAGCTTTCCTTGTTGCATCCCTGCATGCTCTGACAATGTTCCTATATTCCTCTGGAGTGGCCTGTTTGAGTTTTTTCTGTTTGGCTTTTGTCAGAAGCTCTTTGCTAATCCATTGTCCTGGTTTTAGCTGGGATAGAGTTAATTTCCTTCCTAGTAGCTGGTATAATTTTGTTTTGGATTTAGGATGACAATAATGTTGGTAACACAATGATGTTTTTACATGTTGCTGAGTATTTCAGTTAAGGGGGTTTCAGTTTCACATGCTACCATGCCAGCAAAAAGGCTGGAGGGCTACAAGAAGTTGGGAGGGGACACAGCCAGGACAGCTATCCCAAACCGGCCAACGGGATATTCCATACCATATGATGTCCTGCTCATTATATAAACCAGGGGGACTTGGGTAGGGAAGGAGGCAGATCTCTGCTCAGGGACTGGCTGGGCATCAGTCAGCAGATGGTGAGCAACTGTATTGCACATCATGTGGTTTTTGGTTTTGTTTGTTTGGGTTTTTTTTCCTAGAGTTTTATTTCTCTTTCTATTTTTGTTATCTTCCTTTTAATTAGTATTAGCATTAGCATTAGAATTAGTATTATATTTTACATTATTTCAATTATTAAGCTGTTCTTATCTCAACCCATGGGTTTTTCCTTTTTCCAGATCTCCTCCCCATCCCAGCAGGGGGGTGGGGAGGAAGCGAGCAAGTGACTGTGTGGTAGTTAGTTGCCAGCTGGGGTTAAACCATGACATCCATGCAGGTCTCCTGACCCCTTTGCTTGATTTCTTACTCAAATGGATGCACTGGTCCTGAGCTTGAAAGAAATTACACTTAAATATTAACTAAAATTGGAGGCCCCTACCTTCTAGAGCCCTAACCCATGGGATTCCTCCAAGGAGGTCCTTGAAGAGACCAAAGTTGGCTCTCCTGAAGGCCAGGGTTGCAATCTTACTTATTGCTCTGTTTTCTCTGCACAGGATCCTGAACTCTACCACCTCATGATCACTGCAGCCAAGGCTACCCTGATCCTTCACATCCCTGGCCAGTTCTTTGTGAGTACAAGGTCTATGAGCATACCTCGCCTCGTTGGCTCCTCCACTACCTGCAGCAAAAAGTTATGGCTGATACTCTGTGGGAACCTTCTGGACTGTGTGAGCCCAGCTGTGCTGTCTTTTCAGCAGGTATTGGCGTGGCTGAAGGCCCCCATGAGAGCCAGGGCCTGTGATGGTGAGGGTACCTCCAGCTGTCTGTAGGAGGCCTCATCGATTCCCTCTTCTGATCAGGTGGCCTGTAGCGAGGACCCCCAACAGCGTCACCCATGTTGGCCTGCCCCTGAATCCCTACCCATAAGCTCTCAGCGGGCTCTGCACCCACCCCTAGGCAGAGCTCCATACATTCCTCCTACACACAGAGCTACTCCACCACCTCGCCTTGCTGGCCTGGCTTTGCTGGAAAGCACACAGCCATCCATGCCAGCATTCCAGTCACACGAGCTACCCCACCGTGTCCCTGTAACTGCAGTGAGATCGTGGCCCTGCGACCGCACACAGATCTCTGATCCTTCCTGTTTATCCCCACGCTGCCGGCCTTGGGGTACCGGCATTTCAGAGAGCTGGTCAAGCACACGGGTTTCCCAGGAGGGGTGCAAGAGGGTCCACCACAGCCATGCACACACACACCCGCCCCGAGGTGGTTGGCCTTCTGGTTCTCATTTTTGGAGGCAGCTAAGGGACATGTATCGCTGCTGTAGTTGGCCTGGATTATCCCCCTGTCGGATGCAATGACACGAGCATGACCACTTTGGACCCCTCCTCCCAAGTCCTTCAGTTACAAGCCCACCCCACCAAGCTGGCCAGCCATCTACCAGAGGTTCCCTTGCCTCTTCTAGGCAGGTGAATCCCACCCCTTACTAACAGGCTATAGTCATCAAAGAATGTCCCATTGCCACAGAAGCCAAAACCCTCATGATGACACCAACCACAGAGCCAGAAGCTGATGTGCATGGTACATCTATTTCTGGCTGCACCCTTTCCTCTCACTGGTAAAACGGAAGAAAAGAGAACTTGGGCACCAGTACCTTTCACTTGCACCCCCAGGGGTTTGTAGTCTTCCTGGATCCTGCCCAGGTTCTGGCTTGCAGTGTCATTTGTGCCCACGTGAAAGATAGCAATGGGTGGTAGTCTGTGCTCTTGACAAGTTGTGGCGGCCTCTTGGCACCACCTCGGACCCTGGCCCCCCGAAGGCAGCACACCTCTCGTGCCTCTGTCGGGCTGGCTGACCGGCGCCTCCGTGCCCCGTGACAAGTCACCCTCTACAAACCCTCCGCGTTTCTTTTTGCGGTACCCACTGTGTGCTGCTGGTGCAGTTTCTCCTTGCAGACCTTTCTCTTGGGTGTCTGTAGCTGTATCACCCTATGAAATACATGTAACAAAAATCCATTTAAAATCCATTTAGAATATCTTTTTTGGTTGTCATATTATTATTTTTTTTTAGTTTTTCAGTTTCAGCATCTTGTGTTTGTTGCTTTGTTCACATGAGTCTTTCTCAGTGAGTTTCTCATTACTGAAAGACTGTGGCAGCTACAGGAGGCAAGATCATCCTGCTCATTTGTACAGAAAGTCTGAAATGAAAGTGGTCATGGCGCCCCAGCACAGCGCTCCCTCTGAATCATGGGAAATACTTCTTGGAGTTTAAGGACTAATTTATTTTCTGTCAGTGAATAAGGGGTCTTAATGGTATCAAGTACCTATTTCAACCATAGAAAGTATACTGCCAGTTGATTAAAAACTGATTTAAAGTGGTTTACATTCCTGCTGGCCTTTCATTAGGGTAGAAAAATAAAGAATGCTTGATAGGCCAATTCTTACGCAGAAAGAGGTTGCTACTCACAGCCTGAGAAACTGGGAAACATTGGACAGCTCTGTCCGCAGATCAGAAACAGGGATTATACATAGGCTGCAGCTGGGCAGGATGGCTGACAAAAGCCAGAGAAATACCAGCAATGAGCATTGCAGAAATACTTCACATAGACCTGACTAAAAATAAGAAGATCAAGGTTGTCCTCTGCAGATACTGGAAGAGCCACAAGTCCCTTCCTTCTTGTGTAACTGCTGTCCTGGCATGGCTTGCAGACCACAAATGAAGCCTCATCTCTGTCAAGTGTGTAAGCAAAAGGGCAAGTACAGTAACTAAGGGTTATTCAGCTGAAGAGAAGATGTTTCAGTAGTTTTGAAATAAATTTGTTCTAGGAAATAAGCAAGAGGAAGACAGTAAACACAATGGCAAGCAGAACAGCGGAAGCTCAAAACTCCATCTCTGATGCATTTCGTGTCAGTTGTTGGATGGGACAAGTAGAAGCCAATCAAGGTAAAATGGTACTGGGGAAATTTTTTAAGGTTTTCAATGTAAAGGAAGAAAAACATTAAGGTATCAGCTGAAGTCAAACCAAAAAACATTTTGTTCAAGTTTTGAACTAATTAATCTCCCTCTGACCTTATTTTTTCTAATGAAGACAGTTATTAAGGGGAGAGGAGGGTTTTAAATACTTATTTGGAAGGGTTTGTTTCTCAAAATTAAATGCTTCACCATTTCTTTAATGAAGCATTTCATTTTGAAAATGTCAAAATATTTTACTTGCACGTTTTCAGAATAAAATGTTTTGACATTTTGAAATCTCCTCCTTGCTGACAAAAGTATTTGCAAAGTCCAATGCTAACTGAGATTTTTAACATATGACGCCCTGCTCACCCTCCCAGCCCTGAACCTATGTGCTGTGGTGATTTTAGTACTTGCAAAAAAAGAAAAAAAGTCCCAGATTTTCCTAAGCAACAAATAAATTACTCATTAACCATACAGCAGTGATGAAATAGCAGCATTTGTCAGACAGGAGCAGGGACTCTAGGTCTCTCCTGTAGCACAACTGGATTCGTGGTGGTTCAGTGGGGCTGCAGGAAAGCCTGCTGGGGCTGCCAAAGGATGAGACACCTGGCAGCTCTGTGGTAAGCATAAAGAACCACTCACCCCATAACAGTGCACAGCTCTGGGTGCTCCCCCACAAGCATCAAACCTGTGGGAAAAGGAAAAAAAAGAAAATGAAAGTACAAAAATCTAACTGGTATTCAAAACAATCTCCTCCTGAGTATCTCATTTGTACAATGGAAGGACCTTACCTGAAACTTAATGCCTAAAATATTTGTGCTGTTTTCCCTTGCTATTCTTTTTGCTTTTATATTTTTACAACTACGTTGTTCTGAGCTTTGGGCACTTTGAAATTTCCACTGTGGTTAACCTACCTTCATTGTCTGTGTCCTTCTGATGCTGCGATGGTTTCGTTGTGCCCTGCACCTTCTTGTCTCTCCAGACAAGAGTCTTATATTTGCCTTTTGACTTTCTTTATTCATCTACAGAAGTGGAAGGGTGAGGATTTAAAACTTCAGTTTTTAAAGGACTAATCGTGTGGTCTATCCAATGGGAAATCTAGTCTGTCCCTCCACTTGCTCACTCCACAGAAAACCTCTCAACAGCTCACATAGTGTTGACTTCATATTTCTTCCATCCGATGTATTTGAATTACTGTCATATAATAATGTTTATTATCACTATTCTTAATAATTATAGTGGTAATAATGATGACATTATTATTAGAAACCAATTAGAAAAATAAGAACCAAAACCTGTAAAAGTTTGCTATGTGAATAATTTTATTTTTATAATGAACTATCAACTGGCACTGGAATTGCTATGTAAGGCCCTCATTACCACCTTTCACTTATGTGAATAAAAGTAACATTATGATCAACAGACACTAAGAAACAGGCAGTCTCAGCTCATAACTCCAGAAGAGTCAGGAAACAAACCTCTACCCTTACAGAAAAGACCAAGGTGCAGAAACTGGGAAGGACACAGTTATCTTCCTGCTGGTCACCAGTGTTTCACATGTTGTGCCTGTTACACACTACTCCAAAGCACTGCATATATTGCATAGGGAGATAAACTGATGACAGCTGGATGTGGCAATGCTGAGCTTGATTCTATGAATCTAGGCCTTCGTTCCCTGTTTCTTTGCTGAAGCATTGTGCACAGCAGTCTACTCCATTAACACATAATTAATTTGTAATAATTACTTCAAAAAATAATAAATTATATTGTGTCATGTAATATATGGTAACAGCACAGATTACAGAATAAGCTGATGTCTTAACATAAAATGCCCTAACGTGGCTATTATACTACAGCAAAAAAAATTGTTGCAATGTGAATCAACTTGTATTTCTCCCTGGTAAATGAACCATAATGCTTTAGTACCCTCAGACAATCTGCAATTAAATGAACAACAAATAAAACCCAAATGACCACACAGAGATGTTAGAGCACTCAGGGCAAAAAGATGTGAAACGAAGACAGGGGAGAGAGAAAAATTATATACTGAGAGATAAAACATGGCACAATGTTTAAGCACAACAGGACTGAAATTGCTTTGCACCTTTATTTTTACTACCTTTTTGATTTATTTCCTAATCATATTTTATTATGAATTCTAGTGAATTAGTATTTACTAAAATGTGAAACTATCAGTTTTCTTATATTAAACGTAACTGTATATTTAAAAGTGTAGTACAATGTCTCTAAATGAAGCTGCAGTTCTCATCACATTCTATTTTCCCCTGTCTGAACCTTCTGTGATCTGTGAATTGACTTTAAATGGTTTAGGATTTCATAACAATTTTACCCTTTATAACTCATTAATTACTTAGCATACTCATAGTAGTCTATTCTGTAAACAGGAGAAAGAAAATAGGCTACAAGGGTGAAATATAAACAGAATTAAATACACTGGAAGCTATTTAGAATACGGAGATATTATAGTGCTTTGATGTGACCCTGATTAGTGATTAGTGTGCTTAATGCTGATATTTGCTCAGCATGAAAAGAGCAGAGAAGGTGGCAGTGCATTTGCCTCCGTTGTCTTGTTCAGTCCTTGGTGTTTAGAAAGAATATAAATAATATTTTGCATGTTTTGTAACACAAAGACATTGGGCATCATATTGCTTTGCAAATGTCAAGTACTTTGTAAGATTTTCTGAATATGTTTTTCACTCATTTTACAGATGGTTCTGGTTCAAGTGAGAAAATTTCCGTGAGACTTGCATATTCACTGTGATAGACCATTTCTAGCTCCATCAGAAAAACAGTCTAAGCTTTGACAATTTTCTACTGTCTTGAATGGCAAGTTATTCCCACTACAGGACCTTTGTTATACTGGTTGTGTATAGCAGTAGAATAACAATGGCATTTTCCATCTCTTTGTGCTGTTACAGACCAGAAGGAAAAGTAAACTTACTGAATACTGCAAAAATGATGCTGTCAAATGATCCTTACATAACGCGTAGCCGTGTATACAGATGCACAGCAACCAAGTGGTGAAAACAAGAGCTGATGTACAAGTCTGAGTTCCTGCTTGCTTGCACAGAGCACTGCCACCACAAGGAGGAGAAAAAAGCAAAATGACCAAGAGAAAGTATTTTTTATTTGATGTTTAAGTCACTTCTGAAGGTGCTGGTTTTAAAAAGCACAAGGTATGATGAAAAGAAAGAAAATTTAATACACAAAATAGTTTCTCTCCCAATGTAAGTATAAATTGTCTTTTTGGTCTTTTGTAAAGTAACCTCTATAATTTTATTTTGTCACCATCTTGAAGAGAGTAACATGTCCTACAGTTCTACTCTGTATTTATTTTTCAGAGTTCTCTGCAGATTTTTTGGCCACCTTGTGACAAAATTAATTCTAAAAAAAGAAATGTTCTTAATGTAAGTATGTGTTGCATGTTACAAATGAGATTCATTGGGTTTATTGTTACAACATGGCACATAACTTTGTATAGAAAGAGACATTTGTCTTACCTTTTCCAAGTCACTTGCATTTTATATTAAATTCCTAACTTAACTAGTGAATGAGAGCTTTCTTTGCAAGATAGTTTCATTCTTTTGAAAATTATTCCAAATGGATAGTTATAACGTGTATTTTCTTACAGATTTCTTAGTGTACATCAGAACTGTTGTATGTGATGCCACGCACAGTGATCTTCCCCAAGTGCTAGTCTTGTGAAGCTGCCACTTCAAGGTGATACATGAATACTATTCCTTTATTTGCAGCCCGCATCTTCAGAGGAAGGGAAGACCTGCTTACCATGTCAATGACATAAAGAAACTTTTTGCACTATAAGTTATTGTTTGCTATCTGGCATAAGCACTCTCCTAAAGAAAGTTCATACTGTACCCTTATCTGCATGAGAAGGAGAAAAAGCACAGTCAGAGAGAGAGAGAAGATAAGGTTGCTTGAATCGCTTTTTGTAGAATACAGTTCCTAAGAGAGAAATCAGTTGTTCTCATTTAAAATGCAGAATTCTGCCCCCTCCACTCCCCCCACCTCTCATATTGAACCCCATATAATTACTACTTATATTTCACTAATTGAACTCTCATATAAGCATCTTCAGAGTGTAAGACAGTCTTTAGATGAAGGAATAAACAGAGTTAAAAACGAATTACAATAATAACTTCTTCCCTCTTTTCATTTTGTTGTTATGGTAACAAGAGATCCAAAATGTTATATACAAGACATGGTACCAGAATAGTACAGTATTTGCATCTAATGTTGTGAAAAATATTTTACAAGTACCATACAGATCATAAGATATTTGTTCCATGTGTCTGTTCCTTAATCACAGAGTAACGAAAGAGCCTATAACACCATGTGCATATATTTTTAAGATGGTAACAATTATTTAAAATAGAAATAACAAAACCCAAGAAAAAAAACCCATTCCACAGGATTATGAATAAAGGCCATATCCTGTCAGAATCACAAAAAACTGGACATAATTAATTTTAACATATGAATGCAGACTTTTTATCCAAGTCCAGAAATCTTACCTACTAATGACCTACAATTTTATCGCATATGAAGGATATTAGTCAAGAAAAGTTAGTCAAGTCATGAAAACACACAAAATCCTTATACCATTCTAAACCTGAACAGGATGAATTTTTTTTTATTTCTTGAAGTAGAAAATTTGATTTCTTTCACCACACAAACCTTCTGAAGCAATTAAACAAAATAAATTACATACCTCAAAACTTGTGACAGTCATGATACTCTCCTGAAAAACAGATGAAAATGATGGAAACATGTTTCCCAGCTGGGAATTATCAAGCTGGAACAGTTAGCTTCTTAAAAAGACAGACAGTTTCATTCCTGTCCCCAAATTCAGTCAAAACGCCAGATGACCACAGCAGTATGAATCATTCCTGAGTCCTTTATCATACATAAATAGCAATATGGTCAAATCTGTTTGGAAGGCAGATTTATGGTAAAACAAAATGATAGTTTTAGGGAGAGAGAAACAAGCATGAATGTTATTGTTCTTGAGGTATCAGCATAAAAACATCCAATTAACAGAGTGATCTGAGTTATAAATAAAATGAAATAAATTACTCCAATGGCAGAAAGCACACACTAAAAGCTCCAACTAAAAACTGCAACTTTGTGATAACATGGAGGACAGTTGAAGAGAAAATCAAGCAATATTATGCTTAATGTAATCTAAAAGTGCTAGAAAACAGGAATATATTTGGAAAGTAATTTTATTTCTTTATACTAGCCAGTGATGAAGCAATTAGTGCTTTTAATACTTTTCATTTAACTCCTGCAGAGGAGGGAAGCTTCAAAAGCTCGCTACAAAGTCATGGTGAGCAACACACTCCATTTTGAAGTGAAACACAGAAAAGCTGTCTTTTTAAAGAAAGTGTAAAAAAGAAATCTGATGGAGACTGAAGGTCAGTTTAAAATTTTGGGTGCCTTAATGGGCTGCTAAGAGCCCAAGTTCTGGCTGGGATTTGGAATGAAATATTACAAATTCCTGCTGAGCAATTCCCTTGACTAGGATGAGGCTTGTAACAAAACCAAAAAATAAAAACCAAGCCATAATTCGCCCTCATAGGTGAAACCTGCATTTACATCCACTGCAGCTTCCCTCAACTGTAGACCAGAGAAGCCAGCCTGCATTCTTAAAAGCTTATACCAAGTGTTCATGGGGCCTTATGAATGTTAAAATGAAAATGAAAACAAAGAAAGAATTAAAAAGTAAGGTTTGCATGCTGACCATACCTATTATTATTCTAAAAAAGACACTAGGCTTATCTGCAATGGGAAAGGTCACAGAATGGCAAGGGTGGCAAACGAGCTATTTCTGTAGAAACACCTGTATCATCAGAGTTAATCACTGGTGTTGTCAGAGCTAATTGGCATTCTGCTGCCCAACTGCAGCAAGGCTGTCTGGGCTCCACTACAGTGCAGGGTGCCATCAGGACAACGAGAATAGCCAGTTAGTCAGTGGATTGACCATAAGGGTTGTCCTTCTGTTAGTGCTGGTTGTTGTTAGTCTTTGATTATGAAAGGAGATGTGGGGAGCTGTTCCTGTGGATGCTCTGGTGGGCACTGCAACTCATTTGTGAAATGGTGGAGACCCTCTTATATTCATGGTGTCTGATGCAGAGCTCAGACAGTGAAGGAAACAGACATCTGCAAGTTTGTTTAACCCTGAGTAATTGTGTCACGTCACACTGGAACCTGCCTGGTTTGAATTGGTTGGAAAGGCTGGAGTTAAGCAATAAAGTCAATGACACTGATGGCCATATTTAGGATCCAGAATGATTTCTTGAACACAGCTGCTTCCTGAACTGGGGCTAATGGGATATATTTTTAGAGGTCTGAAAGGTAATTAAGTGCCCAATTTCCTCTAATTTGCTTAATCGTGTTACAAACTAGTAATACAAGTGAACCAGTCCTAATTTCTTATGCTTAATAAAGCACATTTCCTAAGTCACCTCTTTTTTTTTTTTTTTTTTTTTCATTTTTCTTATAATCAAAAGGTGTATTTGCCTTTGCACCATCTGTTAACTACAACAGTTGCCAGAATGAGCAGGGAATGTAAATTAGGTCATGAATACAGAAGTTCACTTTCCTTTTCTATGCTTATGTTATTTTAAAGAGTCAATTCATTTTCTATTTATTTTTGATGAAAGACTGAGCTAGAAGACCTTTGAAAATGTCTATGACTCACTGAAGGTTTCTTAATTCCTGTGATCTTTAAAAGCAGCTTTGAAAAATTTGAGAATTTTTTTTGTCCATTATATAAAATGAGAAGGAAGACAGGTCCCAGAACAGACAAAACAGAGCTCTCTCCCTCTTCCCGGCACTGAGGTTTTTCCCCAGGAATTCTATGATATTATGCAGAAGAATGAATCTATTGTACAAACACCATATTTTAGAAGCTAAATTAAGTAGATGAGGATTATGATAGAATTTGGCTTTGTGTTACCACTGTAAATGATAACTTGTTCATAATGGATTTTGATGAGGACATTATAGAATCAGATCATCATAGAATAGTTTGGGCTGGAAGGGATATTTAAAGGTCATCTAGTCCAACCCCCTCTCCACAATGACTAGGGACATCTTCAGCTAGATCATGTTGCTCAGAGCCCCATTCAACATGACCTTAAATGTTTTCGGGGATGGGGCATCTGCCACCTCTCTTGGCAACCGGTTCTAATGTCTCGCCACCTACATTGTAAGACATTTCTTCCTTATATCTAGTTTGAATCTAGCTTTTTAGTTTAAAACCATTACCTCTTGTCCTATTGGAACAGGTCCTACTAAAAAGTTTGTCCCCATCTTTCCTAAAAAGCCTTCTTTAGGTATTGAAAGTTCACAATAAGATCTCCCTGGAGCCTTCTCCAGGCTGAACAACCACAACTCTCTCAGCCTTTCCACATAGGAGAGGTGTACTATGCTCTGATAACTTTCATGGCCCTCCTCTGGACTTGCTCCAACAGGTCCATGTCTTTCCAGTGCTGAGGACTCCAGAGCTGGATGCAGTACTCCGTGTAGGGTCTCACGAGAGTGGAGTAGAGGGGCAGGATCAACTCCCTTGACCTGCTGGCTATGCTTCTTTTGATGCAACCCCATGTATGATCAGCTTTCTGGACTGCAAGTGCACATTGCCAGCTCTTGTCCAGCTTTTTAGCCACCAGTATGCCCAAGTCCTTCTCTGCAGGGCTGGTCTCAATCCCCTTATCTCCCAGCCTGTACTGATACTCCGGGCAACCCGGGTGCAGAACCTTGTACTGGCCTTGTTGAACTTCATGAGGTTTACATGGGCCCACTTCTCAAGCCTGTCCAGGTCCATGTGGATGGCATCCTGTTGTACCTCAGGTGTGTCAACCACACCACTCAGCTCGGTGTCATCTGCAAACTTATTGCTGTTGTACTGAATCCCACTGTCTAAGTCATTGATGAAATTAAGTGTTGTATATTAAATGTATCAAATTGCTTATCATATTTGGTGTCCAACAAAGTGAACACACAAACAAATGAAGAAACAGGAATGGTCTTAACGACTGTAGTAATCTAACCAGTTGATATGGTCTAAAAAATTTCTTGCTTTCTCCAAGTGGAACTGAGACACCTGATCCTTCAGGGTGATCATCTGGTTTTGAAGAGTAGATAACTGAACTTGAAAATGGTGCTTTCTGAAAGATAGAACAAATCGGGCTTTGATGGTTGCTGGGTGCTGCTTCTCCAGCCCATCCTTCCAAACTGACAGTTCATATACCTTCCACGACCTCAGGGTCTAGAGAAGAAGTCCTGTGATGAGTGGCTGAGGGAACTGAGGTCATTTAGCCTGGAAAAAAGGAGGCTGACGGGAGACCTTATTGCTTTTTACAGCTACCTGAAAGGAGGTTATAGCAGCATAAGTGTTGGTCTCTTCTCCCAAACAACAAGTGATAGGAAAAGAGGAAATGGTCTCAAGTCGCAGCAGGGGAGATTTAGATTGGATGTTAAGAAAAACTTCTTCACCAAAAGGGTTGTCAAGTGTTGGAACAGGCTGCCCAGGGAGGTGGTTGAGTCACCACCCCTGGAGGTATTTAAAAGACATGTAGATGTGGCATTTAGGAACATGGTTTGGTGGTGGACTTGGTAGTGTTAGGTTTATGGTGTGGCTTGATGATCTTAAGGGCCTTTTCCAATCAAAATTGTTCTGTTCTATGATTCTATGATTTTTTGCCTCACTACTCAGATCTACACGGTGTTTGGTAAAAGCAGGTGACTCATCAATGTGATTTGGTTTCCTACATGTCCACTACTAAATGCATCCTCTGGGGAAACCCACAGATTCAACTTCTGAGGTGATCTTACTTTTGTCTGAGCTTCTTTTCCAGACTTGTAGGTATTCTGGGGGATAGCTACTTAAGAGACCTAATCAAGCTCAAATAATAAAGGAATGGGGATTTGAGACTTGGTTCTTGTTCCAACTGTTCATGCATTGTTCAGTTATTTAGACAATACTTGGTTTTCCATTTGGTAGCCTGTTGACTAATAACAAAACAATGTTTATTTTGGAAGTTTTTGCTTCTCTTTTTTCAGTTTGGGAACAGTAGCAACATCCAGATGACATTTTAATGTCATGACCCAGAAATCCATCTGCAAAAGACCTAAGGTTTAAGAACAAGGCACAGTTTTATTTTTGTTTTCTCTTTTATTCTCATTGCAGCTACTTCACAGAGGTACAATATAGCACTGTCAATCCACCTATAAATTCAGACTCTCATAATGTTGCATATAAGCAAATAATTGGAATAAAGTTTTTCATTAATTTTGTAATTGATTCTGCTCAATTGCCCTTGCATATACAATAAATTCTTTAGTACATTCACCGTTCTAAACTGTACATAAACTTCAAGTTAATAGTTCTCTGCCAGCAAAGTCATTGTGAATACCTGCATGCAGCAATACCGAATACATATACCTGTATATTAATTTTAGTTATCTATTTGCTAAAACAGAAATTAACTTTTAGTTATCTATTTGCTAAAATTATTTGCGATGTGGAGTTTGCAGTTCTGTGTTGGCTATTTACATAAATCATCCAATCTGGAGATATCATATATAATATATCAAGAACAATATCATATTTTAACCAACTCATTAATCTTGTTGATTTATAAATCAGTTATAATCAGGTGCAACTGATTGTGCAATGCAAAATTCAGTAGAAAGTGTTGCACATAACATCAAACTGCATTTTATTTTTGAATATGAACAATTATGAGGAGCTCGTGTCTTTCTACCACTGACTTTGCTCTAATCACAGTTCTTTGTTGCGTGCCTCTCTTCTGTTGCTCACCACAGTACTTGAAATAGCTGAATATCCACCTCTGCGTTGCTTTTTTATAAGCAACAGATACTGGCTGTGCTGATGCTCCTCTCCACTTTTCTGCTATGATGTGACAGAATTAATGTTTTCTCCATTTAAAATCACCCAGTGAAAGCCTCTCATTTTTATAACAATAAGCATTGATGGCATTGATGAAAAATGACAGAACATGTTTACATTAAATATTAACCAGGCTGCATGTGTGAAAAAGCTGTAGCAGATGATACCTGACCAGGGAGCCCAGCCAAGCCTAACAACCATACTGGCCTCTGGGGTGCAAAGGAGAGCATAATAAACTCTAATTTCAGGAATCCTTTAATGAAACATAACACAGAACATGGATGCAGGCTGATCCAGACAGGCTCACACACTTAGCCTGACTGCTGTAGGCTGTCGAGGACACAATCTGTGTCCTAGGAATTGCCAGTTTTAAAGGCAGAATAATTAAAGAAAGGTGACAAACCAGGCCTTGGATCCAGGGCAACACGATCTTACCACAAATCATATCAAACTGTTCTGGTATCTTTCTTTAGTAAAATAACTGATCCTTTGGGATGTCTTCAGTCAAGACATCTGTCACATGCTGTGTAGGAAATCATCAAATAAACCAGAAAATATTTAGATCATCCCTAACTGATAAAGAGCTGGTGGAAGGGGAAAAGGAAACAGTGGCTTTGTTCAGAGATCACCTTCCTTGGGAGAGGAAAATGACAAACATTACTCAAGATTCAGTCTTCGAACAGGTCTTATCCAACATTTTTGCCAGCAACCTTCTCACAAAAGGTAAGAGTGCATTATTGAAGTTTGGTGATGATGTAAAACTTGGAGTGCTATTGACAAAGGAAAAATGCAGAACAAACTGGATCAGTTTTCAAACCAGAGTACTAAGAGAAAATCAGGAATTGTCATGAGATATAAGAGCACAAAGATGAAGAGCTAGGATTTCTGTTATGAAGTGGAGGACTGCCGCTGGAATGCTTAGCAAAATGTTGTTTATAGGTACAATGTAGCCCATGGATGCCCATTTGTTAAGTTGCTCAGACCCATATACTTCTGACAGCAGTATTCTTAATTGACCCCTTTTTCGTATGTTGCATGTGGACTTTACAAACAGTCCCAAAGGTCTGCTTTTTTGAAAGGATTATTTGGTGCCTGGCCAGAGCTTACATGACAAATCCACTGAAGGTGCAATAATAGATCACAGAAACAAAAGTTTAAATGAGCCACCCTATCACCATCTCTGACATCTACCCATGAATTAGTTTAGAAATAAGAAATAAACAGAAACAAATAAGGTGAAGGGTAAAAAGCACTTTCGATTAAGAAGTCACATCTACCGCCTGCCAGCCACTTCCTTTTAATTTTTTATACCCAGACAAATGTCATCTATTTACAAAGTTTAAAATTCTTTCTTTTTTCCTCCTGCTTTGTAAGCCTTTATCCGCCCTGTAGCATTTTAACTCAGTCTCTCCTCCCTCTGTCCTTGTGCCAAGGGACCTTCTCTCTGCAGTATTAATCCTATCTAAATAAGATGTTTCCTCAGGTGCTCCCTGTGCCCCCTGTTTTTTTTGTGCCTTCTGTTGTTTTAGTTTAGGGGTCAAATGTCAGCAAAGATTTGGATAATCATGCTCTCCTCTAAATTATAATCGTAAGTGCAGACTCAAAATTCAAGATCTTTGGGTCAAGATTTTTGAGCCTGTGAGGTCAAGATATAATTTTTTTAAAAAAATTAAAATAAAACCCCACTTGTTGTATTCCACATAATGTTCATTCCCAGGCACAGAGCACTAGCAAGCATGCTGGAGATTTGTTTACCACTTTCAGCTTCGCAAAAAGTGAAGTTTAACAATTTTTTTTTGTTAGTATCTGTGAAAGGTCCAGTGAAATGATCAGATATGTTGCTTACAGCGCCTCTGCCATGAAGTTAGTCAAACGTGTTTTGTATACATACAAGGTAGTAGGTTTGACAGACCTTGAAGAAAGCCCACAGGGTCTTCATGAATGATAGATGTCAGCTGAGGGCTAAAACCTCCAACTGAACTCTGCTTGCAGGCTTTGTAGTGTGAGCTTTTACAGAGTTGTTTTGTTTCTGTTACAGAACGTATTCAGTGTTTTATCAGTTGGCAAGAACAAAATTATAAATGTTGGTGCACATTGCTGCGAGGTACTGATTGCAGAAATTATTCTTCTTCTCATGAGGTTTTGTAGCTGTATCTTGGGCCAATCTCTCTCCTTTGAGACTACAGAGTACAAAATCCTGGAGGAATAAGGTCATCAGTGTGGAAAACTTTCTTTCAACATAATGCTTTATACATAATCCCATGTAGATAGAACCTTTCATTTTAGGATCCCAGAGCATTTTACTAGCAATAGATGTCTCATTACACCTGTTAAGAATATTACATCTATTTTGCAAATTTGACAAAGGACAACAAGACAGGATCAGTGACTTACCTGAAGTGGCTGTTGAACAAATGGGAAATGCACAAATAGGCACTAGAAATAACGATTCCTACACCCTTATGTCAGGTTCAGGTAACAGCAGAGGCTGCATTCCTAGTTTTACAACGACAACTTTTCAAAAGAATTCTGTGTTTTTAACCAGGTGTATTTTTTCTTGGAGAATGTTCAATTTCTTAGGAAAATGGGATTTTCCATTGAAAAAGCCCAGCCCGTCTGCAATGAAAAAGTTTCAGTTGAATGGCTTTTCATTTTGACCAGAACATTTTTAAGAGAGTCAGTTTGGCTACTGCATGTCTTCATTTTCCTGTAAGGCCTGCATTTCATGGTCTAATTCACCTGGCAACATATGGAGTAACCACAAACTACAGGGATGCTCTGCTGTTAACTTCTTTTGGAAAGGGACACAGATGTGTATTGTAAGTGAAGGCATCTAATCTCTGAGAAAAGGTATTAGAACAACCCCTTAAGTCATTGTTACACATTTATGGACTGAAACCCTGTTCTGGTGTTGATGTTTTGCAGAAAAACTTCAAAATCAAGACAGAACATTTTATTTGAATCAACATTTCAGGGGGAAAAAACCCCCTCCTACAATTGCCATAAAGCAGCTATTTTTCTTTCCTCCTCCCAACCGATAAATACCTGCATGTGTTTTCCTCAAATGATCACTTTACAGATTCCCACATTTTATGTAAAGCATTTTTATATTAATTGTACATTTAAAAACCCCTATATATTAAAACTTTTGCTAGCATGGCCTTACTCCCTTTTAAAAAGATATTACTACCTATAACATTAGTGCACAATGCTTATCTACGGGGACACTATTGTAAACAGCCTTGGACAAACCAGGTCTCTCACTCAAGAATGTCTCGCGTATATGACACATGCATATCAGTTGCCATATTAAATGTTCTCAGTTGACACACCAAACATTTTCCAATTCTCTAACCTGGCAAATATGCACTCTGAATTATATAGATTACCTTGACTAGCACTCAGATTCAGGGCTAAGATACAGCCAGTCCCTCCAATCTGATGACTCCACATGGCTGCATCTATCTTACAGCATGTATCTACGCTATAGTGTGTATTGTCCCCTTCTCTAACCATAAGAAAATATTACAGCTTCCTCCATGCTAGGAGATTTTTTTCAAAATTTCTTCTAAAAAACCCAGGGCAAATCATAAGTGCGCTGACAAGCACCTGTTTTTACAAGTCTCTCCCACACATACTTCATCTCACTTTAACAGCTGTATTGTGATCATCATCACCAACAGTCAAAGGACAACATTATGTAGATGTCCTCCTGCCTTCCTTAAAGGCTATTGAGGAAAGACATGTGAATAAAGGCATCCCTTCCATTTTCAAGGGCAAAAGTCAGCTGACGGCTGGTCACAGAATATTTCACAGCATTTCTTTAAAGCCAGCCTTATGGGGAACATATACAAATATCACCAGTTACAGAAAACTATGTCAACATTGCCCTAAGCTGAAAGAAACATTTGATAGTAAAAACACACTAAAAAAGTAGAACACAATCAGGAAAACCTAGGCAAAGACAAAATGAGTCAAACACATACTGGTACGTCCTAAGCAGAAGTCTCAAAAGGATGGGTGAAAAAATCTACCACACTTTAATCACAGCCTATGAAAAAAAAGCTGTATGCCCTAATGTCCTAAAGAATTAATACTTTTCCCAGTAATTTCTCCATTCCCACTTTTGCTTTGGAAAGTTTGTACCAGTAAGAAGAAATAGCATATTCACATCTTGTCCGAGTGGGTGTGCAACCAGGGTTCCTGCTCTGCAGCACAGCCACAGCCTAGACCATCTTCCCAGAATTTGGGAAACAGAAAGGATTGCCCTGGTCCTTCAGAGAAATTCTGTCAGAAGAGTCAGGCTTGCTGTCACTTGACTTTCCACCATATCTCACTAAGCAAAAAGGAACCTAAGACAAAAACGACTTTTGTGGGCCTGCCAGTGTATTTATTTTACGTTTAAAATCTGAGCACTGACTGCTCAGAGATGATTAAAGAATCATTCATTAAAATAAAACATAAAACAGTCTCCAGAGCAGTCCAGTCCCCACAGCCCTCTTGCTACAACTGTTTTCCTGCCAGTGGAGCATTTTGTGCAGCACAGCACTCATGGACAAGAGTAGGGATTCACTTGCAGCACGCCTCCATGATTCTTCTTTCAAGTTCAGGTTCTTACTAACAGCCTCTCTCTTCTCAGCCCACCTTTCAGCTATCCTGAGTCGATGGCACTCATTTTAACAGTTATGTTTCTTGTGCTTGAAGTGCTCCAAGGCGCTCTGTTTGAAAGGCACAATACCAGTGCTTTTGCACTTTATTGTATTATTCAAGAAATGAACAGCAGAGGTACTAGTGGGTTGAACTGCCAATGTTAAATGATTGCTGTGAGGAAGCTTTGGGGCCTTTTAAATAAACCATGTAAGATTTCCATAGAGGTATTGCTATTTAAATAGTGCTTATGACAGACAAGCACATTTGGGAAAAAAAAAAAAAATAATAAAAGGATGAAGGCTGTTTGAGCAGTTTCCACAGCCAACATGTCAACAGAGGAGTAGCCTGGAGGGAATGAAATGAAACTTGTCCATGAAGAAACAATAAATGAGCAATGCACATAAACACATGCACACACGTATAATGATGCAGAGACACAGTGAAGTGTGCTGGAAAAAGAGAAAGGTGTGGTGTGGTATATGAAAGAAAAATTGGATTGGATACTATACATAAAGTAAGATTACAGGACCATCCCAGCATTCATACTTGCTCTCTAAATATTGGTGGTAGCACAGCTTGTCACTACCTATATAGGTGCAGCACGCCTTGTGTCATCCAGTAGGACGAGTGGGGAAACAGGATGAAACTGAGCAAATGAAAATGAAGGAAATGTCAGGAGAAAAAGTAAATGTTAACAGTCAGATCTGTTAAATTGTGGAAGTCTTTCCTCAGGGAAGCAGTAAAAGCATCATCACTTCAGTCATTTAAAACTGGATCAGACAAATATACAGGGCTACATTCTGCTCCTATTATAGTAATATTACTCTGGCTTTGAAACTCTGCATTTTCATTTGCAATGACACGACCTAAAGCAGAATCTGCTTCCTTGGGAAGGATTTGTTTTAGAAGGGATTAATAGGAAGAGACAATATGAAGTCCACCAGGTCTTTCCTTATTCTTAATGTCTATGGGAAAATCTTAAGATGGGATTGAGTCTCTGAAAATAAATATTGTAACAGATTTGACCATTTATTTGTATGATTTATGTTCATATCCTAGAAATGTTTGGCGGGATAGTTGGTATAGTCTATTACAATAACAGAAATATGGCATTTTCAAATAAATAGCATTCAAATTTTCAGTTGAAATGGATACAATTTTGAGTCTTTTTGCACCAGCCTCAATTTTTATATGATTTTGATGTGTATATTGTCCTATTGCTATGTCTGTGGTAAACATTGTCCTGAGACCATGAAATAAATTAATTTACTTGCCTTCTTTGGTTTTGTTTATTTTTGACAATAATTAGATTCAATATCATTCAAAATTTGTTTGTACAGCTATTTGAAGTGCAGGATCTTGCAGACCTTTTCAAAAGTACAGTAATGATTTTTGATTTTTTTTTTTAAATATATATTGGCTTGCTGTCTTTTATAGACGGGAGCCCTTATTTATGTAAAACAAATTCACACAGTTTAAGCGAAAAACTTGCCTTGAGACTGAATCCAAATAGAATGACATCAGCAGAAAATCTGGCCCATTATGTTTTAGGTAACCAGCTGGCTAATGACTTTGATGGTCTCTCTGGTAAAGGCTGCTGATATTCAGAATGAAGCTCTCTAGTTAGAACACTGACTCTTACTTATTGCAGTTTAAATGTAGCAGAACATGTTGCTGCATAATAGATCTATTGCTGAAAAAACTATCAAGATGATTTCTTAGAAGAACCATTCACAGAGAATAAATAGTTCTCATGTTTTATTTTCTGGACCCATGTTGATATTTCAGTAGGAATCCAGTAGTTCAGCATTTAAATATATTTGAAAACCAGACTGAAATTGTACATTACAGCTTTATTTAATTATTTATTTATTTTTATTTTTCCTTATGATATGGACAGATTTGTGTCAGCCTGATAATGGAGAGGACACCAGATAACTGTAACCATTTGTGCTTTGCTTTGTTAAACTCTAGTTACTGAATAATTGGTTCTTCTCTTTGGGGCACTATGATATATGTTTCTGTCCATGTTCCTGGGTGAACCTCTCTGTGGATCTTTAGGTTCTTCATGTCTTTGTAGCAACCTATCTCCAGCTTGTTTTCATTCTGTACTCACTTGCACTAGGAAAGTTCCTCATCTGCCTGGAAACAAAATTTTGTATACTGGGAATGCAAATATGTAAAGGGAATGCTTCTATTTACTACATTTAACAGTCTCCTTTTAAACATTAAAATAATTTATCAATATATATTTAAAAAAGACTGTATACATTTTACTAACTGAGAACATGTTTAAATCCCAGTTATACAGTATAACTTATTTCCAAAAAAAAAAGTATTAACTGTAAATATTCGTTACTAATAAAGTGTGCAGTGCTTTGCTTTTCGGTGTCTCTTGAAACAGTCTGCCAGTTGATGAACACAAGCACCTCTGACTACGATGAGATAGCTGACTAACTTTGCACAGGGAGATCTGGCTCGTCAGGTGCAAAACTGGTTGGGATCAGCAGGTGTTACTCAGCATCTCCTGGAAGTGGGTGCACTGAGTGGGGACACCACTGGGGCTGGTCAAGGTCAGAAAGGTTTATTTGCACCCTGAACTTCAGAAAGTTCAATGTCCCAGTTAACTCAGTCATTCATGAGCTGCTTAAAAATTAAATCAGATGCTTGAACTTTGGTTCCTGGGTTTGAAAGTACTACTTTAACAAATTTTGACAAGTATGATCACCATATATAAGCTTGACATGTTGTTTAACATAATACTACCTTTGCATTAAAATAATCCTAAGAACACCTAACATTTTCTGTATCTATTTTTTCTATCTAGATACTGCCTGTTCTCCCTTCCTTCTGAAATAATTATTTCTTTTCTTCTTTCATTAAAACCCTCTCTGTTACTTTTTGTCTCCAAAGTGGGTGACGGACTGTTCACTGGCTGTTGGACATGTGCGTGTGTAACCTGGAGCGGTAAAGCCTGGTTCAGACCAGTTGTGTGGTAAAGATCAGCACAGTCTCATGTTACTGTGTGTGCCAGGGTTTTCAACAGTGCTTGATGATCTAATAGGACAAATCAGGAATGCATGCAGCTTTTTTCTTCTTCCAAGTATGTGCGATCTCTTGGCACTCTTTTCTTTTGGGGATAATTTGCAGTATTTAACTTTGCTTTCCAATCTTCTACCTGACACTGCTCCTTTAAGAAATCTTTTCTTTATGCAGCAATTCAAGGAGTCAGAGCTGTTCTATCTGAGAGGCAGTTACAATACATTCTAGGGTCCTGCAAACAGCAAATACGGCTCCTGTTCAGTCTCACCTTTCACCGTGAGAAAAGGGATGAAGAGAAGGTGCTTTGAGATCATCACCCATTCTTAGAGAGGCAACTGCTTTGTGGAACCTTTTCAAGATAGCAGGCCCTTTGAAAATCAAAAAGTGAATAAATACATTGTCAGTTCCTCCAAAGCATTTATTTTTAAAATTTTTCAACAAAGGAAAAAAGTAAGTTTCACTTGAACAATTTTTAAGCAAGTGACAATATTTTTGATTGTCTTTCAACCTTCTAAATGTTTTGAATTATAAATGTACTATAAAATATTGTACAAACCCCAGGTTTAATCTACAAAATCACAATATTTAAGTTCAAACTGCCTAAACAATTATTTCGAAGGCTATTGATTTGCTTGTGAGATCTCCTTAGTGCAGGTGGTGTATTGAATTCCCAGTGATTTCTAACTGATCACTCAGAAGCAAAGAACACAAAGCAAAGCTGCTTTTAGAGGGACAGAGATCAGAGTTAGACAAGAACCTTCACTCCCTTCCGTGTTTTTACTGAGAAAAGAAGGATGCAGCATCTTGCAAGGCAGAAGTTATGTCATTGCTGAGGACAGTACAATCTTTTGCTGCCACAATGGCTTTAGACTCCACTTTGAAAGAGAAAAAAAGGCTTAGAGTTTAGGAATTCTGAAAGGTCATTTAGTTCTTTCCCTTTTGCCAAAAGGACACACAAGCACAAATACATCAGGTATCACCTGCTGTGATAGATTTCTGATTTATGGAAAAATTACAGTCTTTGCAGTGGTTATTTAGGATTTTAAGCGGTCAGTGTGTGTCAAAAAGCTGTCTTGTGTGGAATGATGTTAAGGGAAGGATGCAAAATGTATTGCTTTGAAATGTGACTGTGGGAGTAACACTCCTTGACTCGCTTACTGTATTTCTGTCATAGTTAAAGACTGTTGAGTGTAACTGCTGCACATGTCTGAACAGGGCTCTTTTCTCTCCTATCACTAAGTCCATATTTTTCATTCATTTAGGAATTACATAAATACTTTATCATGAAAATATTATTTTGCCATTGGACATAACTTCAGTGGAGTTCAGTTGGCATTATATGAATTAAGTAGACTGTTCGGAATCGTCAAATGCACCATAATTGGATCTGCAAGGCTGGTACGCAGTGGCTGCACTGGTAAGTCAATGCAGCCCTCATAACCCAGGGCTTTTGGATGTTTCCAGCACCTTGTGAAGGCATAGTGCAGTGGCTGTAGTCCTCTGTTAACATTATTCTTTTCCTGACACTTGTAGGACACATAGCCATGCCCTTTGTTCTTAGAACTAACCAAGAAGGAGATGTATTCTTCTCAAACACTGTAATTACCCAGCTGATAGGTCCTCAGAGATCACTTTACATCCTATTTCTGGAGAATGTAGTATAAATTATAACTATATCGCAGCTGTGAGCTAAGTGAGTTCACAAAGCAGTGAGCTAAGCACAGAAAGGAATGCGAAAAGCCATTCCTGGCCAAAAAGCCATGATTTTATTGGAGGATGGTGGGAAACAGGGCACAGAACAGACACACTGACTTTCATAAATGACAAAGTTACTGTGACCACTGTCATTCTGCAGAATCCATACCAATTTGTGCAGGACTAAACAACTGTACGAGTTTCAGAACAATGAAGACTTAAACACTGCACCTTCTCAGTGCTCCTTTTTGTTCTTTTGCAGGAATCTGCCCCTTACTCCCAAATACCTTTTCCCATATTTCATGTGCACTTCTTAATTACATAAAGATCTCTGCTAGGAGGCAAAATATTATGATTATAGAGTGGAGAAATATGAATAGTCTGGAACAGTATACAGGCACAATCCAAACAGAATATCTCCTGAGGTTTGCCTGTCTCGTTTCTCAGGGAACCTCCCAACTCCCAGGTAGCCTGGGTTTATTCATCTTGCATTAATTTATTTTCCCCCACGGCATAGCTTCTGAGCAGTGTTGAAGGTGCCTGGCAGTTACTCTTCCACATGTTTTCAGCTAGATGAAATTTGCAGCACATTACAGTGCTTGACAGGAATAGAGAATTAGCCCCAAGGATTTGCTGACAAGAAAAACCCAGATGCAGTGTGTGTAAGTTTCAATCTTTTTTCCCCTTTTAGCTGTGAAGGAATTTTCTCAACTATACTAATTACATTATCATCCTGATATAATCTTCATTAAAGCACTTTTAGCCCTATTGCCTGGAGCACAGAGAATTCACTGTCTTTAAATAATCCAAAAGCAAAAAAGAAAATCAGATGAGAGATTGTACATGATTCCATCTACTGTGTTGCACAGATAAACAGAAATTTCCAACCTACCAAGAAAAGAATGTAATGTTTCTGGCAGGAATTCAGGCAATACTGGAACTTTTCTCCCTTGCACCTCCACACAGCTTAGATTAAGCCCTTGCTGTTTGGGAAGTGCTGTTTTGATGGTGACTAGCACCACTATCCACTCCCAAAAGACCCTGCTAGGTTTGTGAGAGTGTGGTGTGAACCAGAGTACAAAACAGGAGCCTGGACAGTGGGAGACATGATGGGGGCCCACAGCTGCCTGCCTCCACCTCCCTGGGCAGTAAGTAACTATGAAGGCATCAGAGAAAGTTTACTCAAATCTTATGCTGATTTCTTGAAATGTGAGTATGTGCATATACTTGGAATATCAAACTTTTGCTTGGGTGCTGCCTTTTAATTTTCTAGGTGAAGCTATTATGCTGGCAAGCTATCCCAATGCAGTTTTTCTAGATAAGAGCAGCAGGTTTATTTGTAATTCTGTGCACAGATTTTTGGTTTGAAGTTGGCTTAGACTTTTCTAAACTGTGAGAAAATATCTTTGAAACTCTGGGGAAGGAAGATTTTCAATATTTATTATCCAGATTGAATGCTTGCCACAGCTTCCCCACTTTGTTTTTGCTAGACCTGACTATGCACTTGCCATGCCCACAGCCATCTAAAGCCATTTCAATGACCTGAACTATGCACAAACCTCTCCACATTGGACTGTCTCTGCTCTCCTTAGTCTGCTTTGTTTTGGCATAGAGAGTGTAAAAATCTTTTTGCCTATCTGCACCCGAGAATACAAATAAATCCTTTGCCCTGCATGAACAGTACTGTCAAAAGGATCCAACCATCAGATGTGCTATACTTAGACAACTCTGAAGGGTGGGACTCAGTCCTGGTATTCCTGGCACCGCTTACTCACTGCAGTGCCTTTTCTAAATAGTGTCTATGTTGAGAACAAGAGTACTGCTTTCAGACCTGAACCAGCTTCCAGTAACCTCCCAGATAAAATATTTTAACCTGTCAAGCTGTGAACACTTCGATAAGCAGCGACTTGAAGGTGAAATTTCCTCACACTGCCACAGGTAAAAATAACTTGAATGGTGTGGCTGGTACATGCCCAGGACAAACACGAGGAAGGCACCAAACAGACAGTTTCTGTAAAATGTCTTCTATGCTGCAGGTTAGTCACCCCAGCTATCTGCTAGGGCTTGTGCTCATTTACTTTCCAGACAGGCTGCAAGCCATTCCACTCACTTAAAAGCTATTAGGTCCGTACATTTACTAATGCTACGTTAGCTTGGGTTATTTTATAATGTTTATGTATGAAGATGGCGACAAAGCATCCTATACAGCCTATTAAAAATGCAATTAAAAAAACCCCCCAAAACCAAAAACATAAAACCAGCAGAGTTTCACCCTAACTTTGCCCCTGCTGAATTCAGTGATAAAGCTCTCACTAATAACAAGAGTAAATTTGAACATATTCTGGGACCTTTTAAAGTATTGCACAGAAATAATAATAGATTTTAGTTTAGTTTAGTGTAGCTTGCTCTATTTTCAGACTACATTCAAGCGAAATCACTGTTTTATTTAGGAAAAAAAGAAAAAGAAATCTCTTTTTCTGTTTTTCAGCTCTACTCTCTCTTGCTTTATCGTAGTTCTGTTAAATGTTACTTTGGCATTTGACACACACAGGTCTTTATCACAACCTGGACACTTCTGCCATTGGAAGCTTCTATGATCCCAAGTGTTCATGGAAAACAATTTGGTGATAAAAGCTTTTAATGAAACATAAGAAAGCAGACAGGAACAAAAGGTCAGCCAGAGAGGACTGCATTACACCACCACAACTGTTTTTCAATAAATATTAAAAACAACATCTGCTTCCTCTTTAACATTGTGAAAATTTCATTTTATTAAGATATGAATAACAAATTACCTTTAGATGACTTTAAAAGCAATTTGCAGCTTAAATGTGTCTGTGTTTTGGGGGGTAATTTATGACTATGTTTTCAGATTTTATGGTGCTTTTTATTAAGATAATTTTTCAATTTCCTTCCTTTTATAAGAAAAGGAAAGGTACACAGATTTATTTCTCCTTACATCTCTCTCTTAACACAAACACTTACTCTATAAAGTGAACAGCTCCATGCTGTGTGATACTTCTTTAAAGCTCATATGGTTTGGGCTTTACAGAATCAAAGTGTTTAATAACTTAGATTCACTGCAAATCAAGCCTTAGTACAGCCTACTGTGTGTTGATACGTGATACTAAAGGACTTCATCTGTTTGTTTTCCTCCTACCTGATTTCAAATCAAAAAGCTAAAGGTGAAGAAAACTTAAAGAGCTGATGAAAAAGACCTCCTCTTAGAGCTTTGAAAAGCACTGTAATAGGAGATTCATGCCACAGACAGAAATCCCCTGGTTGCAGCCAAATGCAGCAGAAAAAAGAGCACACACAATTTAGTATGACGGCAGGAAGGTACCATAAAATGCACTAAATCTTTTGCCTGTAGTTTTAGCAGGAATCTAGCTTCACTGGCAAGTTTGCCAATGCCATTTTTGTCCTGCTTTTATTGGAAGCATCTCATGGACAGAAGAGATCCTTTACCCTTCCTGGGCATGTACAAAAGCCCATAAAGTCTACATACGTGTGTGTGCGTGCGTGTGTGTGTGCGCGCGCGCGTGTGTGTGTGTGTGTATGTCTATGCATATAAATTATCCGCAGCAGCTATCACAAGGTTCTCTTGAGACCATGGTGTGGTGAGGGATGAATACTCCATTCTTTTGCAGCTGGATTGCATCGTGGGAACTAGAGTGGCTCCACTTTGCATTTGCCTTTCAAACTGTTTGACCATGTGCTTTCTCTGATCCCGCGCCAATAAAAGTCTGTGATGATTACTACCTGATTCCTTCACTCTTCAATCGGACCTGACTTTACTTTCATTCCCCTAATATTAGGATACCTATGAGAACTCCAAGTATCCAAATCATCATAGCAAAGTTACTTGGTACTAGACTAGTGGTAAGTAACCATACGCATCTTTTCAAGTCTTCCTCAAAGTGTCTCAGGTTAAATCACCATGAAGATAAAAACTGATAAGTAACAACATGGAATCCCCAAAGGGAGTAGCTGGTAGGTTTTCCCTATTGTTTTTCAAACGTGTATTGCTTAGGTGTCTCTGTATGGCCTTCATGCTTCCTTTTCCTAAAGCTCCTCACCCTCACCAACCACGCCATTACAACTGTAAGAAACAACCATTAACCAACATACCTTAACATCTTCTGACACAGTTCACATAAGCCACTGATAAAAATTACTGAATAGCAGCTCTGGAGGTTTTTGTTCCTCTAAGTCCAGCATCAACCACATAGAGAGAATTTAGAGATGCATCTCTCTAAACTTAACATTATCTTCACCAGATCAGTTGACTCACAGCTTCTCTTTTGATGCATGCAAGACTCTGCATTGGTTCTCAAAGATAGTGTAAGATGTATGCTACTATCTGAAAGTAAGATGTGTGTGAAAATAGATTAAGCAATAAAAGCTAATTAATTGTTAGTGTCCGTGCAGTTTTCTCTTCAGTATGTTAAAAAAAGGCTGTGAAGGTAGAAATACTTCACTAGTGTAGATCATGTTTTCAATACAGCATGTGGGTTTCATACTCTGTGACCATATGATTTGTTACAGCATGGCTAAATGTAGGACCTGTCAAAGCAATTATTCTTGCAAATTGCTATTATGTTTGTTTATTGAGTAGTGAGTATCTTATTTGCCTTCTACTAAACGTAAGGTTGTACAGAGTTTGGAGACCCCAGACTGCATTATAAAATGTAAGGAAACCCAGTTACATGTATGCCATTAGAAGACATTACCAGAAACTTGCACAGGCTTCGTGTTCATTTACTCTAAAAGAAAGAAAATTCAAAATCTCTCCCTTTATTACAGCTTCGACTCACCAAACACCTTGTTATGTATGCAGCTGCTCGAGTTCAATAGTCAGAATTACAGATGCTCTTCCATTGTTCTTTTGCATAACAGTTCTGCTTTAGATATCTCAGATAACTTTTCTTATTGGTCTTAAATTTGGAAATATGTTCTGCAATTGAGTCATTACATCTTGACAAAAGTACATGGATTGAAGGTACTGTAGTTAACACTTCTGCAAAGTAAACCAGCAACGCTCAAAAAGTAATTTACATTTGAACCTATAGATTTCTTCCAATTTTTCAGTAGATTCCAGGGAGATGAGCATGGACAGATAGTTCAAGGTAGGCAAGGTCACTACTTTCTGACAGCTGAACAAAAAATGTGTTTGGATGTGTTGGACACCTTTTCTGAACTATTTTTATCATTACACTGAAATTTGCAGTGTAATGTGCAGAGGAGAAAGAAATACTTTACAGTTACACAACTGACATGTTTTTGCACACAGGAAGGTCTGAAAACAAAACTATTTGATGGTTGCTTTTTCTATATTTAAATATTCTACTCTGAACATTAAGGTCCCTGTACTGACAGTCATAGTAATAAATATCTTTTTCTGTCTCTGCAAATGTATATGAATGTAGTGCTTTTTTTCTGTATCTGAGTTGTAGCAGCCCTTGGCTTTCAATCCAATTAACTGAGTCATACTGTTATAAAACTACAAGGAGAGAAAAATGTCAGCCCCATAAACTTAGAAATAACAGGACTGCACTTTTTTTTTTTTTTTGAAGGACACACTTCTCTTTCAACTGTATGACTTCCTTAATATTTTATAGGTTCAAAATGAAAGAAAAAAAATATCCTATTTTGAATTCCACTGGTTGGTGTATTTAGAAAGAGATACATACATAGAGCTTACAGTGGTTTTCCAGAAATATGTACCTTGTGTGTAAAGATTGAACAGATGAATAGTCTTCATATTAGTTATCTTAACCATATGGTCTCTTTATATAGAATAAGATCCTAAAACTCTTGCTTTTTTGTCTCATTTATGTGAAACGGGGAAGAATTACTGAGTACCAGCTGGTATACAGACGAATCTAATCAGAGTTCCCAAGGATTACATGAAAATCGTGTTCCTGGAAGTAAAGATGGTGGCCAGGGAAACTTAACTTTCTTTCAAGACCTTTAATCACATTGTGTTCAAAATCAGAACCATTAAGATCTGCTTATTCCTCAGGGGAGCAGCACTTGACTATCACTAAAGGGTATACAAGCCTCAGGCATAGCCAAGCACTGACTGTATGGGCAGGTAAGGGTGTTTGGAAGATTTGTAGTTTCATGTTGTGTAAAGTTCTGCCTAATCATGCAGAGCAGTTTCAGTTTGGGCAGACCCTGCAACCTGCAAGAGATGTGCCTCAAAATAGGGATGGCCCATACAAATTCGTAACTAAATGCCTGTAGGTGAAGCAGACCAGGAAGAGCAGACTTTAGGAAGAGGAGAACAGGGAAAAAACAGGGGGATTAATGGATTTGGAGCAGAAGTTGATAAAAAGCAAAGAGTAGAAACAAGTTACCAGGAGGGTGCAGAGCAGCAGAAATCCAAGGTGTACAGTGTCATCCAGTCAGTTGCAGATACTTATTTCTATAATCACAAAAGGATGTTTTGGAAAATTCAAGATTCAGAAGCAGGCCTCACTGACCAAATGAATCCCTTCATGTGAAGGGAAATAACCAGAATAACCAGTTGATTGTTAGTCTGATTTTGCTAAAACCCAAGTCATGCTTTAGTCATCTTTGTAGTTCTCTTGACAATAACTTTCCTTTTCTGTGATTCCCCTTGGTGTTAAATGTGTTCCATAACTGAAAGGATAATTTATCATTTAAAAATTGTGGTTTTGTGTAGAATCAACAGCAGCCTGTAGTTTTGGAAGCAAGCACTGCAATGATTTCCTGAAAGCTCTCACATCTTTTCTATTCCTTTATGGTATATGGAAGCAGCTTCAACTTTTTTTTTTCTTACCATTTTATAAATATTTCCAGCACACATGCAGGAAGGTGGATTTGTGGTTGGTTTGCTTCTCCTAATGACAGGTTTTGAGGGATCTTTCCTGATCTGAAGCCACAAAGTAAAACTTGCAACAAAATGAGCACTAAACAGACAAGAATACTATGGCATATAGATGAAGTACGTGGAAGAGAGAAATAACAGCTGAGAAGAGCGAGGGACTCAAAGAAAAGTCTCTCAGTGCCACTTGAGCTGGCTCGACATGTGCCATGAGCTTTCTAAGCAGAAGCCTCATGTATTCAAATATAAAAAGCATGAGGACATGCCTCATTCTGTGGACTCAGCTTCATTCAGAGTTGAAATGTGCTTTCACAACCAGCATGGTAATGTTTAAAAATAAAATGATACTGGAGAACAAATAAGTTTCTTCAGCCACTTACATAATGAATTCTCCAGGGGCATATCTTATGCTTGTCCCATAGTTCTTGACAAAAACTAAACCCCAGCATCTTGCTTCACGGGCCTTTCTGGAAATAAGGGATTATTAAAAAGTTAAAATAATAATAATGTAATAAAAGTAATCTGGAAGAACACAATATTTTTGATGCTTTCTTCACGTAGATTAACTAAAGACTTTCCTAGTTAACCTTGCTCCTCTTCTCTTAGGTCTGTGGTAAGTTTTAGTGCACCCAACAATGGAGAAGAAGAGTCTTAACACAGCTCTTTGGGATTTTTCACGATCTGTTACCATGTACGAAGGACTGCATTAATCATTTCTGTAGCACTTGGCTTGCCTCCGCTGCTGTTCCCTGCAACGGTTCCCAAAGCTCTGTGTCACAGTTTTGCAGTTGCTCTTTAAAGAAGAATGATAGCTTTGGGGTTTATTTACCGGATCTAGACTATATCACTGTTTTCCCTGCTTTTTCAGTAATTGGCCTCTGCTCTCACTGCTCAGAATAGGTACCTAAAATTGCAAGCTATTATAAACAAAGACTTAATTCCTACGGTAAGGGGCTCTGAAGTCCCTTATGATAACAATGTGACCATAAATATGCTAAATTTGATTATGGATTTCTGCATGTATTCCCGTCCTTAGAGCCTCACGCAGTCACTAAACAACAGTGGATGCTCCTCATTAGGCAAGATCTGAATGACTGACCCTGTAGTCTACATGTGGAATGCTCTGTAGCCCATTACTTCACACAATAAGGTAAGTTTATGGTAAGTATATGGAAAGTTGTGTTCACCTAGGAATTAATAATAGGAATAAAATATTAATTTGGTATTCCCAGGTACTTTCTGCACTAAAAGTTATTGCTGAATCATTATTTTGCATGGTCTGTGAGCATACAGCTAGAAGGCACTTATAATTGAAAACTGGAGGTAACTATCATGCTTCTGTGAGTAAAATGCAGTATGTAAATCTCTCTCACATCCCTCAACAATCTCTTGGTTTACAGCCAGATCTTCAATACACAAAACAGTGGCAAGAGTACAGCACATTCATTTCTGTAATAAAAAACATCACGAAATTTTATTGATGTTGATGCACAGCTGCTGAAAAAAAGAGAAGGACATTTTTGGAAAGAAAGTGGTTGGATTTTCTTCAATGGAATGTAGTGATTTTCCAGACTTTAGTGTCCTGGAGAAAAACAACATCACACTGAGTATTCAGCCAAACACAGGTGTAGCAGATATCTGAGCTGGGCCATGATGGGTAGTTCTTCATTATGGTATCAGCAGACAGATCAGTAGCCCTACTCCAGAAAAAAAGTCATGCCAAAACGTGTGAATATGGAGTAAAAGTTAACCTATAGAAAACAAATGAGAATATTAATCTTATAATTAGTCTTTATTATAATCTGACTTCACCCTAACTATAGGTAAACAGAGAAAACCTGTCCTGAGAGGAAACAATGGAAATTAAGGGGGATGTGCCAAGAAATGTGTGTCAGAGGGTGCCAGAGGAGGTATGGTAGCAAGAGTTCATACTCCTTGCAACAAAGCTGTTAAACTTCTCAAGCCAGTATTTCTATGCCTGCATCTTTCTTCTTGCAGATTCTTTTTTCTGCACAACTTGATACAAATGCAGTTCTCATTTACATATTGTAGTAAATAAAAAACTTACTAAAATTAGAGACAAAAGCATGTAAAATACACCAAATGAGTATAAATACTGCGAGCCTGCAAGTATATGTGTAAGCATAAGTAACTCCACTTGGAGATTGAATAGTCATCCAACCAGAGGCACAGTTACTGAAACAAAGCAGAAGCTTTTGAAGCATAAATGGCATGTTCAATTTGTCTTCAGAGCACATTTCCTTCATTAATTTTGTCCATTCTTTTCCCTAATTTTTTGTTGTTAAAAAGCTTCAGAAAAATCGAGGAAAGCAATTCTTTTTGATGATAATCCAGCATCAATGCACTTTGGTCAGCTCTGGAAGGTAAATCTGGCAACAATAGTTCAGTCATACACAACAGTACACAGCTCTAAACAGTACACAGCTCTATTTTCTCATCCTAATTTAAATGTAGCTGTTGTCTTACCACAGTTTATTATTCATACATATTCATAAAATATGCAAAATGTAATGCGGCATAAGCTAGTTAACTTCATCAGAGCTAACTTCATATATGCATTTTTTTCATTTTTAATCTCAAACCCTTAAATTACAGTAGCAGTTCTTGTATTCATTTAAAATGTAAGATAAATTAAGGCACCAGTCTGTTTAAATAATAGAAGAAAACATAAAATATAGAATCTTGTTGGTTGAATGTAAAAGCTACATAGAATGTTCTTAAAATGAATGAGGTAATGTTCCTTTCAGAGATAAAACTACTGCTGAACAAAAAGAAAAGATTCAGTAATCCCATGTAACTACAAAAACCCCTTTACTTCAGACAATATTTAGCCTTTTTAAAACGGGTTCAGAAGCCATGGAAACCACTGACATCAGTAAGCTCTGACTTTTTGTTGCTTTGTTTTCTAGTCTCAGCTCTGCAACTTTTGCCACATGGATAACTGAGGCTATCTGCCTGTGTGAAGCGTCAGTGAACACAGTGGGCCACAGCAATGCATCAGCTGCTACAAAACTTGCCTTTTCATACAGTATTTTCAAAGGATGACTCAAGTACTAGGAGTATCATCCTGCTTGCTCACTAAGTAAAATCATAGACAACACGAATTTACTGTTCATTCTGGAGGGAAACAAGCCACTGGGCTTTATTGTTACTGTAGTAGTATTTTTAAACATGAGGGAACCAGCACTTAGAATTTGGGCAAAGATTTGATTTGTAGGCAGCTGAGAATTAACAATACACTGGCAACGGTTTCAAACAGCTAGCACATCATGAGGCTGGTGTGATTAATATCCACAACACATTATGTCCCAGGGTATGCATTGTAACAACAGTAATTATCACAACTTTTTATAAAGGAAATACGCTATTCTGTAGGAATTTTCCTGTATATTTAGAGTGGTCATTCATTAAGAAAACTTTATAAATGGCCTAAAGGCCAAATGTGATTTGAAATTGGAGATCAGATAATTACTCTGCATTTATGTTCAGGTGTCTGTGTTTAATTTAAAAGGAAAAAAAAAGACAAAAAAAGGAAAAATGAGGATTCATATAGCAATTAGTGTAAAACCTTTATGAATTAGATGTGACTACCTAGTGTGCTCAGGAAGACCCTTCAAAAATCTAATCAGTGTTAATAGAAACTTTCTTTAATTTCTTTAGACTACGGGAATTATTCTTAGCAAGAAAACAGTCAGTCGTTTAATATTTCATTTAAGCATATCATTTAAGATAATAGTGCTTGTCAAAGGCAAAGACACAGACACATCCAATTATTAGTTCATTATGTACTCCAAACACCATCTGCTCTGTTTTTTGTAGTCCAAATTTCTTTTTTCTGGTTGTATGTTCTTTTCAGTTTTGTTTTCTCTGTCTTTTTGTCTGAGAACTGGACGTAATTCCCACTGACGTCAATGGAAGAACCCTTATTGACTTCAGAGGCTGTTGACTAGGATCCCATGTTGTTTTCTCTGTCAGCTTACTCTTTTGACCTCCTAAGCCACAGGTCAATTTACATCCCCCATTTTCTTCCTTTAATAATGTGCTCTTTATCCCTAAATCCTGCTCTCTGTCTCACTATCCCATTTTCATATTTTTAACTTTGTGCCAATCCAAAATAAGTAGTTTGGCTACCTCTAACTTTTTATCCTCTTCTATTTATGCCTCACACCCAATGAATTGTGTTTCAAAATAAATCACCTCAAGATTTCAAGTATTTTATATGAACAATTTTTTCTTGACCACATAAGCGTAAGAAATCTCTTCTGTGAATGCATTTTGTTTTTCTTTGAGATATTACAATTTTTCTTAGGTTTTACTGTATTTTTCCTCTCTTCATTTTACTTTCTTATGCTGTACTTGTCCTCCCTTTTGAAGTAATTAGATTTTGTATTATGTTGAGTAAGGCAGGTGTGGATATTGGGTCTTCCCTCCTGTGTCTCTAGGGCTACCAACACCACAAAAGCTGATGAGTAATGACAATAATGAACGATGTTGTCAACACTAGGATTTCAAAAGCTGCAGTGTCCAGGAATCTCTTCCCTTTTCCACATTAGTCAAAGCAATTGACAAGATCATTTCTGAACATAGCATACTGTCAGCATACTAATGATAATGCAACCCTACCCTCCTCACTGGACCATGTCAGATGAGTCTGGATTACAGAGCAATGCTTCAGCAATTGTACCAGCTTTGTGTACCCTCTGTGCATGGTAGACCATCATTGCTTGTGGTGGGCCTGCCTCACTGGAGGGTGTTCCCTTCCTCTTGCTCTCTGGTTTGTTACAGCCAGACAACAGCAGAAAAATAAGGCGTTCCTAGACCCAAAGCAGCCTCTTTGCATGCTATCCCATGACAGAAGTGGATCTACAGAGGATCCTGAACTTGCTTCTCCTTTGCAAATGGAGAGCACTGCTGCATGCTGCAGCAAGTTATCCAACAGGCCATTTCTGTTTCTTTACAAATGCCCAAGCCCCAGCTATTGCACTGCATAGGCTCAAAGTCCTGTGCTTTTCAGTGACAATTGCTGGGGGAAGAAAAGTTGATACCTACTGAGCGGAAGAAAAGTGGGGCTTGAGGTTTCATCAGTCATCAGAATAGTGAACTTCTATGGCATCTTAAGCGAGAAGAGCAGCTGCTCCCCTTACCAAATTAACTTTAGATCTTCTGCGCTCTTTTTTAGGGTGAGTCAATTCAGATTCCCACAGCCTTAGATGTAAAACGTCTGGTGCTGAATTTATGCAGGTTGGAAATATGTTCTTCATGACTTTTAGCTAGTTCCTGGTGATTGAGAAGCCTGGAGCATGCAAACACATGAGAATGTACTTCTGCCATGCTATGGTGCTCTACAGAAAAGACTCACTTGGTGCCCCTCATCACAGCTCCCAGCAGGTCACTGGAGACTGTGCCTACCTGTGCCATGACCTGATCTGTGGCCTGTCACACCCTCTTGCATTTTGGGGATGAACAACAACATTTGGCACTGACAAATGCCAGTGCTGCAGCAGAGTTGGTTACCTCTCTGCAGCACAGATACCCTGAGCTCTGCCAGTGTGTTGGATGCTACAAGCTGCCACAGGGAAGACTGTGCAGCACAGGCGATGGGTGAAGGAAGATGTGTTTAGCCTTATTATTGCAGCATTGCATAGGGGACTGGGAACAGCAGCTCTGTGTACCAGAGGTACCTGCATCAGCCCTGGTCCCTGACAGTTCAGGTTTATCTCCCTAAACTACGTCTTAGAGTTCATGGATTCCCTTCTAAAAGCCTGTAACAATCTCATAAAAAATTAAAATATTTTAAAAACAAAAATTACATTTTTTTAATGTTTATAACAATATAAATAAATAAAGTTTATTTATTTGTCTTTCTTTCTTTCCAAAAGTCCAAGTCTGTTCTGTTTTAACAAGCATGGGCATTTTATAATTGCTTCAGCATACATTCTTTAAATATTTTTTTAAATATGAAACATTAATAAAATTGATCACAACAATAAGAATCCTTCTAATCTCACTGTTATCAGCACATTATACATTGATTCTTACAGAAGGATAGTACAAAGTCTCCACAATTTTACTATTGAGCAGCCAATGCACACAAGAGAGATTTCAAAGAATTGTTATTGTAATTAACTTCCCCTCCCTCAGACAAAAACCTTGAAAATAGATCTTATGAGATTGTCATGTCAAGAAAATTAACTCTATCCCAGCCAAAGCCGGCACAGAGATAAAACATGAGAATTATACTAGGGCCTTATCTAACATATATTTTAATTGGTGGGAGTCTTCTATGAACTCCAAACTGTCAGACTGTTAGTGTGCAGTTCTGCAGTTCTGTATTATGGCCTTGAATTGCAAATAACGAAAATGAATGACTTAAAACTCTTCAGCAGAAATTTACCTTTATTACACTAAATTTGTTGTGTAAATTGCCCCATGCATTGTAGTTTTGGAGAATCCTGTTACACAAACCACTCATACCCACAAGACTTGTTGTGGGGTGTTACTTTTTATCCAACACTCGGTTCTTCAGTGAGTTTTGATTCAGACAAACGCTAGTATCTCCTCTCACCTGGTGGTGGTCTGGAAGGGTGGGCAGGCATCAGTCTGTTTTTAAAATGATGGGTTTATATGTTTCCTATGCACAGACTCTCTCTCGGAGAAATAGTTGAAAGAACCCATTCCATTTATGCTAATAGAAGGCTGGATTACATTATACATTTAGCGTATGTGTGTGGCAAGTATTTGGTCAGTTTTGATAGCTCTGGTCTAGCTCGCCAGAACAGGAGAATATAGAGACAGAAAGCCTCACTTGAAGTGTCAGTAGTCAATTTAGCTACTGAGGTACAGGATAGTTTGGTGAAAATAGAATATGATGTATCTTTATGAAACAACGGCAGGGAGCTGAGAGGTATGGAAAAGATATTTTTTAATTTATTAATATTATATTTATATGTAATATATAATATAACACAATATAAGATAAGATAAGGTAAGGTAAGATAAGGTAAGGTAAGATAAGATAAGGTAAGGTAAGATAAATATTACTAAATTTTGATATGTATTTTGAAAATTTCTTGCACTCTGCAGATGTTCATCACAAAAGCCAGTTCCAAGTGGACCTGCACCTCACAAATTTTATTCTCACCATCTTCTTACATATATGTTCTCATAGGTACAATGCAGACTTCACCAACATTTTTTTTCAGATGAAATCATACTAATGGTCTAGTCAAGTATTTAATCTTAAAAGACCATCTTCATGCTGCCTGTGTATGTACAGATTTATGTGTTGAAGAAAGGTACGTGCTTCTGATGGATTTCTTTCCTGGTTTGTGGTGCACTGCTCAAGAACTCAGGTATCTGAAACAACCACAAATCCTTTCTGTAGGTAATTTCCTGACAATGGGAAGATTTGTGTGGTGGCACATGTGAAAATGAGCTGGTAGCAGAAACAGGCCCTGGGGAAAAAAACATGACTGTAGTCTTCCTGGCTTAAAGAAAGTTTTTCATTTGGCAACATCGGCTGAAGTAAATTATGTTCAGAAAGAACATGTGGACCAAGCTAAGAAAGAACCTTGGGCAAGGTTGTATGAGGAAGGTAAAGGAATTGTGTCAGATAAAAGTAAAATAATAAACAACCCCCAAAATGTTTTTGCATTAACAGGGAGAAAACTACCAGGAAGTATGTGTGCCTGTGCACATATGTATGTGCTTGGAATGGAAGAATCCGCTAATTAGCCTTACTCAAAGTACTTTGATTGTCAGTATTGGGGTGATTTTAAAAAAAGATTAAAATGTCCTCATTTTTTTTCTTCTCTACTTGTCATTTTTTCTTCACTTTCACTGCTGAAACAACCAAAAGATCCTCTGTGTTTGTGTGGACAGGGGAGTTAAACAAAAGACCCAATAGCTCTGAGAAAAAGAGGGAGAAAAAATATACACTACAAATTGAAATAAAATAAAACTTGTTTTTTTAATGCTTGCACCCCTTTTTGACCCTATCAGATGAGAAATACTTCTAAATCACTATTACCTGCCATATTATCACAGAGAGATCAGCCTGTCTAAGTAGATATCAGCAGCAATAGCAAACTTTCCCTAAGCCAGGAAATTTTTGGTAGACCAAAAAATGCACAGCTATGTGGAAAAAAAAAATGTAGTTTCTTAAGGAGAAAATGCAGAGCCTGGAGATCTCCAGCCATATTAGGAGGGTTAAAAAAAACCCAAACAAACAACGTGCAAAGAATTCAGGTTGCTAATATGACTGTAATTTTTTTTTCTGCTCTAATATAAGTAGATGTTTACCTCTGTGTGTAGAGAAAGGAAAGTTTCTGGGGAAAGGGTAGAGGGATGAAGAGGGGAAATGAAATTCTGTTGCTGCATAAGTTTAAATCTCCAAAATCTGTATGCTTGAAGAAATATCTTTATGAAATGCCTTCCAGCTAGGTCTTTTAAGCTCATTCTTTTCAAAGGTCATTCTTCATTAAAATGTTAGATTCAATTTTAATCATAAAGTAAAACTGTATGCATTTGGAATATGTTAATAATAACTATTTTATTAAGATTACTTATTGTAGCAGAAGCCATATCAATCATTTAGATAGGGAACTGTCACAGCAGATACTTTTTTTTTTTTCTTTGCTGGTGATATATGTCCTGACATCCTAACTAAGATGGTTTCCTCTTTCTTAAGGAGGACAGCAAAGTCAGGCTAGAGCCACCTGAGATCATCTGATCTACTGCCTTGTTCAAAGGCAAGACTAATTTGTTCCCTGTCATCCTTGTGCAATGAGTGCTTGTTAAGCTCACCCAATGCAGACCCCATTATGTCCCTATGCTTCATTGTTCCTTCTGTTAGAAAATATTTCCTAATATCTAATTTGAGGGGTTTTGTTGGGTTTTGTTGGTTTTTTTCCTCTGCATTTTAAGCCCACTTTGGTAATCTTTTGACTGTTGTCATGTTACTCCTCAGTTTTCTCCTAAGGTTAAAAATTCCTAATTTGTTCACTGTCTTCCTGTCAGTCATGTTTTCTAGAACTCCAGTTATTAGTTAGACTTCTCGACTGTTTGCCAATCCACATCTTCCTTGACATGCAGTGGCTCTGATGAGTCTTCCCTAATAATGCACTTATTGCAGCCTCCATTTTTTTTTAATGTCTTCCAGTAGGAAGAGATCTGCAAAATATTAACTCCAGTACAGTGTGTCATTTACTGTAAATCTTCAGAACTCTTCCTACAAAGCTGCTTCTCCACAAGTTTTCCTCCATCCAAAATCTGATGTAATTGTTTTAGACTGTAATTGATGCTAATTTCACCAGGCCATTTCTCCAGTGCTCAAATACTGTTGAGATTCAGTTCCTGTCCTACAGCACACATATAACTTCTCCCAGCTTCATGCTGCTTGTAAATGTAACCCCAGGTTGTTAACAAAACCAATACTAAATAAATAAATATCCATCTCTTCTCTCTAAGTGGTCCAACAGCCTGGTGAACCTTCCTGAACCTTCCTCTTTAATACAGCCACCTCTTCTCAAAGTCAGTAACTGGCAATTACTATCTGATACAGGCATCTAATCTAACCATCTAGATCCTAGAACCACGGAATCATTTAGGTTGGAAAGGACCTTTGAGATCATCAAGTCCAAACACTAACCCAGGACTGCCAAGTCCACCACTAAACCATGTCCCTAAGCACTGCGTAATGCTTCCCAGCACGCTTACACAGATGCAGTATACAATCTGCCTGGAGCTGAATGAAATCTCTATTTTGTGATATACAGAGGTTGTGCTTTACTCTCATGTTGAAATTTTTTGGTTTCTTTTCTTCTATCTCTCATGCAGCTCCCCTCACATAGTTCAGTTTTCCAGCTTTGCTTTCTCTTTCTGCAGAGTTGTGTACGGCTTGAAAATTTGTATTACTGGCAGAGCTCTGAATGAAACATCAAGAAATCCTTCTCACAGCAAGAAACCTGTAATTTATCACATCTTAAAAAGTAGAAAGAAAAAATACACTCCCCCTGAAATTACACAAACTGTCTTACCCAGGCACTTATTGTATGACGATTTTTCCTTCTCACTAAAGAAGTACTATTATCCATCAAATCTGTTTTAGACTTTGGTTAAGACATTTTGTATCTAGGCTAAAAGACAGTATCTCACATTTAAGTTCCATAGGTGTGATATTTTGATCTGGCTCTTTCTGTAATATAGTCCGTAGATGGAACTAATTCAGATTCTTGACAAAATAATGACTGTTCTTGGGAATGTTTAAGAAATGTATTCTATACTATGAATTTCTGTGGCCTAAGAAAGTCCTTTTCATAGGAAAAGAACAGACATCTATTGTTTTTCAGGTCATATCACAACAAATAATCTCATGTATAACAAAACCTCACACACCTCTCCCTTGCAGAAGTTACAGGTTACGCAGACCTGAGCTTTTTTCCAGTCCTTTTTAGGACACCCCAGCTGCTGTACTAGAAATATCCCAAATCCTGCTACATTGCCATCAGTGTCGTAATCCTATACAGTCACAACTATAGCCATGGAAGACTTGGTTACTAATAGTGAAATACCATTTGTGGAAGGACCTGACACATTTCAGTGCACTACAGTTTTGTTTGTTACTTGTTTTTCCAAAGTTTGAAAAAAAATGCTTTTCTTTTACCTCCTTTACCTGACTTAGTTCTCTTTAACCTCCATAAAACAGGCTGCCTGTAGCTAGTAAGGAAACTTCTCTGTAGAAGTAAAGCATAGGAGCTAAGCACAGATGATGACAGGTTGTCCTGGTCCCACAGCCACTGTCACAGCTTTTCAAGGGAATAAAAAAAAAATGCATGCAAACATTTTTCCAATTTGTGATTCGCAGCTGATAAAGAGAAAATGCCAGTCATACCAATTTCCTACTGCTGGAGAAGTGATGCATAAACAATCTATTAATATGCAAGGAGCCAATAGGGTTAAGCTGTTCAAACAGTCATTGATTTCTTCCCTTTTCCCATATGCTTACTTCTTCTCACTCAACTGGTACCAAGTAGTACTTCTTTGCAGTTAGACTGTAAAAGTTTGTTCCCCTGAGAATATGTTGGAGCCTCTGCTGTTGAAATAATAATTAGAAGGAGGTGAAGTATTTGACTAAGCAGCAGCAGGACTCTGTAGGGGTCCGAAGCTGAATGACAAATGCCAATATCCACTTTAGGTTTGTTGGATCAACAAGCCAATATGGTGAAACTGATCCATCATCTTGTCACCAATTTTCCTTGCAGTCTCAGAAGCCTGCCAATTAAAAAAAAAAAAAAAAATATCCCATCACTATACATCACTCAGCAGTGATTGCAGGCACATGATAATTAGGATCTTTTGCTTTCCCTCTCTTCAGCACCTGATGTATTTTGGTTTAATTTGCACATTAACTGAGGCTGCTGTGGATTCCAATCTAAACTTAGAAAGAAAAAGGTTCCATTAAACATGCATAGTTTGGATTTAATTACTATTCATTAAAAACAGTTAAATTCCATGGCCAATTTAGAGAAGCAGCAGGCAAAATTTGGAAGTGATATAATTCTAAGTACCAAACACTGCGTTATTCCACTACCTATCCCTTTTCACTGGAAATGTTTCTGCCCAGTTCTGTGAATGTAGGCTCAGAACAGAACACAACTCATAGCAAAACTGGTCTTTTGGGAGCTCTCACACTGCACCAGGGATGTTCTAGCTCCAAACCCAGGAACGCAACACCGGCACCTGTGTGCTTGGAGTATAAATATTAGTACAATATTAAAATCTGCTAGACTTAGTGCTTGTACTTGCTGAAATCCTTCCTAAAGTTTAACTGAGCTAAGTTTATCAGCCTGATACACTCTCTCTTTTTTCTTTCTTTTCCTTACACCACCCCTGCCCCGCCCCCCCCCCCAAACAAACCCAAAAAACACCAACAACCAAAAAACAAAAAGAAAAAAAGAAGAAAGCATTTCTTTGAATACTTGCTCATACTTTATACTTCAAACTCCTTCCACTGGATTTGTACCTCAAATCTGAAAGGCTAGATGTTAGTAATATGAACGTCTGCAGAAAGATTTTTCTATTCAGCAGCACTAGCCTCTTTTTCAGAGGCTATCAGATAGCATTAGCACAAAGCAGGAAGTGAAATAACAGCATGTGGCACATGTGATTGCTTTCAACAAAAGAGCACCTGCTCTGTAATACTGAGCCTTAGAAGGAGAAGCATTTACAACAAAACAAGAAGTCAAATATTTGCAAAGAGAATATGAGAAGGTGTCAATCTACTCAGCAGTACTTTGTACCCAGAAAGAGGTGAAATACAGGCAAACCCCACTGTTGTGAACTACTTGTTCTATAACATCTGCAGATGAGTTCTGCTATTCTGCAGCTTAATTTATCAACAGGGAAGTTTCATCCTGCTTTATTGAAGGAAAGTGTTGACTCTTTATAACATTTTAATCACTGTAAAATGTACTCCAAATGGGGAAAAGTTAGAGTAAAACTTGAAGGCTGAATCTTCCACAAACAGAAATACTATTGTAAAACTGAATTTTCAAATAATTTCTTCCATTAATGTGTGCAATGACAGGTGGTGTATGCTTGTAAAACATTCTTGGAGGACCAGAGTCCTAATGTAATCATGTCTAATACTAATGATGTTTTGGCTTTAAAATAATGCATCCCTCATGATCTGTTGAGCTGAAATAGCTAAGCACATGGAAATTATGAATTTATTTATATCTTTCCATTCTGTCTGAATGGGAAGTTTTAATGTAAGAATTAAAATACAGCCAGCAGGAATCCAAAACTGGTATCTCCATTCTAGGTACTGGGGTTTTGGTTTTTATCTGATTAACAGGAAATGATCAAGACGGCATAAGAGCTTCCCTAGTCTCTTTCAAACATCTGACCACTACAACAACAAGCAGGATTTACTTTTAAAGTGAGCACACATTTAAATATCCACAGACCAAGCAAAATATAATGAGAAAACAGCAGCCTTAGAAATTAAGAAATCTCCCATTCCAAATTCCTGACAGCAGTGTCCATACTGCAAAGATGTTCACAGGAAATGTTCCACTGTTCCCTGAACCTCTGCTTAAAAATTTTTAAAAAATGGAACAAATAAACATAAAAAAAAAAAAAAGGTAAAATTCCACCTGCTGAGGTATATGCTTATGGATTTTTATTTGCTACTTAGAAACATAATTTTGAAACAGCAACTTAAAAGAAAGCCAGTAAAGTTACTGCTATATTGTTTGGCTTGTTTCATAAGGAACTTTAAAATTGGATCACAGTGAATGAACACATGGAATAAATGAAAACATTTTAAATTATTCTACATTAACATTTTGTCCCCACTACAGTTACATAGCTTTATGAATTTCAAATCAAAGGTTAGATAAAAAGATTCCAAATATTGTAGGAAAACTTATCTCTTACTGGATTTAACCCTGCAATCAAATTTTATAACACCTTCCCCTCAATAATCTTCTTAATTAATAATAAATAGGTACTTTAAAAATGTATGCTTTCTGTATACTTGAAGACTTTGCATCATGAATAAAACTACGGAATCAAATCTTCATTTTTAGTGCATAGTGAAGCCAACTTGTGAGCCTTCTGTCTGTCAGTGTGCTTCCAAACATCACTTGCAGATTTAACACTATGGCCAGACCTATATCCATGACCACAGGTGTCACAAAGCACAAGAAGCTAGAGAATGGCTGAAAAACAGTTATTAGTATGGTTACCCAAGTAATTAAGCACGGAAGACCACAACATTTTGTCATGGTAGTACTGGCAGCAGTCTTCTTTGCCAGTGCATACCTGCCTGTTTGCTCCTTTCAGCCCTAATACACCAGCCTGTACTAAACCATAATGCATCACAGTTGCATCTGAAATGCATGCTACCCTACTTTGCTTCATTTTCATATCCCACTTCTATGTTCCATCCCTTCCTTCCTCCAATTTTTCCTCCCTTGAAGAAGTACAGTCACTACCATGTTGCTTTTGGTTGCTTTCTGGCTTCTCTGTGTAGGTAGCTGTGATGTGATTTTACATGCAGCCTGTTCCCAGGACCATGGAGTAACTGGCATGGCCAGCAAAGGGCAGACTAATCTCAGTAGGCTCAAATCCCAACCCCTGTGTCTTCCTTGCTGATTTATTAAATGAATGCAGTACACTCCAGCTGCATTTTGGGTAGGTAATTGCATTGTACTTCTAATGCAATGAAACAAAGAAAGAGGCAAATTTAGCAATTAGCAGTGAAATGAATGGTGACTCATCCTCATCAAGTGACAGCCAGTAACCTTTTACTAACCTTGTGAGACAGGACTGGGAAATATTGTACCTCTCCTGCTGGTGTTCCCAAGTGTCATATCTTTATTATAGAGACTAGCAGAATGGTTTAAAAGAAGATGTGTTTTGGTTTTTGGGGTCTTTTTTAAACCTAACTTTCAAGAATGTTATGGGGACCATTAAACAGTTAAACTCATCATGCACTAACGTGTATTTAGTTTTTGTCCTGTTGTGGCAGTGAGTAATGAATGTTCCTCATACTTGTGCATTGGATGTGACCTAGCAAGTTGCATGTCAGGCTTCAAAACTGGTGATAACTTAAAACAACCCATGACTGTATCACAAACAATGAACGTTGTGGTGGAATTGGCAGCTCTGCCAAAAATTGTGTAACTCTGCAATGGCCCACTTCATCACTGCTTGAATTGTACCTGAAATTTACTGCTTGCTACTCTACTATTTGGAAACAAAGCAGCTCCACTGATTAATAAAAAAGCTGCCCTGTCTCTCTCTTCTCATGATCAAACCTGGTATATGTCAGTATGTTGCACCATGATCATTTTTTCTGGGTTTTTTTTCTTTTTTTTACTGTTTTTTACAGTGCAAAGTTACACCACTAAACAGCCTTTAGAATAAATATGTGCCATATAATTTAAGTAATCAACTTTGTAAACTATTTGAAAATCTGACACTTGGTTTAGCATGGTAAACTGATACATGGTTTAGCAACTGCATCAATAGTGTTAGTACCTAACTTTGATGGCCACAGAAGACAAAGCCAAGTGCCATAGGTTTGCTACCATTTTTCTGTCCATTGCATAATGTCCACATGTGCAATAAAGTTTTCACAGTAAAGATGACTGTGCCATTACAGCTAATAAGACTGTTAAATGTATTTTTGAACCTACTTTTTAGGACTTTACCCCATCCAACAGTAATAAATGCTAATAGTGCTTGTAATATGGGTGGCTTTTTTTGTTACTGTTAATTTTAAAGGATTATGTGTTTATACTTGGTATGAGTTTTCTGACCTGACTTTCAGATGTAGGTTTTAAAATTATTTTCTGATTGTTTAGCTTTAAAGCTGAAAAAGCTAGTAACAATGAATAATTTATTGAATGAAGTTAACATGTTTTTCAGCTCACTGAATATTCATACAAAAATCCTGATTCCTTTGAATGTGTTCAGTATTTGAATTTACTCATGGATTGAGTGTGGGCTCCCAGTGGTGTTTTTTTTTAAATACTCAAATGCAAGTTATATTACTGATGACTGATCAGATAGCATAATTTCACTTTGGGTTCTTTAAGCATGAATCCAAATGATTTTCATCCGTACTGTTTTGTACACAAAATGTAAAATTAGTCCTTTGAGGCTTCAGCACCACATTTTGCTAATGATTCCCCTGTTCACATGGATTAAGACCTTCCTTTATGACAAATGGAGCTTTTTAGAAAGTAAGATACTGCTCATTAGAAACCACAACTCAGGGTGAGAATACCCTAGCTTGACGTAGCTCTGGCACCTGAAGGTAGTTACCCCTCCAGCCTGACAGGGGCTGTGCATCAAGGTCCCCAGATGCAACAGTTTTCAGCAAAAAGTAAACCACTGTCATTTCCAGCCTATTCTACTGGAAGGATATGGAAGGCAGCGGCTGAAGGTGAACATATACTAGTCCACCTACTCTCTTTACCCTGGGGACAAATAGGTATGGGAAAGGTTCAGGTTGTTCCACACAACTTTCCAGGACTTGATCCCTTGTACTGCCTGCTCAGTAGTAAGTAGTGATCCTCAGTCCCATCCTTGAAGCAGCTTCTTCCCTTTCGCAGTCATATTAGGAATGGTGTAATGGTAATATTGTAAATAACTGTGTGGCATCCCATTCATCTTTCAGATGAAGATCAATCATTGAGTGATTTCCATAACAATAGGGGTCTCACCAAAGTAAAGCAAAAATTCTTTACATTTTCAGTTGCATTGGAGTATTGCATGACCAATAAATTTATGTAGAGTAGTCAGACTTTGAAACAATATAAAAATTCGTTGTGGGAATTGTACTTCTAAAGACTCAATAGATATTTGAAAAGACTAAATCACAAATTGGGCCTTTCTTTCAAGTCCTGCACCCTTTAAATGCCTCACCTACTCACATCCTCATCTTTGTGAGAGCTACAGGTTGACCATCTCCCAGAAATGTGATTTAAGTAGGAGGGTTCATCCTTCTCTGCAAAAGAAAAACTGGAACTATGAAAAATGTCTGATTTATTAGAAGCACCATAAATAATCTTGTTACCATAGTTTTCGTGCTAAAAAATGTACAACAGGCTTTTCTTCTGAACAGACTCTTTTAAATCAAGCCTGACCCTTCACAGAATGAATGCAGGAACTCCTACACTGTGGATATGCACAATATCCCATACATTCAGATATGTTCAAAGACACAGGTAAAGATCCCTGTGTTGAGATTTTTCTAACCATTTTTTTTAACTACCAGTGTCTGCTTGTGTAGCAAATACAAATAAAGTATTCACCAGATATTTCAGAGCATAAGCCCTCAACAGTAATCACAGAAGAGGTCAAACATGGGTTTCCAGAGAAAACATTATGAAGCACTACAAAATTACTTCCAAGCCTGAAAAAAATATTTTCAAATTCATTTCCATATGTAACAAGGGAGAAAGAAGATAAGAAATAGAGAATAGCAGGGGAGGAGCATGGACTCAAAAGTACCAAGGGCTTACGTGTTTGGAGGAACAGAAGCCCTCTGGAGAAGAAAGAGGAAAGGCTATTGGCCATGCAGTATTTATAATAATAAAGACTATAAGGCCATGCAAGGACAGAAGAAAAGATCATCTGATAACCAAGTAAACAAAACATCTTCAAACCAACATAGAGTCACTAGAAAGTTACAGTAGATTGAAGAAGTTGATCTTCTTTACTGACTTTGTAAACCTAATAGCAACTTAAAAGGCCTCTGACCTACAGCCAACAGAAAAAGTTGTGTTTGTCGTGTATGGTTTTGGCTGGGATAGAGCTAATTTTCTTCATGGTAGCTTGTATGGGACAGTGTTGTGGATTTGTGCTGAAAACAGTGCTAATAATGCAGAGATGTTTTCATTATTGCCGAGCAGTGCTTTTAGAGAGTCAATGCCTTTTGCTTTACTATTAAAGTGTCTTTGTCTCAACTCACAAGTTTTCTCACTGTTATTCTTCTGATCCTCTCCTGCATCGCACCGGGGAGGGGTGTAAGCGAGCGCCTGTGTGGGGCTTGGTTGCCATCTGGGGTCAAGTCTTCACTTGGTTTTATTCTTCCTTTCCCCCAGTAATTCAAACTGATAGAACAGAACTGGGCAAAGGAGTTTGAGACAGAAGCTGCTCCTGTTCTTGGGATACTCAGCACACGGCCTTAACAAAGCCTGAATGCACCCCTTCCAGAGATGTAGGAGGAAAAATATTGCTTTTTTTTTTCTCAGTCTGGTTAATTTACTGGCATCTGCAGCCAGAAACGGGAAAAAAAAGGTAGTGTGGTATTTCTGATCTGATCAAAACAAAACAAATCAAGAAAAAAGAAACACAAAGCTTACATGAGAGTCTGTTTTTGTGACTTTTAGTACATGTTCATAGATTCAAGGTATTCAACACATTGTTGGATAAAATAAGTAACACTTCAGTGTTTATCCAAGCTCTTTAGAGAATCTTCATTTCTAGCAAAACACAAGTCTAAGACATTTGGTGCAGTGTTTTAAAAGCACCATTTTGTCTTGGCAAAACTGGTAGCAAATGTTCTGATTTCAGCCTATTTCATGGTTCTTCTGGGGCATTTTACTTTTCCATTTTAAGATATATATTTAGGAGTTACTGAAATAGATCCCAAGGCCCTAGTTTTAATGTAGCTTGACAAATGTATTATCATGTGGAGTAATTGCACAGTTTAAGGGTATTAACTTTTTGGATGGAAAACATGAACTCTGCCAGATAATTTGGTCAGATGCAAAAAGAGCTAACTGATTTGGATCATGGAGTTATTGTAAAACAAATTGCATGTGATAGTGGTGATATTATTAGTAACCCCTATGGGACTCCCAATTAATCGTAACAGGAGTTAGCTGAAACCAGAACACTCTTCATGTGAACTGTAGACAATGCTGACAATATAATCTGAACAGAAGCAGAGAAGTTCATTTTTATATTTTACCTTCTTGTATAGCAATAAGTTTTTGAGGTGGAACATTGTGTTGAGGTTCATCTTAATAAATGGGGAATTTATTCAAGCATGCTCCCAAGCCAGTAAGAAGAGATTTTGCTGTTGCCTCAAGAACTGGGTGTAAACAGGACTTCTCCTGTCTTTCCAGTTAGAGCAGACTGGGTCTCATCATTGGAAGTTGTATGACTGAGGAGACAGTGCCTGTGATGAAACAATCAAGAAGGTCATTGCAGAGTAAATTAATCTCAAGATTTAAATAAATGAGAAAATAAAATTATTCACTTATAGTTTTTGTTTTGGACAATGCTTCTTTGCCAAACTGGTATTGCTTCAATTCTTAGTAATTAAACACTTTTACTAAAAAAATAACTTGATAAAACCACAGGCGGGTTGGTGACATTCAGTATAACACATGCACTGCCAGATTTTGTTACATTCAGTCGCACTAATGTAAATTGAGAGTAATTTTCATTGGAGACAACGCTTCACCAAGTTTACAGTGGAGTAAATAGGATCAAAATGTGAAGCCTATTTTTATTGTAATTAGCTAAGGAAGAATGGAAAGAGAAATGTGAAAGAACTGGTGAGCTTTGTGAATAGTTTCTTCCAGGTAAGGTACCACACTGCCCCAGAAGGAGCAGTCTCTCCTTGCCTCCATCACAGGCCAGCAGAAACTGCTACAGAGACGCAGTTTAGCATCTCTAAATAATCTGCTCCTAGAGAACATGTCCCTAAGTCTCATTAAATACAGACCGAAGTCTGAGTTTCAATCCTAGTAAATGCTGATTTGTTTTCCCCGTTTGTTATTGTGTTGTTTTGGTGGGGTATTTTCAGTGTGTGTGTGTGTGTGTGGTGGTGGTGACACTTTTGCATTTCCCCTTCCCTTTTTGATCCTGCTTAGTAGAATTCTTGTTCCTTAGACCAAGGAGTGTCATCAGTAAATGACATCTGCCCATCACTCCACAGAAAGTATTCCACGAGTCTTCATATGTTAGATTGATTTCAGTTATTTGTGCTACGCATATATGTGTATGTGTAACTAATTAAGAGAGTTTTGGATGGAAACAATCTTGAGAAGCTGCAACTGAGGTAAAAAAAAAAGTGACATTGCTCTTTCAAATTCAGTCTTTCTTCACTTCTTTAGCTTTGGTATTTCACTATGGAGAAGACTGAGAGAATTTTTTATGTATTTACAGATGTAAAAAGGTATGAGGAATTTCAGCTCTTTTCGGAACAAAGTAAAAGTTATGGCACTGTGCAGACTATATGGTACTGAAAATATTGATATTGTCGTCTCTTTGGGTCTGATTTCCACCACCATTTTAATATGCAATGGTTTGCATGTTCCCAAAATAAATGTACCTTGGGATAAATAATACTCTTCACTGACTTTACTTCTGTGATGGTTTTTATATTCTCCAGTCTTACCTCTGAAAAGATAGTCAGAATTTGTGCATCTGAGTGAATCACCTGGAAATAAAGATGCATATCCACTGCAAATGAAACTGTCTTCCCTGTGACATAAACATATACAATGTAGATTTACAGCAGGTTTGTTGGATTATGAACTACAACTGTAATATCCTGATTTTGAAGCTGCCTCCTACATCTTCAACTTTCTGTCAAACTACTTTTACACAGTGACTTAAGGCTTTCATCCAACTACTTCTCCTATGGCAACTTCTCTGCTATTACAATTGCATTTTGCCCAATGTGTGTAATAGAACGTAGGGGATTGATGGGGAGTCTGTTTTTATGACAGTATTCTCTGTGTGGGATGGGGGAATGTATGGATTTCTGCCTATCTAACTAGCTCAGCTAGAAGGGAACTCCCAAATAAATTGATTTTTTAAAATGGAAAAAATTTCTCCAGCTTCACCAGAGTAACCTAAAATTGTTTAGTAAATACTGAGTTCCAAAGGACATATGCTAAGTAATTTTCAAGTAAGAATTTTACAGGAAGCACATTTATGGTACTAGTGCGAGGGATTACTGCTAGTGCAGAACTCCAACACATCAAAGTGAGTATCAGTTTCTACAGCTGCGGAAATTGGATAAAAGCTCTATCAGCCTATGTAGTCTTCATGTCATCACCTTCAAAACACTAACTGTATGTAGAAAAGATGTCAGAGTGAAGGGCATTTATCAAGTTATTCCAAGTACGGTTTCTGGGAAAATTAATTAATACATGTGCCACTAATTCAAAACATCAATTAATTTTCAAACACAGTAGACAACAGACCAGCTATCTATTAATTCATCCTGACTCTGAATGTAGTATTAGGGAAAGGCAGTCAACCTACAGACTGCAACTGTGTACAGGCTGGGAAGGAATACTTTCCTGACCCTTGGCACGGATTTGCCTGCTTCCTGAAAACTGAAACGTGATTATCTTGTTATTTTAGCTTTAGATTTTCCTGGTATCAATGTTAATAGTGTAGTCTGATTCAGTTTAAAGATCTAAACAGCCTTGTTCTTGGTGTTTCCAATTGTACTGAATTTGATAATGGGTCAAACTTTCTTCCCATTCCCTTTACAGGAATGCAGATATGTCATGATGAGGACACTTTACCAGAGCTTAGCTTTTGTCTGCCTGTGTTTATTCATTTGCTTTTAAATTCTATGAATATGTCCTTCCTTGAAATCTCTGAGAGGGTGTTTATTTATATTGAATATTAAAGAAATAAATATTCCTTTACTATGTCTATTTTTTATTTCCACTCAGAGCCACTTTAACTTGTCTTTCAGCCCAACCTGAACACAGTCCTTAAGATCTTTTATCAAACACCCATTTTGACATGTCTTTGGTAAAAAAGATACTCAGAAATAATTTGAGAACAGTGGCCCTCACATGGTCTCATGTAACAGAGTATGTACAACTTGTGCTTGACATAGGTCTATGAAACATAATGGCATAATTAGCCTTACAGCAATAAGACTTTTTGATTGCCCACCATTTGGTGAATAACCATAATCTTAAAAGCAAGGGATGCTCTGGATCTTCAGATGTTATGCAAAGAGGCTGGATATGAAGCTGATTTAAAGGGTAGAAATACATGAGCATCAACAAGGCTACTAAAGTTTGGGTCTGCTTAGAAGTGTTTATCTTAGAATGGTATCATGAGAAATAAAATCAGTATTTTATATAGAAAAGGGGGTCCTTTATCAGGGAAGCCGAAAACATACACTGTGTCCTGACAGGTTAGGCCACAGACTATGGCCACAGTTTATTTCACACAGTCTTGCCATACAGGGTGTATTCCCAGCCAGGATTCAACAGCCATGTAATAAGCTATAGATGGGTTTACTTTCACACCCTGCATCAAATTAAAGATCAGCAACAACTGCAGGTTTGCACAGCGATGAAATAGCCTTTTCATACAACACTAAAACATATTACGATTGAGCCATTTCTGAAGATATAAGACACACATTAGCATTTCCATTGTATTTAAGAATAGTATCCAAGCATCAGCTTGGTGAGCAAGATTTAAATAAGAAATAATGTTACATATGTTAACTATGATGTAAAGAGTGAATTTGGAGGAAATTGTTCTTAATAACATTTATATAAATGCCACTAATTTCTCCAAAGCTCAAATACTAAGCTCTGAAATAAAAATGTCACTCCTTCTACTGTTTTTTTCTAATCCATTCAGATTGTTCAGGTTAAGTGTTCAGGTAAGGCAATTCAGTTTTTGATGTTACATACAGAATAGCTTATTTTCTCAATGTGGTTTTCTTACATTTGATTCCTTGGTGTGTCTACTTTTATAAAAAGTAATAACTGATAAACATTTGTTTGCCATATACAGCCTTTCTAGCCATGCTTCTTAAGTAATTGTTGTATCTTAACTCTCAATAAATCTTCAGTTGAAATCACATAATAATAAGGAGCATCAACAATCATTTAAAATCCCCAAAACTTGACAAGCCATAGTAACATAGGCAAACATATATGAGACTCATTAGCTGTAAAGAGAAAGAATTACAAAAAAACCCCTCCGCGCTTAAGTACAGTGCATAGTGGGTAAATGGGAAAGAAGAGCATTACTATGTAAAAGTTTCCAGAATGAGGAAAAAAGTCACACTGTACATTTAAGGAAATTAATTTGGGATACTGATGGGTGAAGACCTTAACTCCAGAGTTAGTCAGGATGAAGTCAGACATGGATTGCTATGTTGCATGTAAGTAACGGTACATGCAACACATAATAAACAATCATAACAAAGCCAAAACAGAAAACCAGCTAAAATTAAAGTACCTTCTCAAAACTCAGTTGTTCACACAAGATTATTCTGGGTAATGCAAGCCAGTCCTAACTCTCGTCCTGCCATCCTCCACAAAGGAATGATATCACTAACTGACCACAAATATGTTTTCAAGTGGTTCCAGCAGTCACAGTTCTAGCAGTGACCCATCTAGTTTCCTCTAAATTGACTGCTAACCACATTATGTCTTCACTGAGAGTCACTGAGCCAGGCAGCCAGGTGCAGGGCAGCAGGATGCCAGCTGCTGGCACCTCCATAGAGCGTAACTTGGGAGTACCGAGCAGTTCTGCCAGGGGGAGAGGTGACTGCTCCTGTCACCAGGCATTTTCTCCACCATTCACTTTTTACTGGTTCTGTTGTCTTCTGCTTCTGTTCCTTAGACTCAAAACTTAACCCCAGTTTTCTGTTTAGGAAAGTTTTTGACAAGTAAGTTGAGGTATTTTAAAATTTGATATGGTAACAAAATAAACTGTGTTCCACAAAGGTTTTTAAATATCTTGGTTCCAGAATGATTTATTTTGTCCTTTAATGGCAAAATTTGCCCTTTATAAAACACCAAAAAATAGCACAGTCACTATTTCTTCAGAAATATTGGTGACTGTGTCTTTAATAATTCATTTTCATCACTGCATCCAATATTATTGAATATATTAATGCTTATGTATACACTGAACTTTTAAAATCAATTTAATCTCCCTTACAAACTTTCATGGTTTGATCTGTAGTATATCTGATGAAGAGCACTGCTTTTCCCATTATTTTGATTTACATACTTAATACATACATACTTAATTACAATAGCATAGTTTTTCGGGGGGGTGGGGCAGCTTTTTAATGGAATACAGGTCTTCCTTGTCCAGATAGTTATGGGCCTTTATACTGCTCTTTTTTTCCTTTCTTTTTATTTTTTCTTTTTAATGTTTTAACTTCTGAAAATAATACAAATATGATAGCATCCTGTAAAGATGCTGCCAATGTGATAGCTGGCAAGAAAGGTATTACAAATAGCAAAAAGTAATGCCACTGGGTTTAATCTGCAAAAGTATCAGGAGCCTGCACAGTAAAATCTGTCTGCAGGTTATATAACAATATCTGAGGTGTAGTCTGTTGGTTAGGTTCAGCAATTTCACGGAGTCCATGCTCCTAATTCGGAAGGTTTACTCAGTCTCTGCACTTGTGTTCCCGTGTGACCTTACACACACCACAGCAGCTCAGGTTTCAGAAGGAGATTCTCATTTTAGGTGCTTCAGATTTGTGACTCTCACAAATGGGTGATTTCCAGGAATCCTGAGTGCTGAAAGACACCCTCATTCAGTGTCGACTGTTGTAGGCACATTTAGGTATCTCTGGGCCTCTACAACTCAGACATTTTTTAGTCCTCAGTGCTGAGCTGTCCACCAGGGGCATGAACCGGACTGAAGAGTCCTTTTACTCGGGGCAGATCTCTTCCTTGTGCAATGTCAGTCATCCGCCAAGCATGCTCTCTCACAGCTGGTGCTCCCCTTGCTCTTGCACCCATTACAAGACCAAGATTATCTTGCAACTTTGTGTAAAACAAGCCATGGCCTTGTCCAACACCAGCACCTCTGTATTTAAACTGTCTCTGAAGCAATTTAGGTACTATAACTCTTAGAAAACCTCCTTCTACCTTATACAGAAATTACTCGATGCAGTCACTGTCTTCTCATGTCACCCGAATCCAGCAGCTTCTACTGGGATTAAGGAGATAAACTGGAATTAAGGAGATAAACTGTAAATGAGAAAGCAGACTTTTTCTGAGTGTTCAGAATGCTAAATCAGTATTTTTACCTCACAAAAATTATTTCAAGAGAGTATGAGCTAATAGCTCCAAGCACATCTTCATGGCTAATAGCCATAAACCTTGAAAGCTACTGCTTCTGTACATAATGGTTTGCAAAGGTTGATTTTATTTTATCAGCACACTGGAAATACAGTACAATCTATGTAAGTGGTGGAAAATCAATATTTCTACATAAAAATACTCAGCTAACCTATGCCTCTTAAAATGACAGGAGATTTTAAAATATAAGGGCAGAAACAGAGCAGCTCTGAAAGCAATTGATCAAGCATGCCTGTGAGGAAGCTCTTATGTGGCATTAACTTGCCTTGTCCTCTGTTGTAGAAAACCATGTCTTTATAAAAAAATTCACATGACCCCATGTACTGGAAATTTACAGAACAGGCAGATGAACTCTTTAAAGTTGATTCAGAAAGTACAAGTTTCATCTTACACACTTCATATAGTTTCAGCCAAGCAGCTGAGCCTGAGGTTAGACTGAGGAAGAGAAGGTTATACATATGAAGAAGTTGGTGAGACATTCCTTTGATACTTGGGCCAAGATTCAAGAGGAAAGAAAGTAAAATAGCAGCATTTCTCAGGGACAATTCCATATGTGCCATGTTTAGGTTACAAGCAAAGGACCCATACTGGTTCCTCAGATCAGAGTATTTAGGGGGCAAAAGGACCTCTATGGCATCTTGTCAGCATATGTCATTCAAAAGTTACAAGGAAGGCACAGGGAAGAAATAAAAGAGTTCCAAAGAAATTAGAAGACAACACTTGAATTAATTGTGCAGAATTTTTCTAAATCCTGGATGCTGGCCAGGGTATGCTATACACTTTGTTGAGGAAACCAAAAGGTTTGAATTATTCCAAAGGGTTAAAAAGGCATTCCCTGTGCAGATAAGGGAAATTTATGTGAGCACCATGTGCTGCAGTGCATGACTGAGAGGAAGAGTCACTTAACACTGGTCTACAAACCTGTAGAGGATGATGACATGGAGCTCTGATACCTGTCTGTGTCATCTAACATTTTTTGACATGCAAGAATAAGTGTTCAATTCTTAAGTGACTTCTATCCAGCCTGTTTCAAGAGTCTGTGAAGAAGATGCTTGATTTTCTAGATAAAGTTGGAACAAATGGATGAAGCAAACATAAAATATTTCTCAGTTATAAAAATAAGGTATTTCCTACTATAAAATGGGAAAAGCCATGGAGCATCCTCTAAGCCCACCCAAGACAGCAACAGGTTCCTTCTGATACCCGTTTGGTCATCTCTGTATAGCAAACTACTGTAATCTTATTACATAGAAGTAATGTCAGGTATTGCAACCTTGTTTCATTGTCTCTTGACTTATTAAATGACTATTAAGCCTCCTTGCAGAATCCAGTGCCCTAGAAAAGGAGTCTTTGTATTAGCGCAGAAGAAGAATCAAATAAAGTAATCTCTCTGCTTTGTTCTCTCATAAAATATCATTTCCTTCTCCAATACCTCAATGTCACCACAAGTCAATGCAGATTAATGAAGCAAAGAGAGACAAAAAAATGTCTGCTGTGGGAAATATTTCTGCGCTTGCTTTCTATAGAAGTACTGATTAAAATGCATGACCCCCTATAACCTTCAGATTTCCTCTGTTTAAACATTGGTTCTTAGAGGGAAAAGAAGAAAGGACAGATTGCAAATTAAATCATAGATAAGCACAGTCATGCTAGTGGAGACAAGTTTAATGTGGATGAATTATCTATTTAGACATACAAAATCAGAGTCAGTTGTTCCTTTTGAAATGTCCTCAGGCCTCTGCAAAAAAAGTACGTTGTGGCAAATGAAATTTTGCTTTACTTTAATTTTGAAAAAAAAAAAAAAAAATGTTGCTAGGATTTATAAGGTCAGTGTTCTATTAGGTCTGTCCAGCTGGCTAGCTGTTTAAAGGAACCTGGCATGACCTGGACAATATATGGTGGGAATGTGGTTGAGAACTGGAAAAATGACTAACTGCAACAAAGGGTATATATCTGAAAGTGTAGGATAGAATACAAAAACAAAAGCCTTTGTAGCCATAGATCAATAAGACTACTTAGGAAGTTGTCTGCCTAAGCAGGAGTTTTTGGAGATTGAGGTTTTTTATTGCATTCAAAAATGAGCTTCAGTACCTCAGACTGAATTAATGCTAAAATATAGTCAAGAAGCAAGAGGGGACAGTAGCTAAGTCTATGAACATGAAGAATTCAACACAATAGAATCAAGTACAGATCAAGTACAGAAATCTAATATCTCATGAAGAGAAAATAGCTTGTACCACCAGTGCAATTGTGCAGGTAAACTCTATATTGTGACTTTAAAGCTTAAACAGTAGACCCATCATTTGCAGATTACATAGGACTGTATACCAAATTTTATACAGTATAGCAAAAGAGGAAATGACAGCTGCAGTAGCAGGAATTGCATGTTAGTGGCCAACATCAGAGAAGCTTGTGTGAAATGACTGAAATCCATTTCTACTTATAGTGCAGCAATATCCATTTTATATCTTACACCAGTTCACACCCACAGTAGTAAGGCTGGCTGAGAAGACAATGAATAAAGATATGGAGAATAACATAGCCTTTTCTCCCAGAACTGCATACCTCTGTTATAGATAAGCCATGAGGTACCTTGGCAGGGCCCAGTGGAGTACCTTAACTTGTCTACTGTTCTCTGAGATTTTTCACTGAAATTATGTCCATGGCACATATCAGAAATACTGCACTCAGATCTTCAAATAAGTTTTTAAGTGTCATATTTAGATAATTAAATTAAGACATTTGATCTAAGGTATTACTGCTCTGCTAAGGATTCTTGAGCCAATGGTCAGACAAGGAAACTTGAATTTTTGCTAGGCAAAAGCCAGAAGACCGGTATTCCTTTTTTTTTTTTTTCTTTACAGAAAGTGAAGAACTACTACAAGTAGCAGAACTACTCATATCAGCAGAGTTAAAAGGACGTAATATTGGAAGAGAAGGACTGATCTCACCTGTCTGCTAAAAATATGAGACATGTTAGCTTTTACTATTAGGAGATGGGGAAGAAAGTAACTCCAGGCCATATTTACTGGAAATATTAATTAAAAGCCTAATTTGATTTTATATGGAAAACCTATATATTTAGGAACATTACTATAATAACTTTTATGTTGAAGTCAGTCAGTTAACAGTTTCATACAGAGATTCTTAATTGATTTAACCATAAAATAAGCCTCCTTTTCAGTAAAGGCAAAATGATAAGAATCTGTATTTACATATGCATGTATATACATACATACACAAACACAGTGAGGTAGGGAAACAGAGCAAGAAAGGCAAAGAAGGAAAAAGACTTGCTAATTCTATTTCCAGATGTATTGAGATACCATCAGGCTATTGATATGTCAAAAAATGAAAAAAAGAAAAAACGCCACAAGTCAGCGCTCAAATAGAAAAAGTAGTAAGCTTCCGAAATTATGAGACATCCAAATAGCTAGTGAGCTAGTTAGCTCCTCGAGGACACACTGCAAAGGGAGATAGGGGCCATATGTTACTTCAGGAAAAAAAAGTCTTGAAAAGGAGGTCTTTTCTTGTCTATGAAGAGAGTGTGATCTACATGGGACATCTAGTGCTATGAATCTATGTGTGTCAGAAAGCCATCGCTCAAAGTGACCTAACTGCAGCTCCATTGTTGTGGCACTATTTCAGGAGCAGACAGAGGATGTGATGTGAGCTTAGTGTCATTATCCAGCCATGCTCATAGCTATTCTTTCTTTCACTTGTATTGCAATGCTAGGGCAGGACTGTAACCCTTCTCATTCAGAGGACATCAGCATGCCTATGTAGCCTTATTACAAAATTCATCAGAAACAGTGGCTTACCTGTATGCAGCTGCAAACAGCAAGGAGTTCAGTCCACTGAGCCTGGAATAAAGGTGTGCTGCACAGTGAAGAAGTAATGTGTGCTGGGACATCAGAGCTTTTTCACATTGGTCTGACTGGTGGAAAGAGGAGGCTAGACAACATCACATCTTACCAACTTTATCTGCACAGATAAACCCAGCTGTATCTGCACAGATGAACAGTTTCAGTGATGTGTGACACAAGAAGATGAACCAAGAGTTCCTCTGATAGTTCTGCTTTCCTGTTTCTTCAAACTGAATGAAGAATACAAACTGTGCCTATGATACTAGCTGAATATTGTGTCAATATTTTGTCCATAGAAACCAAAATAATGTAGTAAATACAGAGGGAAAAAAAAGAAAAAAAAACCAACAAAACCAAACCCTGCCCTGGTCTGAAACTACTCTCCTACACTAAAAAATATAGTTCTCTGCTTACTGAAGACCTTGAAGACCTGGACAAATGCTTTGATCTCAGCAGGTGTTGTGGTTTAACCCCAGCTGGCAACTAAGCCCCGCACACCTGCTCACTCACACACATACTCACACCCCCCCCCCAGTGGGATGGAGGAGAAAATTTGAAGGGTAAAAGTAAGAAAACCCATGGGTTGAGCTAAGAACAGTTCAATAATTGAAATAAAATAGTAGTAATAATAATACTAGTAGTAGTAATGAAAAGGAAAATAAAAGAGAGACAGAATGAAAACCTAAGAAAAGTGATTCAAATGAAAAACAATTGCTCACCACCAATGGATCAATGTCCAACCTGTTGCCAAGCAGCAGGCCCACAGGCCAGTTTTCCTTCTAGTTTATATGCTGAGCATGATGCCATATGGTATGGAACATCCTTTTGGCCAATATCAGTCAGCTGTCCTGGCTGTGTCCTCTCCCAGCTTCTGGGGCACCCCCAGCCTTCTCGATGGCAGGACAGCACGAGAAGCTGAAAAGTCTTTGACTTGGTGCAAGCACTGCTCAGCAACAGCTAAAACATGTATGTTATCAACATTATTGTCATCTTAAATCCAAAACACAGCACTGTACCAGCTACTAGAAAGAAAACTACCTTCCCCAGGTGAAACCAGGACAGTAGGGGACCGCTGTCATCTGCACTATAAAAGTATATTCTAATGTTGTTTTGAGTTTCATTTTGAAGACAATACTGTTGATGACTGCCTTCTCAGACTCACATGTGTGAGCATCACATGCATATGTATGTTGATCTTATGATGTTGGAATGTTAACATGTTGGAATATGAAAGGACAATTCCCTAAGAGGTTGCATGCCACTTTCAACCACTGGTTGACTGCCCATCATTTTCACTGCCAAGATGAAACCTCTGAGCTGAACATGGATGGACTTTGTTCAAAAGCTGAAGCAAAAGTCTTTTCATTTATCCCTGAGCAATTCCTCAGCTTCAGCTGTTCTTCAAAGTACGCTGATAGGGATGGAAGGAGAGAAGACACTGTCTCCATGTTAAGCAATTTTATCGTAAGAATTGAAAGATCTGTTCTCCCAAGTAACAAGCGACAGGACAAGAGGAAACAGCCTCAAGTTGCACCAGGGGAGGTTTAGATTGGAGATTAGGGAAAAAAGTCTTCACCAAAAGAGTTGTCAAACACTGGAACAGTCTGCCCAGCGACAGGTTGACTCACCATCCCTGGAGGTAATTAGAAGACAGGTAGATGTGGCACTTAGGGACATGGTTTAGTGGTGGACTTGGCAGTGCTAGCTTAACAATTGGAATTGATGACCTTAAGGGTCTTTTCCAGCCTAAACGATTCTATGATTCTAAGGCTTGTTTAAGATTATATGACTAAAGCCACAACGCATTTTTTAAGTACACATCAATTGTGTGAGCACTGTGATTAATAATCTTTAAGTACCACAGGTGCAGATGACAGGAAATCCTAGGTGACTCTCAAAACAATATGTGGCATTCGTATGTCAGACTTCTTTGAGCTTCTGTGGTCTTTGCAATTTACTGCAAAAATTTTAGAGAAACACGATGCAGCCTGTAAGCCTTCTCCCAAATTAAAACTGCAGCTAATGTGCAAACATTTAGCCATGTTTATACTCCTGAGCACTGGAGTGGAGAGCAAAAACCAAGGATCATCAATCACTATTTCTGCTCACAGAGAAAACTTACACTCCTTCAAAGTAACTAAGTTTGAGGTAAATGAAAACAAAACCAATCCCAAGGCAGGTTTCACTATTATATTAGAGAAAAAAACTAATGAAGAAAGAAAATGCAGTCTATAGCTGTTCCCTTAGTTCATTTAACATGCTAATAAAAAGAAAATTTTAAAAGATCAGTGATTAACAGCTTGTCCTGTGCAACACTGTTCCAAGGGCTTGCCCTTCAATCACCTAGAGTCAGAAGAACATTGCTGATGATTATCTCAACATTTGGCACTTGCTGTATGTAACATCTTTCATACAAGGATGTCAAAGATTCACAAACAACTGTTAATTGCTATTCTCATCAACTCTCTTACACAGTAATATTAGCATTATATTCGTATATAATTTAATATTATATAGGTATTGTAAGTTACTCCTGAGTACTCTAGGTTCTTAATTTTATAACCATGTAACATCAGTTAGCAAAAAAGTCACAGAATGAATCTCTGACTTTTAGATTACCAAAAGCATTAGTCAACAAGCTTTGAAGTCTGTTCTCAGGATACCCAAATGTAGCCTTCAAGGGCTGCATTTTCCCTTTAGTATAGTGCAGAATTGTTCAGAACTACTGGCTGCTTTGATTTGGAAAGCAATGTTATTTATCATTTGCATTTAAACAAGCACTGGATAGTGCATTCATCAATTCTTCATGTTTACTGAGCAAGAATTATATTTGCCTAAGGTTTGCAAAAGAATTATAAGATTTATTATTTTCTGCCTACAAATCCCTCCTACTTCTGCAAGATTTTTTGCAACCTTCCAAAATGAGGATAGAGATCAGAACTCTACAGACTGGATTCCAGGCTGACACCATAATCAGAGGAACTGGAAGAGGATGACATTTCAGGAAAATTATATCTCTATGAAATGGGTGTGATTGTGATTTGAGACATCAAAATAAATCTGAATATCTGCATTAACTAGACAGGATGCTTCTGCTGGAGCTGTATGTGAACATGAAGCAGTTATAAAGCCCTTTTTAACCCTTTTAATGTCTTCTATCTATCTCCAGAACTACCTTTTTGGCACTCGGATGTAATGGATGTCCTTTTTCCTGTAACTATCTTCAGTAGTCTGCTCAGTATCACTGACTCTTTTCTTTCACAACAAACAAAATCATACTATATCGCAGCTGTCTGGTTTGCAATATCATACCAGAGCTTGTCCTGTTCATCCCTCCTTTTGAACAAGTCTGTGTAGAAGCAGCCAGGCTCAGGACCCTGGTCATGTTTCTTAACAACACTTCTAAACAGCCATGTGGTTTGGGAAGGAGGCATACTATACCCTTGACTGTGATCTTGCTGTTTCATACAAACAATGCCACCCTCTGTGGCATGTTCTTATGGTCATGGTGGATATTGTTACCTGCTGCCTTTGCAGAACCTAAAACTTTGTGACGTGTGAGCAATTCTGTGAATCTGTTATGAAATCCTGTACACACCATTGAAAATAAGCTCCTGTGTTAACATTTGTCTAAACTATGGAGAGACTGGCTGCAAAGCCTCATCTGCAAAACTGCAGAACTCCAGATTATTTTATACAAAAAAGGATCAAAATATAGTAATATTAATTTTAGAGATTTTACCACTCTGCCATTTCAATCAAAATGTATTTCAGATTCAGACAGAATTGGTTTATGCTAAAAAGAAAAATGTATTCAGTTATTATAGAAAAAAAATATGTTATTTTGGAACCTCAATTTTTCATTGTTTGTGTAGGCGGAGCAGTAGTAATTAAGAAGAGAATGAAAAACTCAACACACTAAATGTACAAGAAATTACACATCAGACAGTCAAACTTTTGAGCACACAGCTCTCCAACCCTGTAAGTTCTCAACGGCTGCACATATGAGAGAGACACATGTATGAATGTATTTCGTGGTTGATTTGGCAAAAAGCTTTGCAACACCCGCCTGCTTGTCATTTCTGTATGTATCTTCAGATCCGCACTTGCCCTCTTCCTGCTGTCATAGGCATATAACAACTATTTAAGATGTAGATGATCCCTTTTGTCCTGTGCATTGCAGATTTATGAACAGTCATCCAAGAAAAGAGAGCACACAAGTTTGTGCAAGATATCTAAGATTTTAAGCAGACAAAGCAGTTCTGCACCTCTGCTGAAGTATTAGTTATTAGCATCAGGCCTGTAAATGCTGTAGCTATGTCCTCAACATATCCCTATTCTCCCTCAGAATAATTTACATGCAACAGGTGTGGAAAACAACTCTGGAAGACCAGATACAAGCTCCTTCAAAAAATACTTTTCCCAGCTGCTCTGGGGACCATCCAAACACCCATCATCTCAAAGGGAAATACTTTATCTGACAATCTGATTCATAGCACGAAAGCAAATTCCACTGTGTAATAAGACTAGCACTAGAGTTTCAATAAATATAGACCTACGTGCCTTCTTGTCTAGGTGCTCTTACAAGCTCCTTGAAGAAAGGATGAAACATGACACTCAGTGCAGCACTTCTCCCTCAGATCTCTTTGATCTCTTATCTCCATGTAGCCTATGTAAACTTACAGTTTAAAAAATCTGTAGCACATGTGGAAGGGTGACCTACCCTAACAGGTTTTTCCTTGCAATGAAAATGGGTTTGAGATGAAGGCTTGTGTTTGACAAATGCATCTGAATATCAATTGACTTCCTTCAAAAAATCAAAAAACTTATGCTCCAGGACAATGGACATCACAAAAATCATGGGCAGTAATTGTTTCATTTAAAGTTCGAAGGATAGATCTAGACTCTGTTAATTATTTTTTCTAGTAAGAACAGAAGTAAGCCACTATGTCTAGACTCTTTTAACGCAGAAAATTTTAAAGGTCAGAATAGCCTTACATTTGAATGGTTGAAAACTGATGATATGCCAGCCTTCTAAATAGTTTCATATTTATATTAAGCAATGTATTGCTATTATAGTGAATTTGATTAATTATTCTTATATTGTTCTTGTAAAATGGCTGCTTTCCATTCACAAACCACTGAAAATGCAAACAGACTTGGAAAGCATCCTATTTGTGCAGCACAGAGCTGAGACCTTGTAACGTCTTTCTCTCCATACTACATCCTACACTGCTCCAAAACTATTTGTGCGTACGGAAGCAGAGCCCGTTTTAGGCTTACAGAAGACAGCAAAGGTTCTCAATTTTCTCATGCAGAATACATTTGTTTTTCAATGTTTTAAGGTGCAATGGGGTGGCTTATTAGAAAGAAGAGAACACACAGTATATCACACTGATGGTTTGAAAATAAAACTATTTCATAGATGTCGCTGCAGGTATTGATGCTATTGCCTTTGCAATTCATCATTGCCACTTAGCAGGGGATTAGCAACCAAACAGCTAAGAAGACATAACAGATCTTGCTGCTAGCTCTGAAATGAATTTAAACGTACCTTTTCTACATTAACTGACACTGTGCCACCAATTACTCCGTGTTACCCCGTGTTAGGGGCTTTTAAAGCTTCCAGCCAGATCCACATGATTACCTCAGCATACTGCTTCAGTGCTAGTTAAGACTGACTGACTAACTGAAAATCAAGGCTGCTGACAGAAAACAAAAAGCACTTGGTTCAACAAGCCAGTCTACACTGATGCAACTTTCACACAGCCATGTCACAATTAAATCTCTAATAACCAGGTTTTGTTACTTATTTGTGGTAAATTTTATCCTTTAAGCTGGTACAGTTACAGGTTTCACTCACACCAGTATAAATACAGGCAAATTTAACCCTGTAGACTGCAATACAATGACATAAAGAGTAATTGGTACAAACCCTAAATATTTAACTCGGGTCTCAAGACATTTGGCATGTATTTTGTTATTATGCATTCTGCTAAACCTCTTAAATATTAATATAATTAACCCAGGTGGAAACTAAAGAAGCAAAAAGACTCTTTGAGCTGTGTTTGGTAAAGAAGCCATGTGGATAGCAAGGCAAACAGTGAAGAACTTATGCAGTACATGGCCAGTATAAATTCAGCCGCTTAGAAATACTTTGAGAAGGAAAAACCTCCAGATTATTTGTGCTATTCTGTAATGGAAAGCAGCACTTTTTTGTTTGTAAGAAACACTCAGTTCTTCTCTAAAATGCCCATTTGCCATGAAAATCATCATTGACTACTAGAAGTTATTTCTTAAGACTTAGGCCCACATACTAGTACATACTGTGTATTGTATTTGACAATCTTTGTGTGTTCATAAAAGAGAACATAAAAAAATGTTAAACCTTTTGTCTTTTCTTTTGCATGACTTCTTTAAAAATTTTTACTTTTTCCTTGCATTTTGAAGCACTTGTGATTCATGAGTATATGAACTAATTTCAGCTTCAGTTTTATTAAGGAAAGTGATTGAAGTGAAAAGCACAACTGGCTATTCTCAGCATTACAATATATACATTGCATGCATGTTGATTGAACAACTGACTTCTTATCTGGGGAAGACTTTCAAATAAGAGCCATCTGGTTTTATAACTTCTATGTAGCATCTGGTACATCTCACATGGTGCCATCAGTACATTGAATCTTTTATTTGTTCATTTCTTCTCTATAATTTTACAACAGAAGCTAAAATTCCCTTATTGTTTGGTAGTTGGATTATCTCCTTGAGCTATCTGAGCTTGATACTTGCATGGTATTGAGCACATATTCAGAAAATTGATGGGGGAAAAAAAACCCCACCCAAAATATTTTGGATGCTGAAATGTCTCACGTTAAGTCTGACTCTGCCTGAATAGAGAAAGGGTTCTCAGCTGAGCTGCAATCAGTGTTAGCCTCAATACTGTTACTTCCCCAGAGTCACACAGAAAGCAATAATATTTTTATTAGCATAATATAATTTAGTATAAATATCACAGTAGCACAGAAGGGGTAGTTGGGATCTACTGCACTAGGTGCAGCACAATGTAACAGGCTGAGAATCCCTCCTCTGAGACAGCTGGGTAGCTTGAGATAGATTTCAAAAGCAAATTAAACGCACAAATGGGATAGCGTGAGGATCACAGGGTAAGAAAGGGACATGGAAAAGAAGACAGAGTTTAAAAAAAGTGTAACTCATAGAAAGTTGGAAGTCTTCTCTAGCCCATAACAGTAAACACAAACATGCAGTATGGGGGGTGTGGGGGTGTGTGGGGGTGTTGAGGAGGAATTTTGGAGAACAAGCAGGAGATTTAAGGACTGTGATTGTGAGCTCTTGCTGGAAAAGTACAGCAGGAAACTACCTGCCAGGAAAGTATAAACCTCCCATTCTTTAGCCAAGATTAATACACTTTCTATACATCTTCAAATGCCAGGCAATTGCTCTATACACACCAGAATCATACATAAAAGAAGCATGAATTAAATGACCTATATAAAATAAGAATTAACTCCAGACTTCTATTAACCTCTGACTCAAGGGTATAAATTGGGTTAATATTTTGGAATTTCACATACTTTTCCATTTATGGGTGATACTTTATTAGCTATGAAAAGCCATTGTTAAGTAGAGACATGGACTTCCAAGTCAAAGGAAATTATTATAAATTAAGAAGCCCACACTGGAACCTTAATATGTGTTTGCACACAATCTGCTTTTCCTGTGGGTCTAAATAAAAGGTTGCAAAGGCATACAAACTAATCTTCCCTCTAATAGGAATTTCAGGCAACTGTTAAGATGTTTCACTGTTGTTCTGAGAAGAGTCCTGCTATTGCTCCCACCCTTACAGAGCCAACAGTTCCCTTTTTCTTATGCATTTGTATTGTAGTGTATTTGGCCATAAATCCACACTATAGTTAAGCACATTGCATGTGCAGTGCAGTAAAATAGCAAAAGAGGTGTCCTATGCAGGAAGTCTCATAAAAGCATTTGTCATGGCAGATTTTGTTATGGTAACTTTGACCATTGCTTTTTAGTTTCTACTCTAGCTTGGAGAAGGGCTGGGTGTAGCTGTGAGGAGTGGGTATTCACATTCAATTACATAGCAGCAGAGCCAGATATACACTGATACTGAAGAAGACCATCCTGGCATCTCAATCAAGAGACATATGGGGAAAAAAAAAAAAAAAAAAAAAAAAAAAAAAAGATGGTAAAAGGAAAAATAAGCACTCATGCCACTGGAATGCAGCTCAAATCTGCATATGAAAATATACTTCTTAATTCCCCTGCTAAGTAGTTATTATTCCATGAAATTTGTGGCATGCTTTCTCTCTTTTCAGGTGTGCCACAATTCTGTCTATGTTCAGAGGTATTAGGAACCTGCAGTCTCCGGAAATCAATTTGAATATGAAAAAGAAAGTAATGGTTAAAATTCCAGAGTGAAAAGTGATGGCCACCATCCAGCTCCTGGATTTGCTTCAGAGAACAAAGAAGACAAAACAAACCTGGGATTTTATATTTTAGGGGGTATACTCAGCAGATGACCACCATCTCATACAATCTTGGAGAAACTGTTTACCCTCTTATGCTTCTCATCACCTCCAGCTGAAGAGCAGGAACAACATTTCCTTGCCTCTCAGAGGCAGACATCCCAAGGCCTGTACCTGGAGGGATGCTCCCAGGACAAAACCACACAGGTCCATGCAACAGCACTTGCTGGCAGTTTCTACCAAAGCTTCAGCTTTGAAGTTGGATTGATGGATGGAGTTTGTGTACTCCCACAAGGTGCTCCACACAGACAAATCTGGAAAATAGGTGATAGGAACACAGTTATTGCCTGTTGTGGATGGAAGAGAGGACTCTTTTGGTTTGTTTGTTTTTTGTTTTTTTTCCTCATGAGCTTTCAGTCTACTAGCTTTTACCAGAATCAAATCTATCACTGAAAAGAGAATCAGGGGAGGGAGGAAAAAAAATATTATTTTTTTTTAAAAAAAACTTCCTAAGGGAACTCTGAAGATGACGTAAGATAGCTATTTATATGCATTTAAAAATAATTCTACTGATGGGAGTTCAGCAGCGTTGAAACAGATATGCATTATACTTGATTGTCACATTCTATAGCTATGGAGTTGTTAAGTAAAAAAAGTGTATTTTCACTTTGTTCTGGTTTAAAGCATTAATAAATCATGTTCATTTCATGTAAAGTATTATATAGATTTCACAACTTTAAACAGAAAAGAGGTAGGCAGAATGTGCTAGAAAATAAGGAAAATCTGTGGTTTTCACAATTGACTGAAGCACTCCAAAACCAAACATTTTATAATCTAATACAACTTGGAGCTCTACTCCACACTAAATAAAGATGGTGATTCACAAGAAGAGGGTCTTCAAACAAATCAAGCATTCCTGTGCTATCATCTAACATGAATGCCTACTGAAGCAGGATTTTAGCCTTGCACAATAGCATTTATGGCTCTTGTTCAGCAATCTGCAGTAAAACCTATTTCTGCATCAGCCACACTTACAGTTCATAACTGTAGGGAGTACTCAGTAGCCTGTCTTTGAGGGAAAAAACCCCATAAATTAGAACCTAGGGTTTACTTCGATAACACAAAGACCTCTCACAGAAAATCTGCATTTGTTTGGGCCAAATATTTTAGGATCAAATATTTAGCTTAGCAACAAATTACCTTCTAGATATGTGTACCATGTATACTCCTAGAATTCTATTTGTCCTGTGAAGACTTGCTTGCTCCTTAGAGCAAATTTCACTGCTCATCTGTAAAAGAAAACCCTTCACACTAGACAGGAAAGATTATATGGAAGTTGATAATTCTAACAACCTAGTATTTCATGGGTAGATCTTTGAGCAGATAATGCAATGAAAATCCCAATGCATCCATAATGCAACAGGCAGCTCTTTCTCATGATGACAGAAAATCAGGTTATGGTCTCAGCCATACATAGCACTTCAGTGTAGTACAGCCACAGAATTTAAGAGCTGCCCACAGAGCCACTGCAACACAGCAAGGTACTGATGACTTGTTAGAATTATGTCAAAAAATATGTCCCTTCATGTAAAGATGACAAGAATACAGGTGGAAAAAAGAGGATAACTGAAGCAGGCATCAGAGGGTGGACATGTGAAGGAATTCATTGCCTGATAAATATGGTGGTCTTTCTACAAGGTGTTTAGTGTCATCACATCGAACTCAGCAGAGAATTATTATCCTATAAGATGGCCTCAAAAGCATGTAAAAATGTTATTGTTCTCTTAACTTCTCTATGGTAATACCTACATTTTTCTTTTTTATTAAATACAACCATTTTGCTTTATTTTTGCAGAGCTTTTGCACGAGGGCTGTTTTCACACCATACTGTAGAGGTACTCTTCTCTGTCTCCCCAGACATAGTTACTGACCTCTGCAAGGATGGAGGCAAGCAGAAACATCAGACTCTCAGAAACACATCTGCCATACAGCTTGGCTGGTACAGACCTACATTTGGAGCTTCTACAACTGACTTGTTTAAGGATAAACACTGTCCTCAATTCAGTGCCCTTACTTTCCTGATTCAGCTCAGATTTGTAGAGGAGACAGAAATAGCAGACACGCATCTCCTTTCTCCTGGCACTCCCTCCTTCAGCAGCATCACACATGGATGCTCTTTTGTGCAACAGACACTTGGTTTGTTACTGTACTGATAAGTAAAGCAATTGAGAAAGACTTCAAAATGCTTTGACTTTGCATGCACAACTCTAAATTGCCTATGCATTATGCAGCAATGCTAAAATCCTTTGTAGTGATGGTTCCTTGCCCGCTTGAGCCAAAAGGATTACTTTCTTGAGTTCAGCAGTTACTGGATTTTGGCCATGGTGCTCATCAACCATTTGCACAATTTGGATACTCGAAGGCACTTTTATGGGATAAGATAGGGTTATGAGGACATAAAGATTTTCTAGACAGATGCTACTAATGGGCTGAATTGACCTAAGTTTAACACCTCACTTAAAGAGCAGTTCTTTTCAGCAAAGAAGACTCAGACTGCAAGTTTTCTTCATTAACTCACTTCATAATCCATTTCTTCCTTAATGAAAGCGAGAAAAAGCATTTATTTCAAAGAAGATCTATGTCATCAAATGCATATTATTTGTCCTTGGCTTCTCCCCGATTGCAAAGCTGTCATTGAAATGATTGAAATTATTTATAGCAAAGCACTCTGCCGGCCCACTCAACAAAGATCACCAACCTAAATAAACCATCTACAACAAAAAGGCTTATTTCTGCCCATAGCTACAAAGCAGTCAAACAATCAAGAAAGGCATAAGTGAATGCTTAGAAAACAAAACCAGCTAACGGTCCTATTACTTTAGTTTTGTCTTTTTGTATGTATTGTTAAAGTTAAGGGTAAAACAGTGTTTGTAAGGATAAGATTTTACTTAAAATGGGTATTACATGGTTCTTACAGATTACATTTCAGTACTGATTGTTATTAACATGTTTAAATAAAAAATCTTGCAATACAAATCACATATAGCTAAATGTTTACTACATCAATGTACTTTTGCTAAGCTAAACTACTTTGCATAGTCTTAGAAGCATAACCGTTTAGATGAACTAAACATCCAGCTATGTTCAAGACTCCAAAAGAGAGCACATTATGTGGTCAGAACTAATCTACTGGTCAATAAGCAAGTGGTTAAAACATAAATTGCTTGCAATTTGAATGTTTTCATGTTATTTGCACTTGAGAAATGCTTTTTTTTTTATCATCACTGGGGAGTACTCTGCTTTTCTCATGCAAAACAAAATCTGAAGCAGGAAAGAAAAAAGCCCATCTATTATTAATCAGACATAAATTATTCCTAATCTACACACAGTGCTTAATCCCTGGTTCACAGAAATGCAAATTGTGCTTCACAAACAATATGTTAACAAGCCATTTGTCAGCAGCAGACAGGACCCAAGCTCAATATAAAATACAGAACAAGTGCTTCAAGCTCATTCCAAAGAACATACTGATTGAAAGTTTACCCTGTGCCATACAGAAATGTAAGATGGAAAACTGTGCAAATAAAACAGTTCACATCGTAAGCCTGTTCATCAGTTCAAGGGTGGGGAAAAAAACCACCAAAACTGTGGTTTTTTATCAAATTTCATACTTAGCCTTCTTACAAATAGCAAAAATAGCACCTTTAATTGATTTATGATGCTCAGAAGGAATAAGGAAAACAGGAAGCTGAGTCACTGAAGAAACTGCAAGGCCTGAGCACTATTCTGCTTATTTTTCCCCAATGTTTGCCAAAAGACATTAATGAGATCAAGAGTTTATAAGTTTGTAGCACAAATGTAAATAATGCAAATGTTTAAGAGCTGTAATGGTAAAAAGTATTAAAAACCAGTTCCTGCAGACATCTTATGCTTCCAGGCTTAAGCACCATGTTCCAGAGAAGAAAAATATTTGCCTGTAGTGAAGCTATGCCTAGGGAAGGTTTTGTAGACCCTTCTTCCCAAGGGTAGAAGCAAGCTAGACTAACTGAGCAGTTTACTTGATCCACTCAGGGAATTCCTATGTTCCCATGTGAAACATAGAAAAAATGTGAAAAAGGATTGAAAAATGTTCCTAAAAGCTTAATTTGAAAACATTAGTGTGGTTTTTTTCCACAATGAGGCAAATAATGTAATTTCTGTAATATTTCATTATCTCATCAAATCTGAAAGAAACACTCCCCAGCTTGGGAAGAGATGCACACATGAAGACTCTATTCATTACAATCTGAGCAGAAACTGGATTTTCCTCCCTCCTATACACAGAGATAATGTAGCAAAAGCTGAATAAGTAGGAAAAAACAGCCCCCTCCATTAATGATGCTGATACCCCAACTACTGTTCTTCCTACCTTCATATTCTTTACAGGCGGGTAAGTGTCACGGGAATGCAGATATTTTCTGTTGCCATGATGAATTTAACTGTTTAGTTAGGGAAGCTACACCAGAAATCTGGGATAAAGCACACCACAGAAGTAGACGTCCTCTGTGAAATTTACCCAAAGCTGATCCCAGGTTTCCCAGCTTTAATGAGTAGGAAAGGTTGTATTCCCAGGTAAAGAAAAAAAATGTCAGCTCAGGACAACTTCCAGGCAAAATTTCTTGGAGAAGTATAAGCAAACATACGGATTTCCTGGCTATAGAAAGACAGGCACAAATTCCTCTGGTAGTATACTATGACCAAAGGATTTCACTTGTCATCATGGGGGAAACAAAATTAACTGCGTTACGTCTTACACTGTGAGTATATTATGATATTTGAATAAAGCCATTCTGTATTTAACAGCAGGAGAATATTCCTAGGGTGAAGATACATGAGCTGCCATCCTAAAGGCCATTTTCCCAGCAGTTCAGAAAAATAAAGCTACAATACACCGTTAGCTAGGACAGCATACAGGGCACAGAGGTCCCACAGGAATAAAAGCAGTGGCAAAAAACCCCACCAAAAACTTTTTGTAAGTCCGTGAATACTAAGACAGCCAAAGAGGTTTTCTGCTTCTTGCTGAAAAGAGGGAGTTACCAACATGACACTGAAAGCCAGAGTTTTTGGTATCTTTTTAGCTTTCATCTTCAATAAAATATCTGCAGACTGAGACAGAAAGGAGATATAAGTTCAACTGCAGAGAACTGGCTGACAACATAGGAGTTAATGGCAGCTTCCTTTCCTTTCTTGTAGAGACAGGACAGAGTCCAGCAGATCTGAGTATCACAGTTGCATCTTCTGTCCTTAAAGAGGCAGGAAGACAAGCTAGGAAGCTATTGATGATCTACTGAACTTTTGTTGACAAAAATGCTGACAGAAATAATAAAGCATCTATAAAATAATGAAGAAGATAAGTAGAAGGAAACAAATTAATATAGAACATGTAGCATCAAACTAATTAATTTCTTCCCATGACATGGTAACGTGCTTTGTGATAGACATGTGTCTGAATATGTCATATATCTTAGCTTTAGTGCAGCTTTTGGCATTTGTAAGATGCTTCCAAGCAAGCTAGGGAAACATGGCCTGTATGAAACTACTATAAAGCTGTCCTTGTTGGAAATAACATGCAGTAGTCAGCAGTGGTTCACTGCAATGCTGCAAGGACTCACTAAACACTCCCCCCGTGCTAGACACTATGTTGCTTTATCAGTAGAAACGTTCATCACAAAAAAATGGACATGAAATCTGTCAGGGTTCTGTGAATTCACACACACTGGAAGACAAAGCTGCGTTTAGAAACTGGAAAAATACTTTGGAAAATACTACTTAATTCAACAAGGAAATGTGCAAAATTTGTAAAGTCGTATGGATTAATAATATGACTGGAGGGAGGGTGGGACATGATGGCATGGAGAGCTAGATCTGTAGAAAAATACCCAGTGGAAAACAAGTCCATGAAGCAGTTATAATTTCTGTGAAAACCACCTTCACCATAGTGGGAAATATGAGCGCAGGAGTGTTATCAGGAAGACAAGTGAGTACCCAAATACTCCCACTCTGGTGTGTATTGCTAATACCAAAGCTGGCCCCTATCCAGCCTGGGATAGTCTGAATCAAGAAAACTACTGATCAGCTGGAGAAACAAATGGATCTATAAAACACAGAAATATTTAACTCACTGGTATCTTTAGCCCATAGAAAACTGAAGGGACTAAAAAAGCTTTAAATAGCCAAAAAATATTTGAAGAACGTTCAGCAAGGAATAAGCGAAGAACTTCTTCATTGTGTCTTCTGGGAATGAAGTGGGCTTACGTTGCAGGTATTTGGATGAGAGACTGGGAAGAGCTTTCCAACAGTGAGGTTAGCTAACAGCTGGAACAGTTTGACTAAGGAGATTGTTATACAATCTGCCTTGGGCTAATAAGCCCTCTGTCACTTAAAATCAGCCCAGAACACATACTCCCCATATCTCCAAATACCTTTTAAATATCCATCTCCCAGCATAATAAATGCCTCCGCCTCTGATTTACTGCTGGAGATACTGTTATTATGCTGCAAAAAGGAAGCTGTCATCCGAGTATCACCACATCTGTCAGAGCAGTATACTCTGGTGTCTTTTGTACTATATATGCACAGCCTGCACAACAACGTTCAGCATAAGCCTACTACCGAGCATATGATATTCATCACATGTGCTGTCCTCCCTCCATGAAATGCATTCTTAGATCATATTCTAATTTATGACAACATTTTTTCTTGGCTTCTGAGCACTGCCTGCTACAGAAATACACAATGTCACAGCAATGACAATTGCTGCTCCACAACTACTCCCACTGAAAGTCAATTGAATTTCAATTTCTTTTCGTGAGGAAAGCCAGGAGGAGCCAATTATTGTCACTTTAACACTGTGCAGTTTTACCTCAGGCATCACTTAGGTTCCAAACAAAAGCATTTCAGATCCTGCTTGCGACCTTCCCCCCGATAATGTTTCTCTGACTCCCAGCAGCAGTACTGTATTGAGGAAGGGTTGCACTAAATACATTTATCCATGTTGGTCATAAGAGCAAATAAATATAATATTATATATTCTAAATTTTATAAATAAAAAGAAACACTTTCAGAATCTAATGCTGTTTGCTTTTTGTTTTACAGACTATGTTTGAAAGCCTTGTACTGAGTTCTCCCTGTCACAACTTATTAATAATGAAGTCAGTGTGATTCTTTACATTTTAGACCTAATTCCCTAACAGGGAAGAAATCTTGGCTCTTCTGCATGCTAGGATGGGGGAGTGTCAATACACTGTGAATCTCACACACACAACAGCTACTCCCATGAGTTTATGGGATCACGTCCTTCACTTGCATCTGCTAAAACCACAGAATTATGGAGAAGAATTTCCAATTGTCTACTGATTGGCTCAGCTTCCTGCAGCATTGAGGGTGTAGCTCTGAAAATCCACAGCAGATGTGCTCCCTCGGTTTCAGTGTGTAAACAGTTGGGCTCTGTTACCGGAGCCGATGCCATTCTGAGAGTCAGCTGAGGATGGAGAAGCTACAGTGAAAGTAAGCTCATAGGCAAATTAAGAGCACAGTGGCTGAAAGAGAAAACTCATTTTAGATAATTATGATATAAGGCTATCATTGATATGAAGCAAGCAATACAAGTCACAGCTTTTAAAATGAAGTCATACTGACAACTCAAAAGATTTCAAGCCAAATTCTCAGTCCTACTGCTTACATTGTGAAAATTATGAAGCAGCTTATGCACTACCCAGGAAGCAATATGCTGTATTATTTTCTTAGCAACTCCTCTAACTGCAGACATCTATCTACTTACCTACCTACCTACCTACCTACCTACCTACCTACCTACCTACCTACCTACCTCCTACCTACCTAACCTACCTATCTACTTTTTTTCTGCTTCTCTCATACATTGTATGATTTCAAAATTTGCTACTATGAGGTAACAGCAGCAGCTTTACCCTTTTCTGCAAACATGCCTGGTCTGGGCTCGAAGCAGCACTGACACTCAAAGAAATATTGCTTATAAATTTCAGCATATACTACAGACTTCCAACTTGTGAAGCACTGAGTTTTATTCTAAAAATCGTTGTTTGACCTTCATATATACAGTGCCAACAATCAAGGCTTTCTGGTTCTTTGACTGTAAAATTAGAATAAATGAACTTCCCTCCTTCTTTTGTTTCTTGTGTCTGTTGATTCAGCAACGTCACACCAAGCAATGGCTACATCTCTCAGTGACTATGTAACAAAATCAGGCTCATGCAAAAAATCAGACTCATATAAAAAGTCAGAAATACTCTACAGTATAAACTGCAGAGCTTTATAGGTTTTGAACAAGTTTTTTAAACATTAAGGAAACACCAACACCACCAACAGCCATATTTCAAGGTGTATATATGGTGCTGGGAAGAAAACAGATCTGATCAGTCTCCAGTGTGAGGAAGATTGTCTATGTTTTATACAAGGGAAACCTATGTGTTATCCCTGCACACAAGCAAGCACAGATGAATAAACCATGTCATCTGCTGTGGGCCACTTCTGTGAATCCAAATGTGACACTGAACTGCTGTCTTGCAGAGCATGGTCTAAAACTGTGCTGTGAGTGCATTCTATATGAAGGAGTTTCCTGGTGCAAACGCCAAGGTGTTTTCAGCCCTGAGAGCTTTCTCTGATTTTAGCCTTCTGTAAACCTGCCATGGTGTGTCTTACCATTGGCTGAGTTAAGCATCATCAACTCAAACAGTTGCACATCCTTCCAAAACTGGTGAATGGCAGTAGGACAACCATACAGGAGCCTGTATACAGCTGGATAAATTCAGGGTGCATGGTCCATTCACAAAAATATTAGAGATTCTCTATGTAAAACCATCTGGGTTCTTGAATGCATGTCTCTCCCAAAGGTTCTCCAGTAAGACAGCTGTAATAGCATGACCAAGGAGAGAACCACAATATCTGAAGTCAGCAAGATATAACTCAGTCCACCGATATGTCCTCTGGAATCAGATCTAGAAATAACATACTGGACTCCGCATCTATTCAGCCTTTCAGAATGAATTGTCCACATTAGGTCTGAGTTAAAACTTCTAAAAGGAGTATCAAGATACACATAACAAGGCACAGAAAAGTGGGAGCAGATTGTGTGTATATATGAGAGTGGTAGCTGAAAACACATACTGTTAGTTAGATAATTCTGAAACTATTTTCTCTTTCCAGGGGTTGATGCTGTGAAAAACAGACAGGTGTTTTGAGCAGGGCTGAATCAGGCTGTAGGCAACCCATGCTGCAGAAGATGTTAACTGTCCTGCATTTCTTTGCACTTTTTTAGCAGAACCTGAAGATTATACGTTATATTTGTGGGAGTAATCAGTGGTCTTAATCTACCCAAATCTTTCTTTTTTTCATGCTTCAGATGCTAGGAGCAAGAAGGTTGAGAGAGAGAAGGGTGGAGACATATCCTCCTTATTTTCTGCTGTAAACTTCAACTGTCTTCAAACCTGTATATCCAACATTTTTTTGTGAACATGATGAATGATCCAGCAGTGATCTCAACTGTCTTACTAAGAATATGTTTATATGAGAGAGCACAGGAGGCTTCTTTAGCATAATGACTCCACTGAGAAAGAAAAGCTTGTAACTATCACCTAGCCAAGTGTGTTGCCAGTAAGCCTGAAAAATAAAGAAGAAACACAGTTTCTATAGAGGCTTGTAATGCTCCTTTCTGGCCTCTACTTGCAGGGACTCAGAACTCATGAAAAATTTAAACAGCTCAGGAAAGCATGGCAGCTCCGGTATGTGGGCTGTCAAATTAATTTATGAGTGTGTATAATTGGGTTGTTGCTTTTCCTCTGGGAAGATGAAACAGCTGAGCCAAGAAAGATTGGTATCTACCGTTTCCAATATACAGAGATAGATATTTTTAGAGTATGAAAAGAGAGAGAAGCAGAGAAGCATCTGTGCAACCACTGAGAAGTCTGCAAGGTATAAAACTGTATTATTGAATATATTTTCTAGATACAGGGCTCTAATCGTCACTAACTTACAGGGCTGTATGGTAACTGCAGAGAGGTTCAGAGCAGCACTGTACCCTTGGGAATTCACAGCAGAATTCTGCTTACAGACAACACAAGCAGGCAGAGTGCTTTCTGAGGGACTGAGGGAATAAAGGCTTTCTTTATTCTACCCTTAGTACTGGCTCTGAAATGGAAGAGAGTGTGGGATAAAGCCATGCCCTAACTAGCTGTGCTTCTTTTGTGCGGGGGATATCAGACACGTGATAAATCCCAAGGGCCTGCAGGGATCCTTACCGAGATTATAGCTTCTGTTCTAAGAGAAGCACACATAAAGGGAACAGTCCTGTTTTGAAGTCTATACCCTCTAACTAGGCATGCTTGGAGGTGTCAGAATCTGTCCCTTGTTACCTGCCAACCTATGAGGTCAAATATAATCTATTAATTAATTCCCAGTTAATTACACTAGTTTCCAAGGGCAATGGTTACAAGGAAAAGGGGTGTAACCGTTACTATGTTTAGTGAAACACAGCTGCCTGTGCACAGCACACTTTAATTTTATAAACAAAGGCTTCGTCTAAACTGTGGAAGCTGGGGGCACTTTGCAATTCCCATCTCTGAGGCTAGATGTGAAGACCCCATGCTACAGTAAGTCCTGCACATGGGGTATTCCTGGTTTTCATCACAGGAATCCAGGAGGGTGAGGAGGGAGGGAGCTGTGGTGTATGCCATCACACCTCCTACTCCAGGTAACTGGAGGAAAAAAGATGGAGATGAGGATGCACCACAGAGCATGCACTTAGATACTGGTAAAGAAGTTTAGATTTACTTTGGTACGTTGATAGCAAGGAAGAAATGAAGTTTCAAATCATTCCAGTGACAAATATAGAGCCCTTGGATTTCAAAAAGAAGTCAGTATTCTGAACAACACTCCTGGAGGATCCTGACTGCAGCTCTACCATGTGTTTGCATAATGTCTGGGCTTACAAAAATGTATACATATACATACCATGCATATATACCCCATCAGTCATCACAATTTGCATAATTCAGCATAATCTCCTGCCTTGGTTTTCCCTTGGTCATCTGATGCTCGATTTTGGAACTTCTTTGAGTTACCTGAGCAGGGAACCTCTCACACTGAAGTAGCCCAAGATCCCACACACTATAACTTCAGCCTTACTAGCACAACCTTCAGTTGTAGTTATGCAGAGTATCACCTAGCAATATAATTGGAATTGCTCAAGAAGATACTGATACAGAATATTAAAAATGGAAGAACTGGGCCAAAGTAAGGTGGGTTTTTTTCTCTAGCAATATCATGATCACAAATGTATAGGCATACTTTCTACTCACAATAGATCTTGTCCTCACTTAAGTCTCTGTAGTTCAAAATAAGCCCTGTCATCTCAGTGAAATGACATGGGTGTATATGAAAGAGATCTCATGTGAATTTGAGGACTTTCTGAACGGCCCAGGTTCAGATACCAAGCCTTTTTAACATTGGCTGAAAAGATGGAGTTTAGGAAATACTCTGAGTTGTCTTTTTCACGTAACGGCAATTCATCTGAAGTTGTAATTACAACTAAGACACATAAAAATGGGTGTATTTAATTAATACTTTAAAGTGGAGGTGATTGAAGGCTACTGCGACACCACATACAATACTGCCCTTCCGCACACCTGTGGCTCAGTCTTCTTTTGACTGCTAGTGCAAATGTGATGTCATTCACTGCAAGGATGGAAATATGTATGAGTTTTTCTTTTGCATAAAAGTTTCAGTCAGGTAACCGATCTGTGCAATTCAAACCCTTACTTGCATAAGGGTGAATTACACCCAATGCAAAGCAGCCTGTGCTCCATGAAAACATACAATCAAACAACCAATCTCTGTTGATTTCACTGATTTTACTGTAAGTAAACCTGTTACTATACTTTCACCAGAAGAAAACTCTACCCACTGGGCTACAAGATCATAGACAGCTCATATTCTAGCAAAATAACTGGCTTTGACATTTCAATGCTCCACAGCAGCTAACAGTTCCTGGTAGCCATGGACTGAAATTCCCCATTGCTCAAACATTTCCCGATATATTTAATGCTGTAAATGATTTCTCATACAAAAGACTATTCCCTGTGGTCTCTCTGCACCTTTGCAAGCTCTTGCCCAAGGGACCACCTTTTCTCTTCAGCCATTCCAAATCTGATCCTCAGCTTCTGTAGAGTATCACAGTGCAACTGATTTCAATAGATGTACATAGTGCATGCTTGCTAATGCAGCTTGCACTTACTGTGATACCTCATTACAATGTGCAAAACACTACACTTGTTGAAGTGAATTATTTTAAAATGCTTAAAAAAAAATTAAAAGGAAGAATTATCTGAAATAATTCCAAGACAGTCCTCTGGGATTTGCTAATGACAAGCCAAAGACAGTCTCACAGCTCCCAAATACATTTTGCAGTGGCAGTGACCGTGGAGTCAATTTTAATTATTTTTTTTTCATTTGAACAGCAATACCTGTCACAAATAGAATGCCATACCTTCTGAGCTTTTAGGTGCAGGTTTTAAAGCTTACATGTCTACCTTTCAATATCCATAATTTATTGCAGAGCTGAAGCTCATATAGAGATTTCACAGTCCACTGTGTAATTGACTTCAGCCCCTTTCCTCACATAATAAATAAATTAGATAATATTGGAGCCTTTAAATTAACAAAAGGTTAAATAACATTTTATGAGTTCCCTTGGTGATTCTCTGGCCAGCACCACATTTTCCATAATACATCATTACAGCAATAACACTCCACAGTATTGTAGCTGTATTACAGCAATATTATTATGGGAGAGCTGTTGCTTGGAGATGCCTATTAAACAGGTTTCAAGACCCCAGGAGCCTCCAAACAGTCAATAAATTGTACATTATCCAGGATTGCTCAGTGAGCGATAGCAGGGGCCACACAACTTAAGCAAAGCTGGATGCTGTTCATCCCCTTCCAGGGACTCAGCCATGCTGGAGAAATCAGAGCAAGCCCTTGCCTTATCAAGGTGTTTGGGGTGGTCTCTTTTGGTCATAAAATCCCCTAATATGTACTCAGTGTGTACTAAGTCTTCATTTTCTTTATTATCCTGTTACAGCAAACAGCAGATGTTCTTAAGATATATACTTACCAAAGATACAGTCCAAATGTCTTATTTGTGCACCATCCTCAAAATATCTCAGAAGGACACAATGTAATGCTGTGAATATTTTTGAGTATAAATTGAAAATGCTAAAAAGAAGCAGGGGTTCATTCTCGTTGCTGAGAAAATAACTGCTAGGACATTCTTTCCTTGTAAAGAGTGAAACCACTTTTAATCATTGGGCCAGCACAAGCTTTATAGAACACCATCACGGTGCACATTATTCTGAGCATTTAAGTTATGAACTGACCTCAGCACAAAGACTAGATCTCTTTGAAATGAAAATCACCCTAGACAATTCTGATACTAAAAGCTGGATGTACGTTAATTCAGAAAGCAAAAAGGACAAGAAGTGACTCCCCAGTGTCAAATGTCATCACTGAAACACTGCCAAAACAGTGACCTAGTCTCCAGATTTTCAGAGTGACTGTCAAGAGGAAAAAAAATATGTTTGCAATTGTCTTTATTTTTCACACAAACGTACATTTATTTGAATGACAGCTGAAATAATTTGTGAAGGGTAATGGGTAAAATGTTCAACAGGTAAATCTTAAACTGCCAGACAAGAGTACAGATGGACAGAGGACTGTTCTAATCAACTGGTGTATAAACAAAATGTTCAGAATAATCTCAGGGAGGTGTTCTTGCTGCCTAAAGAACTTTTCTTTTTTCATGCTCCACTTTGATTTTATTTGATGGCTTTCACTCCCCTCCCCAATGCACTTCCTGCCTTCTTCCTACCACACCCCAGACCCAAAGATGCAGAGAAATACCTCTATTTTAGTTGAGTTCTTGAATTTCAACGATTTGAACAAACTAAAAGTTAGGAAATTATGTATGTTTTATTTCCTCTAAATTAACTATCCAGAGTACTTTGATTTACTATGGTGGCTTTACCCACCTCTGTGAAACCTGGTTATATTGTGCTTTAAGCATTATTCATACTCAGTATGTTTTCATGGCCATGTCATGAACAAAGTGTCGATTACTGTGCTAGACCTTTAGGAGCCAACTAGTTAATATTTGAACATATAGGATTTCATGCTGCAGTGATGCCTACTACAAACCATTTTGATAAGATATATTTTCTTGGTTTGAACATTGATTTATTTTTCTTCAGATACTCCACTGATCAAATGCTGTGTACAGACAACTACAGAAAAATATATGTAATGGTATCACCAGTATGTTTATCAGCACCTATAATGTATAGAATGGCTCACACACAAAGATGTCTCTGAATGTAAACGACAACATTCCCCCTTGCTGTGTCAACAAGAATAGTATCAAATTTAACCCTTCCTCAGGCAAGAACTTGACATATCAAAGTCCTTTAATCCACTCTAAACAATGCATGAATTGGGATGTCAATTATTGCTAAATCAGTCTTGTGAAGTTTAGTCTTCACTTGAAAACCTCTCATCTTTTCTTTTCAGGCAAACATACATTAAATTACTTGTAAGCCATCAAAGGCCTGAACTCATGTAGACCATCACAAATGTTGTGGGCCACCACTTATCCTTTAAGTTGCAGGAAAAGTCATTAATATTACTTACTTTCTGCTCTTACATGACAAATCTATATTATGCTGCACAAGAGATAATTAGTACCAAAGATGACAATGAAATTTATCCTGCATTTCTCCCCCATTGCTCTTCTAGTATGCCTTATTTGTTAATACAGCTCTGTATTTATTTATATGTTCTGAATTCCACCACTTTAAGGAGTTACACTTATTAGCCATTCTAACTAGAAGTAGCAGAAAGCCATTTTTCTGCTTTCTGGAGGCAAAACCACAATATCTTCATCAGCCCTCAGAGAAAAGGTGACAGACTTTGGCCAGCTGTCATTGACAATTCGCTAAATATGATTCCTGAAATACATTCAGAAAATATTGACAAGAAATGTTGAGGTTAAAAAAATGTACTATGAATTCAGAATGACTATTTATGCCTAGCTGGGAATCCCTACGTAATCTACTCAGATTTGCTGAAGAAGATAATAGCTAAACCACACCTTGTATTTGCACAAAACGTATGTTAAAATTTAAACTCATCTCAGTGTGCAATGCAGATAAAAGCCAGTGTTGGCAGAGTCGGGAAAGTGTATCTTTGACAGAATTATGAACAGCAAATCTGGCTGGGTGTCTTCAGAATTCAGTGCAGAAATTTAGCTGAAAGCATTTTGTGTTTGGTGATAACACATTAGCATTCTCAACATAGTGTTGAATACTTCCTTCATGGAAATTAGTGGACTTATTCAGGGGCCTGTACAGTTTTTTAGTCTCTCCTGAACTAAATGCAACAGGATTGAAAGGCCAGGGACTCAGCTGTAATAAACTGTTTTAGTTCCAGTGAGAGAGGGAATGCAATTTTACACCAGCTATGGCTTTGCATCTGTGGGGGCTTCAAGGTAGATCCAAACCAACTGAAGGTTGCCTGAGCATGGACTGCACTAGAAAGCTATAGACCTGCAGGACAGAGTCACTTTTCTCTTCATCTCTCTAAACAAGATGAAATATCTATCACCCTAATAAAATTGTCTGGACACATCTTCTTGACCATTGTAGGATTTTTACTTTGGATCAGCCAATTTGTAGCTTTCTTTCATGGAAGTTAAAAGTCCACACAGATTTTCAGAAAATTAAAATGCAATGTAGTCGATGGCAAGGTTCTTGACAAAAATGCAATACCTGCTGTGGGATGTGGTTTTGCTCCCTTGCAAAACATATGTGTAAGGGAATAAGATAAATGCTGGAATCTTTTTATGATGCAAATGGTTTGTGTTAAGCAGCAACTTCTCAAGAAAGAGTTACTCAAAAGCTTCTACTCTTGGAGTGAAGCACTTCTGATTAATAGTAGCAGATAATATAGCACCCTGTGTTTGTAGACATAGTATCAAAGATTAGCTCCAGGGATTAATAGCACTTTAAAACTTAAAATGAGATAGTTTTGGTAGTGCGGCTTTTTTGTTTGGTTGGGGTTTTTTGGGTTTTGTTTTTTTTTTTTTTTTACATTGCTTTGTGATGTAAAATTCAGTAAATATGGGGAGATTCCAGGAAAATGTCTGCAGCTGATGGATGTATCCTGTCTTCCTGTCAAGTCTCTTGGATTTGTTCAGTTGTTTGCATTTTTGTTTCTAAAACACTAAATACGATCTAATTCACTTTAGATTCCTTGCACAGAAGCCTGACTACACTTCACTGAATAGGATGTGTGTTATGGCCCACCTTTGTCCACTAACTCAAAGTCTGCATTGCACACACTTCACAGGACCACAGAATGTTTGAAATTGGAAGGGGTCTCTGGAGGCTATCTGGTCCAACTCACCTGCTCAAGCAGGGACACCTAAAATCTCCAAGGTGAGAGACTCCACAGCCTCTCTGTCCAACCTCCCTGTCTCTGTCCATCACCCTCACAGTGAAAAAGTGTTTCCTCATGTTCAGATGGAGCACACTTCAGTTTGTGCCCATGGCCTCTTGTCCTGTCACTGGACACCACTGAAAAGAGACTGGCTTCATGATCTTCACAGACTCCTTTCAGGTATTTATCTGCCCTGATGAGCTCCCTTTGAGCCTTCTCTTCTCCAGGCTGAACAGTCACAACTCTCTCAGCCTCTCATCACATGTGAGATGCTCTAGTCACTGCATCAGCTTTATGGCACTTTGCTGGGCTTCCTCTAGTATTTCCTGAGTAATTGCTGAGTAAAGGTGAAGGATCACCTCTCTCAACCTGCTGGCAACACTTCTCCTAATGCACCTTGGAGTACCGTTTGACTTCTTTGCTGCAAGGGCATGTTGCTGGCTCATGTTCAAATTGCTGTCCACCAGTACCCACAGGTCTTTTTCTGCTAATTCACTGTCCAGGTGGGCACTCAAAACATATTGATGCCTCGGGTTGTTCTTCCTCTGGTGCAGGACTTTGCACTTCCCTTTGCTGAACTTCAAGATGTTCCCATCAGCCCACTTATTCACCCTGTCAAGGTCCCTCTGGATAGCGGCATGACTCTGGTGTTTTAACCACTCCTTCTAGTTCTGTGTCATCTTCAAACTTGCTGAGGGTGCACTCTGCCTTGTCATACGCATCATCATCCTTAAATTAGGATGTTGAATGGTATTGGAGCCAGTACTGATCCCTGGTGTACAGCACCACTACCCCCCAGCTAGACCTTGTATCGCTGGTTGCAACTTCTGAGTTTGGCCATTCAGCCAGTTTTCTGTTCACATCACTGTCAGCTCATTCATCCCATACCTCCTCAGCTTCTCTATGAAGATCTTATGGGAGACAGTGTCAAAGGCCTTCTTAAAGTCCAGGTAGAAAAAATCCACTATGTTCCTCTCATCCACCGGGCCTGTCATTTCATTGTAGAAGACTGTAGGTTTGGTTAAGCAAAACTTCCCCTTCATGAATCCATGCTGAATACTCATGACTATCTTTTGTCCATCGTGTATCTAGAAATTGTTTCCAGATTATTTATTCCATCACCTTCCCAGGGATTGAGGTGAGGCAGACTAAGCTGTAATTCCCTGCACTTTTGTGTTTTCCAAGATAGGAGTGGCACCTGCTTTCTTCCAGTCCTCAGGCACCTCTACCAACTGCCATGGTTATTTAAACATAATTGAGAGTTTAAGCCATATGTTGGTGACAGTCATCAGAAGCATTTTGATAACGTCATCTGATTTCCTCAGAAAATACAGAAGCAACAGTTAAAAGTGTTTTCCACACTACCTTCAAAAGTATGCTCCTGATTGTGGAATCTGGGTTGTGAAGGTAAACATTAAAAAATCTGGGCCCTGCCCTGGTCTCATGTCTTCTGAGCTCCTCCGTACTCCCATGACATCATCCACACTAGAGTCTCTTCACTACCTTGAAATACAGTGACAGAAATCAGAAGTACTGGAGGGGCACGGCAGAGTGATGGAAGAACTGGAAAGAACTGTCATCCACCTTGGAAACAGTCTGTTAACTTCCTGGGCATCCCATCTTAACAGCCCCAGCCCCAGGTCTGTGCCATACTCTGCACAGGTCCCAAGGGAAGAGTGAATCAGGAACTCAGACACATGTAGGAAAGTGTCTCAGCACTCATTCCAGTGTCCAGTTCTCTGTAACTCCCACCTGTTCTTATGCTGCCCACTCTACCCACTTGGTGGTTTAGCCTCTCGGGAATCCTGCACTCTGGTTTAGTCACAGATAAATACCCTGCACAAGCTTGCCACTTCAATATTGTGGCCTTCTTAGCAACCCAGAAAGCCCTAAACACAAACGCAGCCTTTGTATCACACAGTGGCACCCCCAAGCATACCCCACAGCCAAGGGAAAGTCTTGGTGACATTAAAAGGCTTGGGATCTAAGTCACGAGATTCTAGATTTTATTTGTCTCTCTTTACACATTCATTACCAGTATATTTTGATGGAAATAAAGTCATTCCATCTCATCTAAATAATGTGTTGGAGACTTCAAAATATTAATTTTAATCCTTCATCCACACTTGTCATAAAATCAAGGATTTGGTTCAAGTACATTTAAATCAAATCAGAATTTAATTAAAAGCTTGTTTCTTTCTGTACTTTACCAACATATTGTAATGGACCTATCATTTTGCACCACTCCGAGCTTACCAAGCAGTTAGTTTCTCTTTAACTTTTTTTGACCCTATTGCCTTTACATGATCAAGTTCTGCTAGGATACCGTCCTGTTAGATCTATTGAAAAGTCTGAAATTATTAGCATTTTCTCTAATAAAGTTAGCACTAATTAGCCCTAAAATCAGCAGTGAGTTACTGCAAATAATAAAGTCAGCATTAACATTGATTACCTTGCTAATTAGTCAAGGCAAAAAGTAGGCCATTACTATGTCACTACAAAGGATCATCACAGTTAGATGTAATCCCTGTTTCAGTTTTGTTTCAGTACGGACCAACAAACCAGATGGAATTCAGTAACTGATTAATTAGTGATATTTTTGCTGGTTTCAATCACAGCTCTAGCTAATGCACACTCTTTCCCTAGACACTGTTTAATCATAATTCTTCCTAAAATACCCACTCATCAAAACCAACTCTAATACACCAAGAGGACTGTACATGCATTTCTATGAAGGCAAGAACATCAAATAAAATACAGACAGACCAGAAGCTGGTGGTGCCTTCACAAGACTAAATCTGAGACTTTAAGGTTTGGACAATTGTAGAATATTTACTTTAAAATCCAAAAGTACTAAAGGTATCCAAATAAATGTTAATTTTTATATCTGATGCTGACAGAAAATCTGTTTACTACTACACAGCACTTAACAGTACTTAAAAAAATAATAGAAGCATAGAAGCATCAAGGTTGGAAAAAGACCCTTAAGATTATTGAGTCACAATGTAACTCTAACATAGACAAGTCGAACACTAACCTATGTCCCTACGTGCCACATCTACCCATGCTTTAAAAACCTCCAGCACGGTGATTCCACCACCTCCCCGGGCAGTCTGGCCCAGTGCTTCAACATCCTTTCAGTGAAGAACTTTTTCCTAATCTCCAATCTAAACCTCTCCTGGTGCAACTTGAAGCTATTTCCTCTTGTCCTGTCACTTGTTACTTGGGAGAAGAGACCGACCGCCACCTGCCTACAGCCTCCTGTCAGGCAGCTGTAGAGAGCAAGAAGGTCCCCCCTGAGCCTCCTCTTCTCCAGACTAAACACCCCCAGCCCCCTCAGCCGCTCAAGACCTGTGCCCCAGCCCCTTCCCAGCCCCGCTGCCCGTCTCTGGACACGCTGCAGCCCCTCTACGTCCCTCTTGCAGAGAGGGGCCCAGACCTGAACACAGGGTTCGAGGGGCGGCCTCAGCAGTGCCCAGGGCAGGGGGACGGTCACTGCCCTGGTCCTGCTGGCCACACTGCTGGGGACACCAGCCAGGGTGCTGCTGGCCGCCTGGGCCCCCTGGGCACACTGCTGGCTCCTGCCCAGCCGGCCGTCACCCAGCACCCCCAGGCCCTTTCCCACCAGGCCCTTTCCAGCCGCTCTGCCCCAGCCTGTAGCGCTGCGTGGGGCTGGTGTGACCCAAGGGCAGGACCCGGCACTGAGCCCTGCTGAACCTCACACGACTGGCCTGGGCCCATCGCTCCAGCCTGACCAGGTCCCGCTGCAGAGCCTCCTGCCCTCAGACACTCCTTGCCCAACTTGGTGTCATCGGCAAACTGACTAAGGGTGCACTCAATCCTCTTTTTCAGATTGTTGACAAAGATACTAAACAGAACTGACCCCAATATTGAGCCCTGGGGAACACAACGTGACCAGTCACCAGCCGTATGGAACTCCATGCACCATCGCTCTTTGGGTTCAGCTGCCCAGCCAGCTTTTAAGCCAGTGCAGAGCACCCCCATTCCAGCTGTGAGCAGCCGGTTTCTCCAGGAGGATGCTGTGGGAGATGGTGTCAAATGCCTTACTATGGTCTAGGTAGACACCACCCACAGCCTTTCCCTCATCCACTGTGCTGGTCATCTTGCCATAGCAGATCAGGTTTGTCAAGCAGGACCTGCCTTTCCTAAATCCATGCTCAATGGGCCTGATCAACTGGTTGTCGTATAGTTGCTGCATGAGTGCACTCAGGATGATCTGCTCCATAACCTTCGCCAGCACCAAGGTCAGGCTGACAGGCCTGTAGTTCCCCAGACCCTCCTTCCTGACCTTCTGGTAGATGAGTCTCACAATGGCTAAACTCCAGCCTGCTGGGATGTCCTCAGTTAGACAGGGCTGTTCATAAATGAAGGACAGAGACCTGGCAAGCTCCTCCACCAGCTCCTTCAGTACTCTTGGGTGGATGGTCTGGCCCCATAGACTTGTACATGTCAAAGTTGTGTAGCAGGTCACTATTTCCCTTAGATTATGGGGGCTTCATTCTGCACCTTTGTCTCTGTCTTCCAGCTCAGGGGCCTGGGCACCCAGAGGACAACTGGGCTTACTCTTAGAGACTGAGACAAAGAAGGCATTAAGTACCTCAGCCTTATCCTCAGCCTTTGTCACTGTGATTTCCCCCGCATACAACAGAGGATGGAAAATCTCATCAGCCCTCATTTTGTTGCTAATGTATTCATAAAAATATCTTTTATTGTCTTGCATGGAAGTAGCCAAATTAAGTTCTGGTTGGGCTTTGGTCCTTCTAACTTCCTCCCTGCATAACCCCATGACATCCTTGTAGTCCTCCTGAGTTGCCAGCCCCTTCTGCCAAAGGTCATAATCACCTCTGCTTCTTCCTGAGTTGCAACCAGAGCTCTCTGTTCAGGCAGGCAGGTCTTCTTCCTCACCAGGTCATCTTTTGGCCCATAGGAATGGCCTGCTCCTGCGCTTTTAATATTTCCTTCTTGAAGAATGTCCAGCCTTCCTGCACTCTACTGCCATTCAGGACTGCCTCCCAAGGGACTCTGTCAACCAGACCTCTACACAGGCCAAAGTCTGTCCTCTGGAAGTGCAAGCCAGCAGTTCTGATGATCCCCATCCTTGCTTCTCTGAGAACTGAAAGCTATGGTTTTGTGGTAACCATGCCCAAGATGTTCTCCAACCATCACAACTCCTTTAAGTCCTTCTCTGATCACAAACAACGGGTCCAGCAGGGCACCTTCCTTGGCTGGCTCCCTGACCAGCTGTGTCAGGAAGTTATCTTCCACACACTCCAGGTACCTCTTAGACTTTTTCCTCTCTGCTCTATTGTATTTCCAGCAGACATCTGGTAAGCTGAAGTCCTTCATCAGAACAAGGGCTAGTGACTGTAAAATTCTTCCAGCTGCTTATAGAATATTTCACCTGCCTCTTCATCCTGGTTGAATGGTTTATAACAGACTCCCACCATGATATCTGCCTTGTTGGCCCTCCCCCTGATCCTTACCCATAAACACTAAACCCTACTATCATCATCATCAAGCTCTAAACTGTCAAATCACTCCCTAACATACAGGGCTACCCCACAACCTCTCCTTCCTTGCCTGTCCCTCTGAAGAGCTTACAGCCATGTGTTCCAGCACTCCAGTCATGCAAGTCATCCCACCATGTTTCTGTGATTACAGCTTCATCATAGTTTTCCTGCTGTGCAATGTCTTCCAGCTCCTCTTGTTTGTTGCTCATGATGCATGTGCTGGTGTGGATGCACTTCAGTTGGGCTATTGGTCCTGCCACCTTTTTCTGGGGAGAAACCCTAATTTTCTGTGTGACTTACCAGATGCTTCTGTCGTTTCTAACACATCAAGAACCCTTGTGTCTTTGCTGCCACGTGGACCTCCCTTCCTTGCCCCCACTGAGATGGCTATGGTGCTGTATGTATTAGTGGAGGGACATTTCAAACATGCTCCAGTGGACTCAGCACATCATGGAGCAGACTGAAGGACCTTGCTAGCATACCATCCCTCAAACATTGGCGTGCTGCACTACAGGCTTATCTCTAGTGAGCCTGATTTTATTCCTTTGCCTCTTTAAATCTAGTTTAAAGCTCTTTTAATAAGCCCTGCTAACTCCTGTACAAAGATCCTTTTCCCCCTTTGAGAAAAGTGCACCTCATCTGTTGCCAGCAGGTCAGGTGTCATGTAGTCACAGCAAACCCATGACCAAATCCCCCAAAATTCTGCTGGCGACACCCGTCTTGGATCCATGTATTGATCAGCTGCCTTTTCCTGTTTCTTCTAACATCATTCCCTGCAGCTAGAAGGATAGAAGACAACACTATTGAGCTCCCAATCCCTTAAGCAATTGTCTCAAGGCCCTGAAATACCTCTAGATTGCTCCTGGACTTCTTATTGCAACATATCACTGCCTACATGAAAAATCAATAATGGATAATCATCTGTAGGCTGTACCAGGATAGGAAGTCTTCTCGTCACATCTTTAACCCAGGCCCCAGAGAGGCAGCAGACTTCCCTAAGAAGTGGGTGCTGTCAGCATATAGGGCCTTCTGTTCCCTGCAGAAGACAGTCTTCTGTGACAGTGACCCCTCTTTTTTTCTTTATGGAAGTGGTTTTGACAGAGGTCATAGCCCAACTTTGGTGACATCTCTAACCTAGACAAACCACCATCCTTGTCATTGTTCAGTTCCACCTGCAGAGCCTCATACCTATTATGCAGGGGCAGCTAGGAAGGTGGGGTAGTCACCTACCTGTGAAGATAGGAAGGTGCACCTCCTGTGCTGGGTAGAAACTTGTTGCCATTGCTCCCTATCCCTTTAGTCACCACATTCTGCTGGGTGGAGAGAGGACAGGGAATCCTCCATAGCATATGTCCTGTCTACCTGACAGTCCCCAGGATGTCAGGGTGCATCAATCTCTCTCAGACTCTTTGATACTCCTCAACCTACTCACCTCCTCCCAGGACTCTGTCACCAAGGACAGATCCTCTACCTTGGTGTACATCCCACAGGTGTGCTCACTGCTGCCATCTGGTACTGGCATAAGAGTAGGACACAGCCTGCAGCCTGGCACCTGGGGAGATGCAGATGAACTTACAAGCTGGTAAATAACCTCTGTTAAAATAGCAGTACATATATTGTTTAATGAGAGAAAATAGTGGATTCACTTAGTCATATGATATAGGCACCCTTTGTAATCTATAGCAATCCAAACATGTAAAATTGATTTTAAAACAGCTCAGTACCCATCCCAAGAGTCTTTTTATATATGACTTCCATATTACACACATTCATTGCCTTATAGAAATGTCTGAAGAGCACTAAGTTTACTCTTACTCATACCAAGGCATACTCCCTGTAAAGCCAAGAATCCACAGATGGTTCTGCAAACTGGACAGGATTATAGGCATCAGACACATGCATATAGACCACCAACTACTACAGTCTTTGAGGAGACCGTGCAGCTTGCATCAGACCCACAATCATAAAACAGGAAGCTTGAGTCCTGAGGGACTCTTCAGACTTCTCTGGCCACCCCTACCAACACTGCTGGAGAAAATGCAGCCTTGGAAGAAGATACAGACATGCAGTGAATATCCAGCATCTTGGACGCTGTTGCTAATAATATTCAATCCTAGTGCCACTGGTCTAGTGTAAGTGCCCTGCACAGAGCAAGGATGTTCATTAAAGCTTGTACAATGACACCTTTGAAACACCACCTATGTTCTCACTGCATCCTAACGTCACAGAAATAACCCTACAGCTTGTAAAACAGAACATGATTATGTTTTTCTGCCTTTCTTATTCTACATCATCTGCATTCCACACGATTCCATGCCTACAGATGAAGAAGCTGATACAGCTTACTACTGCAAGCTAACAGATGTGGATGGGGAATGTTAAAGAAATAAATACAAAGCAAACCAAAAGGAAAGCAATGCAACAAATTGCTAATTAAAGCAGAAAGGCGCTACCTGAGACACACAAAGCACACACCATGACCACCCAAATTAACAAAGGAATGAAGACTGTGAACCTGGACATGGTAAGAGACCAGAAATATTGAAAAAGCAAAATAAGAAGCACAAGCCAGCCCAGTTCAAAGTATGTAGATGGAGCTATGACCTATTTTTTTTTTTCTTCTTTTGGCAGAGAATTATTTTGCCAATTATTAGAAATTTCAGAGACTAAGGCTAGTTAAGACTATATAAAAATAGACTAGGCTGCGTGCTGTGAAAAGAAAACATCCCACTGCAGGTAGGCTGCTTGACATATGCATGTCCTCACAGCTCAGAACCTTATCATTCAAGCACAAGTTAACCTCAGGGGTGAGAACTGTGCCTTATTAGAAACAAGCATCCTCAAACCTATGAAAGATTACAAAACCAGATATATGTCTTTGTTAGCTTTCAAATTTAGAATACAGTTAGATGGAGAGAGGACAAAGGCAAAGAAGCACTGAATCTCTATTTTATGACAAGGTAGTAACTGCTTTAAAGTAAACTGCCATCAAATCAGCATAAGAGAAGTGGAAATGCAAGCTATATGGTCTTCATAGGGTTCTCTAATTTCTGTGAAAAATTGTTGGTGATTAAGATATCTTTTCTCCCTCCTCTTTCCTGCCATTCTTTGTCTGGAATCCACTGAACTTTATTTTATAATCAACACATCATTTTTATGATTCAGAATTTTTTAAACACAACAACAAAACAGTGGGTGGTTTGAGCACTATGAATCAGTGATTGAATCTGGCCAGAACCATTTCAATCTGCATTTACTCTTCCATGGTTGATATGTTAAGTAAGAAACTTTTATCTTCCGGAGTATTTGACACACAACAGCTTTCCCAGAAAACAAAACCTGGGAATTTCAAGAGATGGTAATTCTACCCTGACATTCCCAAACCCTAACTTTTCAATGAACTTGACTTATATCACATTTTTCTTACGTCTAACGAAAGACTCAGAATAACTTTGTTTACTTTTCTGTCCAAGCTTTAGTCTTAATCTTACCACTGACAAGATATACTGATAAAAGTTAACAAAGAAAGCAATTAACTACCTAAAAAAACTTACTAATACCACGTAATCAGCTCTGAACAAAGTTGACAAAAAAAAAAAAAGTATTTAAAGTTTAATATTCTTTGCCTGGTATTATCATTACAAGTGGTCAGTACCTACTGTGGAAACAACAAAAGAAATTTTGATCAACAAAATATAATATAGGCCACCCCCCTCCCCCCCCCCCCCCCAAAAAAAAAAAATACTACACCCCTCCCCAAAAAGAGATCTAATGATTCTGCTCATATCCAGTAAGACAGACTGAAAGCCCCAAGAAGTTTCCAGAGTGGGTAGTCAAGTTGTTCAGAAGGAAAGACTTCTTCAAGATTTTACTGGTCAAATTTATCTTTATCATCTTCATGAAATGTGTTGAGTATGAATCCAGTTTATTTCTATCAGCTGTATAAAGCTCAGTGGTGAGACAACTTTATTTACACATATTGACATGAAGATGTAATTTCCGCAAATCCCTGTACAAATCACGTCAGCTAATGCGGGAAACAAATTGATACAGAAAGTATAAATGTAAATACATTTTACAAATTAAGCAAATAACCTAAATTCTTCCTTTCTTCAGTAATGACTAAACACTAAGCACAATGGACACAGTGACTTCAAGCTGATGTTCCATATTGACTTACTGAGATATAATGACACTGCAAAGTTAGAAGCAAAGCCTGCAACACCAGGACAACTGCTGTTCATCATTTAGCATAAAATATTAGGATTTGTAGCTCAGAGAAAGGAAAGTTAATAATAAAAATAGAAAACAGGGCAAATGTCCAGCTCTTAAAAAACAGTTCTAAAAAAGCATGGTCTAGCTGATAAAGAATACTGAATAAGCTGCAGTCTGTGTCTTTTCAGATAGCAGCAGTGTTGTTTTTTGTCATTAGAGGTGGTTTTTTGTTTGGGGTTGTGTTTTGATTTTATTTTTGTATTGGGTTTTGTTGGGTATTTCCATTTGTGTTTGTATGTGGGCAAGGAAATGGAATGAAAAAGGAAGGGGCGGGGGTGGGGTGGGGCGTGGTGGTGGTGCAGAGGGGAGATGCACAGAAAAAAAACAAAACCAAAAAAGAAGTATTAAAATCCACTCCAGCATCCTTGGGAGGATATTTATGCTGCTGAGCAAGTCATGAAACCTCTATATATCCCAGGTATAATCTCCAAAAAAAGTGCCTGTTAACACAGAACTTCACAGAGAATGGTGGAGCCTTACTAATTGGTTAACCTCTTTGAGATATTTGGAAAGTTGGTATTTGATTGCCAAGTGCATTAGACCTTCACACTGAGTGCCTTATATCAGGCAGCAGAAAAACAGAGCAAGCCAAGCCACAGAGATCGTTTAAATGGCCAGAATGGGGGGTGAGAATGGGGGGTGGGGAATGTTCCTGCCTCTCATGTTTACTGTTTCTGATTTTTTTTCAGAGGAAAGAAAATATGTTCTACAGAGTTTAGATGTGGAAGCTGCAGCCTCAAGGAACATGATAGTAAAAACTGTTACAGGAACAGGTGCTACCTGCTTTTTTCTCTAGTGGTACCAGCTTTTTGTAGTTACCTTTAACCAATAGCTAACATTTGCAGTATTACATTGAGTAGAGGGGGAAACAACAATGCTTATAAAAGTAAGTGCCCTGGTTTTAATCATAACTTCCTCCACTTGCTTTCTCCCAAAGATACAGACAGGAGGTACTGAGGGAGTACTGAATATAATACTTTCATTATAAAGGTAATTGGATATCTCTGCCTCCTGTTACTCTTTCATAGTATCTGTTGAATATAACATTTGAATTTCACATTTTGGATGGATGCCCAGAAGTTTATGTAAAGTGGTTGCCTGAAATACTGAAAGAGAACCAACATTTTTATTTCCTTTTGCCTGAGCTGTGAATTAATCCTTTCTTCCTCACACTGTAATTTTTTTCACTTTTAAAAATCTCTTTTTAATTTCTGGATACTAATGAGTTGAAGACTCAAAACTCCAGTTTCACAGCTAAATCAAAACTGTTTCTGGAGAAAAACAAAGAAAGAAAGAAACAAACCAAATAACTTTTTGGTGTTTATGTGAAAACAAAATGTGGCCATACTAGGTTCTGAATTAATTTTGCTCCTAAAATGTTGAAATACCAAGCTGGAAAAGTTCATAGTACCAGGTATTTATAAACAACAAATTTAATAAAGCAGCTAGTAACAACAGCTGATGTTCATACAGCACTTCACATTGTGATGCACAAACATGAACAAATTAATTCTCTTAATAGTCTTCCAGCGTAGATCCTATTAAACATAAACGCTAGAGACATAATTACATGTTATCAATTACTGGATTTCTAAGAGTTATCTTTAGCAATTAGTAGAAAATGCAGTTTATAAATCTCTATTCCATAATCTATGTTTTCAGTTAGCTAATATATTGCCATCAGTTGTTTAATTGCTAGGTGACTCATCGTCACCCAGATAGCCTAATTAGAACAGGAAACAAGACTTCTGATGAGCAAACTCCCTTTTATTTCAGTCTTAGTGTACTCTCTGTGTGACATGATCGTTAGCAAAATTTGTCAGCACTGCTCAATGTCCTGAGTATCCAGTTGGGACTGTCAAATGTCCATGCTTTTCCTTTGCTTGTCAGCATGCAACGGCTTGTAACAAATTTTTGGGGCTGATGGTCATTTACAGCGCAAGCAAAGAAGCTACCTTGTCACTGAGAAATGTTAATCAATTTACATTATTTTTCTAGAAGAACTTTCTGTCCTAAACTGTGACTCCCTTGGCTAGCACAGCATGTAGTCCAGCAAGGAAATACCTCCTATCTGCCAGCCTATCCCATTTTCAAATTACATAAAAACCTGAAACCAAAATTGAAGGATTCCTAAAAATATAGTCTGTGCACTAGCCCTTTTAAGCTGAAACCATGGAAACTACTGGAAACTTCATCCTCAAGTATGCCTGTTAAAAACCACATTTTTTTCAGATAGACTTCCAAAAACTGACAGGAAAACATTTGAGCAGATGTCTTCCATTCTTGTGGGAATTGCATCTCCATAATTCTTCAGGTAGCAGATTGTGAGAATCAGGGATGTTGAAGACATTGCTATGACCTCCCTCATCCCTGGGGTTGTATTGGACAACTGGGGATGTAGTAAGCAAAGCATATTGGAAAGCATGATATCCAAGAGGCAGGCAATAAGACAGAGATACCTGGCTGATGCCCATGACTCTATCTGTAAAAGTCCTGTGATGAGGAATGATAAAGCAGAAAAAGCAACCTGACAAGGCATGAACACAGTCCCTGTTCTCCTTTGGCCGCAGATAAAAAGAGTAAAGCAGAGAGATCTTCCACAGTGCTTAGCAAGAAAGCACAAAAGACATGTAACCAGATATAAACAACCACAGTTTGCTCATTTTAACCATTTGTGGCACCTCCATGTGGTGCTCTGCCGAGGGCTGTTAGTCAAAATCCAGTCCATCAAATTTAGGAGCAGGAATTCTTTCCACAGAGCCTGGAAGTATATATGAGTACAGGATTAATTACAGGAAGACCAGGTAGCAGAAAAAGCTTCACAAAGCTTTCCTGCAATTTGTGGCCAATAAAAAGGCAATGGTTTATCTGGAAATGTGTCAGAATTGCCTGAAACAATGCAGGCTTGTATAACTCAGAAGCGTCAAACCCACTTATGATTAGGTGCATCCTGCCCCTTCAGCTTTTACTGACAAACAGAAACATAGTTAACGGTGTGCAATGGAAGTAAAGGTATTCCACCATAAGCAGAATTCATCCCTTAGCTTACCATTCAAAAAGAAAGACACAATGCCTAGACAGGTGACTCTTTCCAGTACAATTTGCAAATAGTTTGCCCTCAAGATGACCAAGCATTGAGAGGCCTTTTCAGCCCCAAAGGACAGTAAGAGCATCTGCAAGCTAGCTCTTCATCCTGAAAACCCTTTAGCAGGCTAGTGTAAAGAAGCAGACCGTGCCAGAGCACTGATGAGGTGATGCACTGCAATAACCAGTAAACAGCACTGTGCTACAGAGCCAAAAGGACACTGCACACTGCAATGGCAGTGGCAGCCCCAAGGTAATGACTCCGTTGTCCCAGGAGCTATATCAACACATGAAAAGAAAAAGACAGCATCTGCCTCAGTTTACAACTGAATAACAAGAGAAAATCCCTGTTCTACAGCTGAGCAAGACGATATAAAACTGCAATGCTAAGCAGAGACTAGAGTGTAGAAAGGTATAAATTTACATCATAAAATCTGCTCCAGTTGAGAAAACAATTACTTGCAGCATCTCCTGGCAAATACAGTACTATGTTGTTTATTTGTTTTTCTTGCTTTATCCAATTTTTTTTTTCCTCAAAATGGGGAATACATGTGGTGGCCTATTAATTCTTAACTATGTTTTAAATAACCCTTCAGCATTAGACACAAAATTGGACTATTAACTAGAAAAAAAAGAAGAATAAATAAATATTTATTGCTTTGTTGTTCCAAGAACAGATCTTCCAGTGTTTATAAAAAACAGGTAGGCATGCTGACCTTTGTGCAGCATGCCTGGAAGGTCACAACATTTAGATTATTGTGGAACACAGCACTGTTGCAGCTCAGATTTTTTGTTACTTTGACTATCAAAATATACAAATCCAGCAATAATCAAAACAATAGAAGTTCAGATATAGAATCAAAATATTTCTATGAATATGCATAACACTGAACTGGGTTAGGACATTGTTTCAGGAATAAGCATCTTTTTTATTTTTAACTTCAAGCATTTTTGCATGTGTATTTGTTGGGGTCAGGGCTGCGGGGATAAAAGAAATGTGTTACCCAGTGGCACAATGCCTAACTTCATGAGGAAGTTCATACAAAATACAGGTCTGCTTCTAGTTATCTCCCATTGTCCAAAAGACTCTCCATCCTGATCAGTCCTTCAGCAGAGCAAAATAAAAACTATACTGTAGATTTAAAAGTACATTTAATTAAAGCCTCATGGTAATCTCTGATATCTAAAGGTAGTCTAGCATCAGAAAACAAGCAAGGTTATCCCAACCACAATAATTTAGTAACAAGGTTTTTTGCTTTCTCTTTTCAATGAAATATGCACAGCTGAAGCTGTAGTTTGCCTATGAAGATACAGTTTTGTCCTTGTGTTACAATGATACGTCTCTTATTTGGGGACATGGGGAAAAACTGCACTTATATAACTGTTTTGCTATGATTGATGATAAAGCCTCTGATTAACCTGCCTGCATTAAAGCTTCTGTGACTGACACAGAACTGGAAAAAAAATAATCTTTCCATGAAAGATGGGTGGAGAATTTTCCATTCTTTCTCAAGGAAAAAAAAAAAATAATCTCTTGAATTAATCTCTCTTAAAACACCAGGAAACTGATTGACTTCACTCTGACATTTCCCATTCTGTACTGCAACTACTAAAGGACAAGGTTCTTCTTGCTCGAATGAAAATCACAACTCAGCAGAGTCAGCACATTCCTGTGAATCACTCAAGCCCTGTGGTCTTAAGTGGTGCCTGCAGCATAGCCCTAGCAATTGTTACCTGCCAGGGGATAAACTTGCCACTGTCAGTCTCTTTGGAGAACGAGTTGTTGTTAGAAGCAGAGCCAGAATATCAAAATCAGTCTGCATGTCAAGCATGTCTACCCAAACTGAAATAAATCAAGACACTTTAGAACAGGTTTACGTACAGGAGAAAACTCTCTGTAAAGTAGCAAGTACAGTAATGCATGCCATATACAATGTTATTTCTGGTATACAGATATATTTAGGTTTGCATACACATAAGCTGTTCACCTACTGAAGCACACTTCCACCATACACTTTTTTTGTATATATACTGGCCACAATTTTCAAGACAGAACTTCAAAGACATTCTTATATGATACAGAAGTTTGATGCAGAGCTTAACACAGTTAATTTTAATTGTGAAGTTGTATGGAACTACAGACAGCGCATTTTCTATTCTGCTGTGATGCTGGACTTGGTTCTAGCATGTGAACCATCTGCACTTAACACAGGAGAAAATTAAGACACAGAAAGATTTTACTGAGGTTTACGGATTTCTGTTGAGAACAGACCTCACTGTCCCAAGTATGTGCACCTGTCTGGCTGTATTTAACATTAAGCCTTTTAACTTAATCTTCTTTCTTTTGAGTCCCTATAGTTATGTTCAGTTCAACTGAAAGACTGTGGTCTGTTTTTATATTGCTCCATTATATTGGAATTGTTTTCTTTTGTTCAGCATTTGGGAAAATCATCACTCATGCCTTCAGCCACCCAAATCTCTGAAAGGCTCAAGCCTCAAACTCTGTTTAAAACTGAAAGCTATCTGGGCAATTTAAAGGCAGAGAAATCAAGTAAAAGAATCTGTTCAGCTACATAAAGGCTTTTTGTGGATTATCAAAGAGTCAGGATGAGAATTACAGGGACCAGATCAAGTGTGAGATCAGATGTAATGCTGAGCCACTGCTAGCATCTAGGTCCTAAACCAGATACACCAAAAGAACACCCATTAGATGATACCCTGGAAAAGTCCAAAATGCTGTGTCAATCACATTTAATTCCCATATGCCAGTGTACTGTCTAGGTTGTTCTAATGAGATTTTAGATCTCTTAAAACCATAAACAGAAAATACTGTGCAGGTATTTTCATTTATCCCAGACTGTTGCTCCTCTGATCATCTGGCTACAGGTATACAAAGACTGGATTCCGTCTGGCTGTACCTCGCCTCCTCCACAGTTTACAGCTGTTTTGGAAAGTAGTTTGGTGATAATTTCTGCTTCTTTGCAATGCATTACTGCTGATCTCTGTTGCTGAGGCATGATTAAGAAGTTCTGCAGTGCCTGTAGGAAGCTCTAAAAGGGTTACTCTTCTAGTTTACTATTTAAAAGCCAATGCTGTTACTGGCATTGTGCAGGGCACAAAAATCAAGACAGTCTCTGCAGTGGCAAGCTTATGAGCTAAAGCTATGAAGCACAAATAGGCAGTTATTTTCAACAAAAAGCAAACAGCCTGTGTCAAAACCTTCTGTGCCAACAAGCTTGACAACTTCAGGCTAAAGCATACACCACAAGTAAGGATTCATAGCCCAGTCTGAATCTATGAGCGCCCACAGTTCATAACGACATCGTTGGGAGCTGCAGGGCTAGAGCACCTATTCAGACCAAGCCATTAGCCTAAATGAGAGTAAAATCAGCTGAGATATAAAGTGCTTTACTTTTATTTGTCTGACAGGTGGTGCCATTGAAATGGTGGAATTAGGGTACTGCAAAGAAAACACAGCTCAGCCAAACAACTGCAGCTGTTCTGTACTGTTTGTTTTGGGGGTTTAGGGTTTTTTGCACCACAAATTATCTGGGAGCAAGACATATGGAACTCATGCCATGTAAATATATGTTGTTATGGACGAGTATTTGTCACTATCCACAGTTCTGTAACTAGTCAAGAGTCTGTGGTATGAACACTATGGCAATGCTCATCATGAACATGCACAATAATGACAGTTTTCCCTTTCAAAAACTTTCCCCCAAACAGAAAACTCTCCTTTTTCCTCTTTGTTCTGACAAACATATTGAAAAGGACCAAATTAATCCCATCACTGCAAGTCAGAAGAAATCTATGAGATTTGATTTTTTATTAGGGTAATGCCCAATGTACTACAGTCTGTGGAGTAATCAGTCTGTATGTAGTCTGTACCACAGTATTCTCTAAAGGGATCAGCACACAGAAGTTGATCTTTATTGTTGATGGTTGCTAACATGTTCTGTATAGAGAATATATATTGGTTTCTGTAAGAGCAGCAAGGCAGTATAAACACTGGATGTAATTTATGTCCCCATTAAGAAGCTTTGTGTATTCTGATAGAACTATATGAACAGCATTCTAGTCTCATTTCTAAATGACAGCTATTTATTAGTCACACTATACTGGACACCCAAGCTGTTCTCCACTGAAATGCTTTAAAGGGGGGCTTGCAGGTCAGCTGGATAAGGCCTCACAGTTCCTTGTATTAAATTACAAGAAAAGCAAAGGAATCAAAAATGTAGATATATACTGTATCATTCAGCTTACTGCTACACAAGGGTCTCTCTGTCTTGCAGGAAGAAGACTGCTGCATGTGTGATACTACAGAACCCTGGATGAACATGCAACACTGAAGGAAGCTTAAAGCTGTAATTTTTCCATTGCATGTACCTGGCAGTCAGTACAGTCATCTTTCTTAAAGAATGCATCCCACAGGAATAGGTGGAATATATAATATTACAACCATGGAACAGCCTTGCAGTGCATTACTAATTTCTGAGGTTTGGATGGCTTTTCAGTAAAAATTTGCACATTTTTAAGTAGCTGCTGATACATGTCTTTAGAGTCCAAAGCAGTAACTTGCATAGCACCTTGAGAGCAGAGACATGTGCAAGGGTGCTTAACAAGGCAAATAAATGTTGAGAAAAGAATTGTTGATATGAACACCATAATGATAGTATGAATTCTACTACATGCTGCAGTGAAATGTACATGAGTTGCTGAGAGATCTTTCTCATCCAGATCTTGTTACTTTACTTGTCCTTCCCTCCCATCAGATTCCCTTCAACCTACTTTGATTATTGTAAGTCTGTGAGCTTCTAACAGCACTCCTCCCCAACTAAAACCTGGCATCTAATCAATCAAATAAACAGCACTCTGCAGAAAAGAATTCTCAAGCAGCTACTGATGCCTGCCTGTATTGTCTACAGCTGTAGTCTTGCCTGCAGCCTCAAAGCACACACACACTCAATGAACGTGGTGTACAAGCAGCTAAGCAGCTGTACACAGAGAAGAAATTGCTGGGCAGAATCACAGAGGGAGTATGAAAAAATAAGGATGCCTGAAAGGTATTACCAAGGTAAAATCCTGTATCTGTCCCTCCTAAAACCAAACAGAATGCCCACACTTTATTGTGTTCCCCAGAGCCAAGAGTGGCACGACTCTATCGGAGCTCACAGCAGCTGTAATGAAGTTCAGCATTGCTGAACCAACTGTGGCTCAAAGCAATGGGGTGCTCCTTCATCCACAAAATAGCATGTTAGTTTTCAGAAAAGGAGTGCAATTGCACACTTGGTTTCCCATGGGGTGTTGATAAACTGGTCTTAGCTATTCCCCACCTTCTGTTACCTGTTTTGCTACTACTGGCAAGACAATCTTATGAGACTTATTTTCATCCAGTAGTCTTTTTATTTCCTTTTCTTTCTTTCCTTTCTTTCTATCCTTTTTCTTTCTTTTTCTTTCTTTGTCTTTCTTTCTCTTTCCTGTCTTTCCTTTCTCTTTTTCATTCCTTCCTCCTCCCCCTCCCTTTTTCTCCCTCCCCTCTTTTTCCTTTTCATTTTTCTTACCCCTTCTTTTTCTTCCTTTCCTTTCCTGCCCTCCTCATCCCCCCCCACCCCTGCCCCCACCCCTCATGTTCCCTTCTCTCCCCCCTCCACTTCTTTCTCACTCTCCCCCTCTCCCTCTCTTAACTGGAGACCTGTATAATAGCAAGTCTCCTTTTTCTGGTCACTGGATCAGGAATACAAAGACACTTTTGGTGACAGGGAAGAAATGCAGCAAGTATCAGTGTCCTGCTCAGAATGTCTTTTCTGCACAGCAGGGGAAATGAATGGAGCTTCACTGTGAGCAGACGATGCCTGTGGCACAAGAGCTCACAACTGATCAATTTTGGGAATAAGCCTAAGAATTAGGGGCTGGTCTGAGCTTCCTGTTGAGCTAGGACTTCATCAGTTTGTCTGATCATGTTCTAGCATGGTGTGCCTTCTCTCCATAAAAACTTCACCCTGTATATCTATTACTGTTATTCACTTGTAGATCTTTCTAATGTCAACTTTTGATGTGAAAACTTCTCCTAGGGAAGCAAAACATAGCTCTTCGCACATGGACATTACAGAAGTCTGATTTTTTTCTTTCTTAATAAATCTTTCTAAAACATTGGAATACTACAATTTTATATCTGACATTGTCCTCAACATCTAGACATCACTTCATTTTTAAAAGGCTTTTTATGATAGTATATTTAAAACTATCATTAAAAGTATTCTGTCTCTAGAAGAATTAATAGAAAGTACTTGCAGTGTTTTCAGTGTTAATTTGTCTTGTCTTTCCTTTTTTGTTCTTTTCCTTTCAAATGATATTCTTCCTACATAATTTAATGGATTATTCACAGAGAAATAAAAAATACAATCCTTGTGCTTTTATTACTTTCATTCATATAGTAACACATTAATGAATTGCACTTTTTAGATAAATTAAATTACAGTTCCCTTCAGTGGAGTGTTTTTAGTCTCAATACAATAGTAAATGCCACCTTTCTTGCTCATGAAACTAGAAGCAGTGGATCAGCCTGCATGACTGACACTATTGCACTTTGATATTGTTAATGATAAAAAATCAGAACCCATAGCTTGACCTGTTTTACCAAGACTGACTGACACAGGAACAAAACATCAGTACAAATTATCACAACAATTTATTCTTGCTTTCAATTCAAGAAAAGGTGCCTCAGCCAGTGGAAGTTTGTGTTAACATTACTTCAGCAGTACAGTTTTACACAACCCCTTCACCAACCTCCACCTAGACAACCTTACCTCTGAGCTCACTAGACATGAGGCACCCTTCCCATATATGATGAGAAAAAGAACAGATTAATCTCTCCCAACTTCAGTCATCTGAAAATTTAACAGTACTGCAAGATAAAGTTGTCTAGAGGCTTCCTCTGTAGTCAAAGGAGGGAGATGCATCTCCTGATGCCCTGTCACCTGTGTGACAAAGTAATACACTTTGATATGGTTTCAAGAGTATGCTTCCTGATGTCAAAGGTTGTTTCTTGACAGAAATTCCCACACATTTCAGTATAAGACTTGTTTCTTTTCAGTGGTTTAATTAAGGATGAGGAATACTAGATTTTTATATAGTTTTACTTCTTTTTCTTTCAGTTTGATCATATCCTTAGGGCAGCAATATGGAAGGTCTAGATTTCTATTAAAGAAATATCAAAGATGTTCCTTTAATTTCTTTTGTTCTTGCATCAGATAACAAACTACAAGGTCCAAATTGAAATACTGTGTTACCTGTGGCAGACAGTTCTGGAAAGAAAAGTATTTTCTGGAAGTTTCTTGCAACTTTTTTCTGTTGCCACATTCTCTTCAGAGTATCAGTAACAATACAAGGCATTTTAAAAACAAGCTGGTGATTCATTTTAAGTATAACAGAAAGTGAGGCTACCAGAGATTCTATTTGATTACTTAACCTTGATTCCTACCAATCTGTATGAGTCAGTTTCCTTTCACTCCTCTCCTACTCTTTGATATTACAAGTACAGGCATCAGAACATTGTACGAGAAACCAGCTTCCATGGGCTGTTTATTTCAATGATTTTTTTTGTTGTTGTTGTCCTTTTCAAGATATCCTAAATGTCATGTTTTAAGTATAAAGATTCATGAAGGTCCAGGAATTAACTTTTTTTCTCCTCCACTCTTCTACGCAAAAATCAAAGAAAGTTCTCCTTTAGAGTGCTCTCATTTCTGGTTCAGATTCTTTACAACTTTTAAGATACAAATTGAAAAGGCGTTTTTAGGCAAACAAACACTTAACTATGTGTTTCACTAATGAAAATCAAACATGCCCTTAAAATTAACCATATACTTTGACAGTTTTCTGAATTAGGTATGGCATGAACATCTCTTGAAACAGGTTTCTTATTGTTTAACTTAGCAGGACTTTCTTAGCTTGCCCATCTTACCTCTTTTTTAAACATTTCTGAAACATACATTAAACACCATGAATGAATTATGAACTATTCCCACTGTACTTGGTTTGTGTCTTTACTGTTACTCTTCTGTTGCATATGATCTTAAGAAAACCAAAATCTCACAAAACAGTTATTTACCCTAAATCTCATACTTTTCCACGCAAATCAGTCCAATAAAACATGACTTTCCTCCCCCTATAAACCTTGCCTTGCTTATATATTTATATTATCACAGCAACAACGCTGATTAAGATGTAGACTTTTGGTACTTTTATTATTGATCAGTGCTCTGAGACAAAATTTCAACATTTCATTTGTACTAGTTTATGTGTTTATAAATTAACTACAATTTTAAAACTGAAGTGTAATCCAGACATCATCACACTTAGTGATATAAGTGGGCATGGTTGTTTGGGGTTTTTTTACATATTAGACTGCTTTTTGACATGGTGTTTACAAAATTATTATTGTCAGAAAAATGTAATATTCAACCCAGGTTTTTCTTTCCTGTTCTTCTCCCTCCTTCTTTCAAATGCTGGTGGGTTTTGTTTTTTTTCTACAATGACTCTGAAATCTCACAAAAATTATTATTTATTATATATAATCAAAAGAGGCAGGAAAATACAGAGTCCCCTCTAGGTACTGCAAATTGCACAACAATAGAACAAAAAGAGAGGGAGAGCACCAGGGAAAGATGTGACTGTTTTTACTCTTCATCCTTTAACAAAGATGAAGAAATAAAGTTGTCATGATATCACTACATTTTATTATTAGAAAAGCAGGACTAACACACATGTGCAACTTCTGAAAGATTAATAACAGAAACCACTGCAAACGTATTAATCAAACTAAGACCAGAATTTTGGGATTCAGTCCTCTCCCTGTCTCTTGTACACATCTACACATGAAATAACCTGTTCATTCACTTTTTGTTTCCTCTAGCACAAACAAGGCAGCAAAAACTCACAATTCAGAATACACAGTATTTAAAAACAGCATACTTGCAATGAGCCAAACATGTATGTCAAGATTTTTCTTGTGGTTCGAGAAGTCAGGCAGACAGGACTTTGGGGTACCACTGCTCATGTGGCCATTGCCCATTCCATCAATTTGGAGAAGACACTTGGATTTGCAGCATATTCTGGCAAGCTAGACCTGATTTACAGAGGTGCTTCAAAGCTCTGTTAGTCTGTGACGTTCCTTTAATTCCAGCACAAAAGATGTCACCTACATGTCTTTTTTTTTTTGCAAGTCAGTGCTTCTCTGCTTGCAGTTGCCTTGCTTCTGGGTTTTCATGACCCGTTCTTCTGGTCACAGTAAGACATTCCTCTGGGCTTTGTTTATATCCATGCTATGTTTGCTTAATACATCCAAGAGTGCAAATCAGTGTTTCTGGTCACTCATAAGTCACCAAACCGGGAATAATTTACTGGCCAAAAATAATACAGATTCAATACTATCACTTTATTACTTCTGAAATTAGAAGAAAACCAGAAAGAACAACAGTCTTTTCTGTAGGGCTCTGAAGTTCTTTCTTTTAGAGGAGAATCTGAAGAGAACTGGTTTGTGCCATCAATTCCTGGGTTAATACAAAAATTTGTAATCTTTACAAATTAAAGAGTTCATACCTATACCTAAGGCAGTTGAGCTAAGAATTCATGGAAAACACACAATATTGCGAGAAATTTTGAAAGAATGTTAGTGAATTTGCAATCCAGTTTTCAATTGTGACTGTTCATTCTGTCAAAACAAGCATACAATGCAATGTGTGCCAGGAATATTTGAAGTACTGACCTTCCCAATTCATATATATACTGGGTATCCTAGAAGAGAACACTCTATTAATTAAACTTGAACTTCATATCCCTGAGGAAAGTTATTTACATTTGGGGCTGGCAGTAGAACTATTTCCTTAAAGATTTGATACTTACCCCGTATTTCTGCACCATATTCCTACTGATGACAGCGGTGATTTAGCTACCTAACTCTTTTCCACTGTGTGACACATCACAGGAATTTAAGTCCTTAAAACAACTAAGATAGATTCTTCACAGTTAGAAACAGGTGTCAAGAGAATTTTTTGGTGATGCATGACCCATTAGCTCCAACAGAGATCAGAATACAACTTATCTGTAAAACACAGCTTTATTTAACAGAACATCCGTGAAATATGGGCAATCAATAAAGTTACCAAAACAATTACATAATTGATTAGCAGTTCTATAGATCTGATGGTTTTTCTGTCCATAAATGATCAGGATCAAGTGGCTTCTTTTTTGTACCTGTTCTCTTTTTTATAGGGTAAATAAAAACCCTGATTGTACCTTTCCATTATAATCTTTCTGCGTATACATGTGGTAACACCTCTTCCCATCTATTTTTGGCCTCACTTGCTAACTTTGTTAAATTTATGATTAAGCAAAAGTTGTAGCAATCAAACCACTAAATTCAGGCAGAGCAGATTAAAAACAAACATTCTCCACCTTCTTCATGCACATAGGCAATACAACAATTATACAACTTTCTCATTTAATTATTTAATTCTATATAGTATTTTTGCAAATGTTTTCACTACCCGAGTTTGAATTATATAGACAAAAATATTTATGCCTACAAAACACAGCAATTGATAATCAGGATTTGATAACCATGAAGATAATTTTGACCAGTCTCAAACAGTGGTTAATAGTGATAATAATTAGTGAACCACCTTCACCACTTTGAGTCATCACAAATTTTGCTACCTCACTCCTAGCTGACCTTTGCAGATCAATGAATGTATCAAATACAAGGCCTAGTTAGGAATTCTAAGGTATTTTGTTGTTAACCTTTAGACACGATGAAAATTGACCTTTTAATCCAGCTCTCTCTTTTCTATATTTCAGTTTGTGATCCAGGATATTTTTTTTCTTTGCCGCATCATAGAAACTTAACAGTGTGTGATTAATTTCAGAGAAAAGAAATGTTTAATGTTTACTAAGCTGGTACCTCACCAACTAAATACTGCCAAAAGAAATAGTTTCTGAGATCAGGAAAACACAGTTTTAAGAAGTCCTGCTGCTTAATTCTTGTAATTTCCTGGTTTTCTATTGCACCGATTTTAATATCTTTTCATCTGGACTGCTCTGTGTATCTACGCCTTGCTGAGTTATAATTCTTTGATCCAGTTATTAAGCAGTTTTATAATTTAAATATGCAGAAAATACTTGAATTTTTTTACTTCCTTCCAGGTCTTCAGAACAATGGTTTTTTTTAATAAATATACCAAGTATATTTTTATATTTCGGCCATAACATGATTATATTCTGTGACCCTATGAGTACCACCTAAATTAATCCCACTGTCTTGCTCAAGACTAACTTGAGAACAGCCCCTCATTTTTGGTCAGCTCTTGTAACAGTTTCTTAAAGTTCTATGACACCATTTTGTCCAAGATTCTCCACATCATGCCATTAAACGTTCTGTAAAGTGAAGAATATCATAGTGTTAGATTTTATGGCTTTTCCACTTTTCCTGTGTCAGCTTTCACAATTCATCTTTCTCTATTAAGCCAATAAAGACAAAACAGTATTTTCTGCACAGCAGGCTGTGATTTGTATTCAGATGGATCGTCACTGATAGAGACTTTTCTTCAGAATTTTATCCATCGACTTAGCTGTTGTTCTTAACTTTGTTTGAACAACACAAATAAAAAACGTATTCTGGTAACACAGGTGGAACAGATATTAAAATGATGATGGATTGGTCTGAGAGCTTTATTACCCATAATACAGAAGTACAGAACTTGACATCAGACCTAGTGAAGTAAATCCCAATGAAAAGAAAATGTTCAGGTTTATAATATTAATTTCAGATCTAATATTTTTTGTATATTATCTTCATTGATACTTGACAATTTACAATAGATTGACTTCAACTGTCACACGGAAAAAGTAGGAAATTCCAATTGCAGAAATCAAGAATATCTGAGGTAAGACTTGGCAAATAAAAATTAATCCAGACCAGTTTTACTGCATGCAGCCCATGCTCAGGCAAAGCGTACAGTGATTTAACCAGGAGTTTTGTGGCAAGAACTTTTGTATTTGCATGTTTGAAGCTATCCTACAATTTCTTACAGTTTCCAGTTACATTGCTCCTTAAACTTCTTCAATGTTAAGTGTATCTGTGTACTGAATGAGTATAGTTAAGATATATAGCAAGAATCAGGTCTACCTCAAGAAAATTAAAAATAAAGGAAATCTTTATTGATAAATTAACATGCCATAGTACTAATTGTAAAAGCTGAAGCAAAGGTACATGGGAATATTGTATTTTAATGGGATAGTCTTCAACTTTTATAAAAATGAAGTTTAATACCTACTTTATTTAATGGGATCAGGGTTGATTTTCATGCATAAAGACACACATTCACAATCATACATACATACACATACATTCTTTAGTTGGATATTGCAGTAATTTAGTAACAGACTTCATAATGAAACAACTATGTAGAATTTGATGATTATACTACCATTATAGAACTAAACACCTACACTTCAAAATTATCTAGTTTTAATTGCGGCCTAGAATTCATAAGTTTTGTATGTTTAAACCCAGTACTTTCTACAAATAGATGAAACAAGATATATATAGTTTGAAAACATACAGTATGTATTTATCTATGAAAGAGTATAATATCCTAGGCTTCAGTACACACTGTTAACATTTGTGAACAACCAATATATGGACTTAAAATTCTATTATGCTATCATGATACACGTATGGATTGGCCTATTTACATTACCTGGAAAATAAAAAGGGGACTAATAGCTATTATTAAAACATCAGAATTTAAAGTGCCAGATGTTTGATAGATGAGAGACTAACTAAATCTCTGTCATTGCTTCTTATCTGAATAAGGTGTCCATTTGTGGTGCTGTTGGGGATGAGGGATAAACAGAATGAAGGGAGACAGAAGCCAAGGGGACACAGACTACCAGCTCCTTTTTTTAAGATCATTCCCTACAAAGGATAATTTTGTTCTGCAAAACATAGTCTGTAGATAGCCATTGTTCGTAGAAGAACAGCTGGGAATCTATGAAGACTTGCACTGACATACACTATGCACACTCTGCAATCTCTTCACACAAGCTAGTCTTCAGTAAGAGTTTTCTTCCCAGCTTTGTGTTTTCATATTGCATACTGATGTTAAATAAAAAAACCAAGCATGATGGTGTCCCCACAGTGAAATTTCTGAATGCTACTGTAATGCTAGTAAACTTGGCAAGCTAAAAGCAGCACTTTTAAAATTTTAAAACAGATGGATTGGTTTTTACAAACAGAAATCCAGTTTAAAGGCCAAATGCCTTATGTAACATGTCACAAAAGAGATTGATCCAACCCTGTTATTTCCATGTGACCCATAGATAACTGATATTCAAAGACGCACAAAAGTCATCTACACCATGTCCACTGGAATTCAGTGGAAACTGGGTGTTTAACTTTTGGTTGTATCTTTTGAATGTCTTTTAACTATTACTTCTTTTCATTCTGTGGCATCCTTTATCTTTTAAATTTAGCTCAGGTATTTTATTTTTCACTTATTAATTTCAGTATATGAATTACCTGACTATGCAAAAACAGAATAAAGACATCTTAAGACCTGGCAGACAGTATAGTGATGCTTACTATGATATTGATATGCTTGATCGTTTCCGAACTTCTTGAAACTAGATGGGGTTGCATTTTCTGCCTGTTAAGTGCAAAACAGAAATCCCATTATTATCAGCTTAACAAGACCACAATAGCCAGTCAGTCTCCTCTTAAAGGCAGTTTCTTACCAATATCAATAGATTACCTCCTGACAACCAGTTTTGAAAGATAATTAGATCTTAATCCCACTGTGTTTTACAAGTCTGCAGGTGTGAATCCCAGGGGCAGAGGAAATAATATAATTACCTGGGAATCAGTTACGTAGGCCTTTGAATTGTGTCTCCTTGACAATCACAACTTCAGCAATATCTTTAGTAATATCAAAGCTGCAAGTCAGAGAACTGGAAGATAAACCAAACAATGATTATTTACATTATGAAGGCTTTTTTTTGGTGGTGTTTTGTTTTTTTTTTCCCCCCCAATTTAAGGAAATCTTTGTTGTACTGCATTCCTGTGCTTGTCTGTAAAATAGAGGAGGAAGAACAGTATTACAGATGGAGTTTTGCATACCTAGCATGCATCCCATTTAAAAGAGACAGTATTTTGACTCCTGCTGTTATAAAACTCTTTTCCAACCTTTAACATCTGTGCTAGGCAAAAGTATTCCTTCTAAATTAATGTATGTCTTGAACAAATAAACTGATAGAATGTGTGTTTCCAAAATAATTTCTGTTAGCTCAGTGTAAACTGCAATGGGCTTCCTGGATTGGAAGTATTGATTTTAAAATTCTGATTCTGGTCATTTCTGAATGAAAAGGGAAAAGGTACTGCATTATCCCATATTTGCTACCATGCCCCACTGCTATTATACAAGTAAGTTGCTAGCAATGCAATAGGAGAACCTTGATGCAGACACTACCTGCACTCTCAATTGGGCCTTTCAGTTTTTCAATTAACAACTTTTCTGTCCTGAATCTACCATTTTAGATGACACAAGCAGGAAAACCACTAGGGTCTAGAAAACCTCTCCAGCTGGGAGAAAAACTAATGATGGAAAACAGGTATTCTTTATATATTGTCATTGCATATATAAATTTCTGTTTTCTGAACAAACTCTTGATTGCCAGTGTCAGACTTTAGTACTGACATTTATGTATTAATTCAGTTTTCCTTTTGTTGGTACACACTCCTTCTTCCTTGAACATGTGCTCAAGATAAAAATCATGTCATATTACTTTGTGTCAATTGTATATGCATTGGAAGGCTTCATTTTACAATAAGTAATTTCTGGAGTAATTGTTTTTCTTCCCATTTTATCCTACTTTTAACAGAATGGCTAAAGGAGGTACAGAATCTGTTACAGATTTCAATGCATCATCTGATTATGACTATTGATAGTAAATCTTGGAAAGAATCAAATTTAATTTTCTTGCAATTACAGAATCTGCTGCTTCCACCTAACTTCTCTCCTTCAAAATTACAGTGGGCTGGTTGAAGGTCTGAACACAACTCCTGAGATATTTCCCATTTTGTCTTGCTGTTTTGCTCAATCACTTTCCTTGGGTTTGGACATGTCAACTTGACCTACAGACTTAACCATAAAGTCTTTTAGGCTGTATCTACTGGCCCATACAGAAATGCAAAGTACCACTGCAAAACATCAGCCTAATACATCAGTCATACTCCTTCACGCTCTTTCTCTGCTCAAGTTTCTATTAAATCTACAGGTTTGTATCTCACAGCCATTGCACATTTTCATTCTGAGGATGGGATGCAGGTGGTCTAATGTTGGGCATCTAAGATGGAAGCATCTTTCAGACTCCCATAACAGCCAATGGGAAGCAAAAAGCTGTCTGGAATGTGATCTACCTGATGTCTTTTAGACACCTGCGTTACAGTGAAATGAACCATGTTCAAAGGATCTAATTGTCCATAAATGGAGCATATGCAATTAGATGTAAGCACATATGCTGCAAACGCAAGATGAATTTCACCAGATGATTCAGTTTGTTACCTCAACACCTTTTTGTAAATAAAATGTAGCCCATGACACCAGATTTCAAGATATATTTTCTAAGTTTCTGCTGGAAAGCAGGGATGACCAAGTACTTTTTACAACAGTTGACCCTACAGAACAAATTCTTCACTGAAAACATCACTGACAATCACTTTTTTCCCCATCTTTTTTTTCCATTGATAAAAATAATTTCCATGCTCTGAATTTATAAGGCTTTTTCTAGCATGGCTTACAGTCATGCATACATAAATGTCATACGTAAGTGCAAGACAGTTATTTAGCTTATTCACTATTTCAGCTGTCCAAACATCTTGCTCTAATTTTAAAAGTGCAATTTCAAACTCATGTTTTCCCATCCTTTTAATTGGGACCTCATCCACTACCTGTAATTAGGTGGTTTATTTTTTGGCTCATAATCCTTCACTATCTCATAAAATCTGATCAATCAACTCAACTGAGTTATGTTTTATTACTCCTATGCAATTCACAGACCCTATTACTGGTTTGAAGACCAAAGTGTTAAGTTTCACTCTAAACAAAGATTCAGAGCTTACCTACATATCAATAAGCTTTCTCTTCCAATGTGGCACTTCTCAATCCCAGAATATGGAATTACATTTTCTTCTCACACAAACAAAAGTCCACATGTACACACAACACACACGCACAGAGACCTTCTCAGAAAGTACAGGCAACCCCTTGTCTGTATTTCTGAGTGTAACCAGTGCTTTAACTTTAAGTTATAAGGTTTTGTTTAGAAAGCCAAGCAGAAGGGGAGTTCTCTGCATGCTAAAGTTCTTACAGTTTAACCCAACCTGTAACCCTTAATGCACCATTCTCTTTCCTCTCTACTAATGCATGTGCAGATTTTAACTCAGCTTCCCTATTCTAGTCCACAGTATTTTGAGGGACTGTTCTTTTCCCACAGCAATCTAAATTTTAATTAAAACTGGTAACTCAAGCTTCCCTTATTTATACTAGTTCTTCTTACGGCAACACATAGACAGGATTAAATAAAGTTGTCAAACAGAGATGTTATTTGATAGCTTTTAATATTGTTGCCCATATCAAGACAATAAATAAACGCCATCAATATTACCTACTCTTACTTCTTTAGTAATTATTTCATTAAAGTCATATTTATGCTCTCAAGTATTAGCAAGAACTTCTGATATCAGTAAGTCTACTTAGTGGTAATAAACTATGCCCAATGATGGTTTTGAAAATAATATTAGCAGTAACAGCAACAGCAACTCAATATGTAATTTACAAAACATATATATGTCAAGAAAAAAAAACAAACCCAAAACCAAAAACAACAACCAAACCCTAACACCTGCAGTTTCAATGTATGAAGCTAATAAACTCAAAGATTACAAAAGAAAGTACTAGCTCAGAGCATCAGAGCACAGGTCTGCATTTACTAGACAAAGATCAGCAATCCAGCTAAGTAGCAAAGACCCTCCCAAGCCACCCACCCCACCCTCAGAATGCTTGCAAAAGGGTGGGTTTACATAATTCCCAAAATGTCACTTCTTCTAAGGATGACAAGGCAACTTCTAATACGCCCTGTTCTTCAACACTATCAACAGCCAAAGAATGATGACAACTTAAACACAATGCTTAGAGCAGGTTGGGAAAAATATAAGCAAAATAGCTTCCAAACCCTCTTTCCAACGCTGCACTGCAAATCTCTGGGTACAGAGACTGCTTCTGATCCCATTTACTCCAGGTCGACAGTGTAAGTACAATCCCATTGCCTTTGACAGTGGCATTCCTGCTGTATAACAGGGATAAAAATAAAGCCTCTCTATTCACTCTTGTCTTGAGAGTGCAGACTGCTAAGAATATGCTGTGTCTTCTACTCAGGCTAATTTAACAAAAGTGTTACAGGTGACATAATAAGCTTTATCAACACATACCTTTTTTTAAGCAATCATCAGCTCAGAATGGTGACTAAATTCCTCCCAACTGCATAAAACATTTACGGAGACCAATTAAAAGCATCAGCAGCAAAGCTATCAAAACTAGATCTATCATGTTGTTACAAATCTTCCTTCAGTACAGCAGCAGTGCCTCTCCTTGTGCCTAAAGAGATTTTTTCTTTAAACTAAGCCTTAGTTATTTCTGTTTGCACTGAAAACTAAAGCTGAGAGGTAAAATCATCTGGAAGGGGACATCTTTCCAAGTCTTCCCCAGTTGGAAAGGAAAGGTTCATCTTCTCTTGATACACAAAACTATTGATGCTCTCTACAAATATATTCCTTACCCTCAACCTCAAAAAACACCCTCAGATTAACCTGCATTTCCCTACATTATATCCAGGACTGTTAGAAAAATACTGATGCACTCCATGTTGCCATTTCTTTACTTATGTCAAATATAATTCTCGGTAGAAGCTTTTTTAATGGTGATGCATGGGCTAGAGTATAAACATAGAAGCATACATTTCTCACCCTACACAGAAACTCCCTGTTCTATCAGCATAAAGATCAAGGCAGAATAAGCCCTTTGTATTGAAAATATGCTTTCTGGCTATCCTTACTATCACATTGTGTCCTTCACTCTTGTTCAACTAGGAAACGTGTTTCCTTTAAAAGTTATCACCATTTCTTCTTCCTTTGTGTCATTTTTTTACCTGCATTGGCTTGCTTTCCCTGGTTTTTGGTTGGTTGTTTTTTTTTTTTTTTTTATTTCCTTTTTGTTCCTCTGTAGCTCTTTCACTACCTTCATTTCCAACAGATCCCACCACGAAGTGTTTGCCATATTCTGTCCACTGAACTGTAATCAGTGATGCAATTAACGATAGCATTTTACATGCCATTAGCGAAGCCTTGACTCAAGCAAGACCCAACCTAATGAGACCGAATATTCTTTCCTGGTAAGGCTCTTCCAGGCTTTCTTTCAGGCTGAGCCACAAAGAAAATGTATTTATTAGCTTATCTTTACTTCCTCTTGGAAAGCTCAGAACCTGACAGCTAGAAACTTTCTCTTTGTTAATGTACATTTAGATTCTGAAAAAACATGACTACATAAATACATTAAACCAGCTCCATTGAGCTATGCAACTGGAAAGATGACATCACTGAACCATGCTATTTTGAAGGCACTCACCACTGCAGTTTAAAAGCTAATGCATGCTATATTGTATTTTAAAAGTTGTTGCTTGCTGTCCCTTGGATGACACTGCTTCACATGTACAGAGCAATGCTCAGGACTACACAAAATACCTATCTGAAAATCCTGAGAGCTTTCCAGAGTTTCAACTTTGAATCGAGTTCAAGCCCGAAAGCCATATTGCACTGATTGCACCATAGCAAAATGATCTGCTTTAATTCCAGGAAAACCTGTATGATGCACAATTGTATGCACTTCAGGAGAATGCACACAGTGGAACAGACTTGATGGGACACTCCTTTAACTTTTGTGCCATTTCTCAAAGGCTAGGATGGTACAGTGGGCCACTTTTTGTAAAAATGGTAGAAAGGAGAACCCTGGGAACTACTGACCTGTCAGCCTCACCTCTGTGCCTGGGAAGATCATGAAGATCCTCCTAGAAGCCACACTAAGGCATATGGAGGACAGGGAGGTAATCTGAAACAGCAAGCCTGGCTTCACAAAGAGCAGATCTTGCCTGACCAACCCAGTGGCCTTCTATGATGGAGTGACTACATCACTGGACAAGGGAAAGGCTACAGGTTTTATCTATCTGTACTTCTGTAAGGCCTTTGACATGGTGACCCACAGCATCCTTCTAAGTTGGAGAGATACGAATTTGACGAGTGGACTATTTAGTGGATAAGGGATTGGCTGGATGGTTGGATCCAGAGGGCAGTGGTCAACGGCTCAATATCAGGATGGAGATCAGTGACAAGTGGCGTCCCTCAGGGGTCTGTATTGGGACCAGTAGTGTTTAATACCTTCATCAATGACACAGACAGTGAGATCCAGTGCACTCTCAGCACGTTTCCAGATAACACCAATCTGAGTGGTGTGGCTGACATGCCTGAAGAATGGAATGCCATCCAGAGGGACCTGGACAAGCTCGAGAAGTGGGCCCCTGTGAACCTCATGAGGTTCAATAAGGCCAAATGCAAGGTGTTGCACCTGGGTCAGGGCAAGCCCCAGTATCAATAGAAGCTGGAGATAAAGAGATTGAGAGCAGCTGGGAGGAGAAGCACTTGGCTTTACTGGTGGATGAACACTGGACATGAGCTGGCAATGTGCGCTTGCAGTCCAGAAAGGTAATGGCATTCTGGGCTGCATCAAAAGAAGGGTAGCCAGCATGTCAAGGTAATTGATCCTGCCCCTCTACTCCAATCTTGTGAAATCCCACCTGGAGTGTACTGCATCCAGCTCTGGAGCTCTCAGTACAGGACAGACATGGACCTGTTGGAGTGGTTCTAGAGGAGGGCCACAAAAATTATCAGAGGGATGGAACACCTCTCCTATGGGGAAAGGCTGAGAGTTGGGTTTGTTCAGCCTGAAGAAGAGAAGGCTCCGGGGAGATCTTGTTGCGACCTTTCAATACCCAAAGGTGGCTTTTAAGAAAGATGGGGACAAACCTTTCAGTAGGACCTGTTGTGATAGGACAAGGGGTAATGGTTTTAAACTAAAAGAGGGTAGATTCAGAAGATATAAGGAAGAAATTTGTTACAATTAAGATGCTGAAACACTGGAACAGGTTGCCCAGAGAGGTAGTAGATGCCCCATCCCTGGCAATATTCAAGATCAGGTTGGATGGGGCTCTGAGCAACCTGATCTAGTTGAAGATGTCCCTACTCATTGCAAAGGTGTTGGACTAGATGACCTTTAAAGGTCCCTTCCAACCCAAGCTATTCTACGATTCTAAGAGTAGAAAAGGAGTACAAAATTCAGCTTCAGTTTGAGTCTAGCTTCTTGTGAAACTTCCTTTAAGAATCATAGAGAATAAAAACCCCTTCATATCCATACAAACGGTAGAGCTGCTTGAATTCCTTTCACTTCAAGAATAAGAATGCAGTGTCCCAAGTTGTAAAGGGAATTACAAACAACAAAAGTTTTTATTTGCCTTGTGAGGTGTTTTTCTAGGGTCTTCTTCCCAAGCAGGTTGGATAGGGTCAAAAATCAGTGGTAGCTGATGGTCCACAAGCATTGACATTTTCTCATCTACGGAGACCTGATACCATTTAAATAAAAACAGGGCTTTAATCAATAGGAATGGAGATATTATTTATCCCTACGATATTTTTGCTGTTTTAAGTATTGTATCCTTTACAAGCATTCTATGAGAAGAAAACCACTGACAACTGGGCAACTTCTCACAACTTCTCTCGTTACTTCCCCCTTTCACACTGTCAAGTGTGATCCTATCTTGCAATCAAGTTTGTCTATACTGACCTGCCATCTTTCCCCAATCACTACTTGCTGTCATTGCCTTTAACCAAAGAGTATCAAATTGGTGTTTAAACATTGTCTGAGGAATCTGGAATTCAGTAACTCCCTTCTGATACACGAGTACGACTTTTATAGAAATACAGCCCATCAATCTTTATGCTTGTATACATGCATGCACAATGGAGTACAATAAGTCACATGAAAAACTGAAATAGGTGAATAAACAAAACTGGGAGGTGTAGTACAACATTCACCATAAGACTCAAGGAACAGCCAACCTCAAAACAAAGTTTAAGGTGCTGTCAATGATGACTGTAATTCAGTGGTCATAAAAAGCTCAAGCTCTATGTTACTCTATGCACTGTGTCACAGGAGTGCAAAGCCCTGGTCCACTTCCACACAGACTGAACAAGTAGCTGAAGTCTCAGCGCTCTACAGGATTTGCCTTAATGTAGTTTTACAAGCATCTTGGCAGTGGGTATACCTATGGGTATCCGAAGCAGCAACATTAAGAAGTGCCTAATAAACAGGCATTAACCTGTTACTTTCAATGCAAAACCAGTTTAGTCACATATTACATGGAATTACTATAATGCCCTAGCCAATCGTTCCTTGGAAGCTGGCTTAGTACAGGAAATATGTGCTGTAAATTCATTTTTGCTCATCAGCAGTCACAGCAAAGGTACAGTTACACTCAGATTACTTCTGTGATTTGCTCTTTCTCTTCTAAACTTTTTAAGTGAACACTCATTGTTTAGAACCGAAAATATTCTGGAAATAATTACTACAATTACTGCTACACATTTTTTGTTGAACTTCAAATACATGATCCATACTCAAAAGTTTCAGCTGGTAAGTAACAGCACGCTGGATCACAGAGTAAAGCATGGTTCCAATCACAAAGCAGTTCACAACCTGAAGTGCAAAAAATACGCAGTGATCCACAGTGTCAGGCACTGCACAGTCACTGTAATTCCAACAGGACTGCCTAACTGTGCAGATGCCTATATGCATGTTTATGTAAAGGGGGACAGCCAGAGGGAATTTATGAGAATTCCAGATTAATGGATTTCACCACCCACTGTGAAATGTCAATATAGAGCCCTCAACGGCCTATTTCTCTTCTTTTGCAAATGTTTTACAGGCAAGCTTACACCACGTGATCTTGTTACTTTAAGCCAAATCATCTATGAGCCATCACAATCAGTCACATACTAACTGGGCATCTTTGTAAGCCTGCATGTCGTACTCCTTAAACCCCAACAACTTAGCAATATCAAAAGGGACCGAGTAACATTTCTATGGGCAGTTCTTAGTTTAACACGAGTTCCTGATCTGACATTAAATCTCCGCTGTGCTGTAGCCACCACTGCTAATTAACAATAAACACGAGGCTCAGAGGAACAGGGGAGGCCTGCACCACACAGCCAGCCAGTGAAACCCCACCTGGTCAGAGAGGCCATGCGGCGGACGAGGGTATTCTGAGAAGCCCCCACAGCGGCTCTGGCCCATCCGCCACCTCACTCGGCCGCGGCACAGGGCGGAGGGGCACCAGCGTCGGCCCAAGTGGCGCGCCCGCCTCAAGAGCCAAGCCTCCGCCGCGCCCCGCCTGGCCCCGCCCCAAAATGGCGGCGCCAGGCCGCACCGGCCTTGCCACCCCGACCCCCGCCCCCGCCCCCGGCGGCCGAGCCCCCGCCCGTTATTTGCATAAGAAGGCGCCGGCTCCCTCCTCTCGCGGCAGCGGCGGCGGCGGGGTGTGGTGTGGTGTGGTGTGCAGGCGGGCTGCGAGAACGGCACGGATGAGGCGCATGCGCGTTGTGGAGGGGCGCTGGGGCCGTAACGGCTGGGCGCGGAGAGACCGGGCGAGGCCGGGCGGCGCCGGTGGCCGCGAGGTGGAGGAGTTCGTGGAGTGGGGCGGCGGCCCACAGGGCTGGCGGGGCCAGTCGCGGGGCTCACTTCAGTATCTGGCGGAGCGGTACGCGGACCTGGCGGCCAGCCACTGCCAGGCGCTGCAGCAGCAGGAGGAGCAGAAGTGGCACAACGCGCAGCTGCGCCACGAGAACGTGCAGCTGTGGCTGGAGAACCGCCGCCTGCGCCGCGAGAACCGTAGCCTCTTCCGCCAGGCCCTGCTGGGGCCCGGCCCCGACGAGCCCTCCGCCGTGGAGCTGGGCGAGGAAGCGGCGGCCCTGCGCGCTCAGCTAGGGAGCCTGCAAGAGAAGCACCGCCAGGCCTTGAGGCGCCTGCGGCGCTGCCGGGCCGCCAGCAGGCCGGAGGACTCGGGCCTGGACGACGGGGATCTGGACGACGGGGATCTGGTCGAGCTGCTAGAGGAGGATGAGCAGCCGCCCGCGAAGAGGAGCCTGGTGCCGGTCGTGTAGCCGGCGCCGGGGGGAGGGGGGGGGTGCGGTGCCGGGGGCCTCCCGCCCCGCTCGCCCTCGCCGCACCACGGGGCGGGGGGGGCGGCCTGGCCCCGCCTGCCTCCCCGCGCTGCCCCCGGTGAAGCGTGGGCTGGCCCTCGCCCTTCAGGCCAGGCAGGCTGTTCCCAAAGAAAGAGCGGGGGAGGAGCTGTGCTGTTTTTCCTTTAATCCCTTTCCCACATATATGGGGAGGAATCGTTGACCATGGTGAAGGAGAAGCAGGTTCACCTGGAAAACTGACGCTGGGAAGAGGCCCATGTTTCAGTCTAGGGATGCCTCTGAGCAGCTGTTGTCATGGACAAACGAACAGCTGGTCTCATGTCACCTCATTGCATTTAACTGTGCTTCCTTGGGAACCAGCTGCGGATCACCTTTTCCTCTTGAGTTAGCAACTGTCAGGTGGACCTCAACAGCGATGGAGACTATCAGAAGATGGCTCTGACTAGTTCTTAGCTGTCGGCATGTGTCTGTTGGGAAAGGGAGTGAAGGAACTTTGCAAGCTTCTCTGTTAGCATTCCAGTAAAAGTTGGTAGTCGTTTGGACCCTTCTAAATTCTATGGACATTTACTGCAAAACAGTAATTGTGTTTTCAGTGACAGACTTTGTTCACCATCGCATGAATATTGGTTTGAATTTCACACTTTTACGTAAAACTGCAGCAGATAAAAATAAAACTGTGACACACCAAATGGTTGCCTTAAGTGGGTTGGTTTTTTTTTGAACAGGGACTTATTTTCAAACTGTAGGTGAAACACCCTTCAGACCTTTGTAATGTATTTCTTCAAAGACAAACTTATTTGGCTATTTTTTTGACCTTAAGAAAACCTGCTGCTTGAACTATTTGGTTATTTTTCAGATCTGTCTTCCCTAAGAAAACCTACTCTTTTGTAAAGAACTGAAACTTAAGTTGGCTTTGAAATGTTCCTTCATATTTTTTTGTTATTTAAAAGCTGTCTGATGCTTTCAGATCTGGGATAGGTTCCTTTAAAGCTTTTGACAGCCAAGGTCTGTTTCAGCTCATAGTTAAAGTAGCATGAAAAGGTGAAAATATGTATCTTGTTTTCTGTATTTGTGACAATCTAACTTCTGAAGAGTAGCCACTTCTTCATATGATGTCAGCATAAGCCTCTAATCATAAAATGGCTGTAGTGTTGCTTTAGTCTCTTGAACCTGCAGCCTCAAGTAAGTGCATTCTTAAAATGGGAAGTCTCTCAATGAGAAGTTATGGGTGTTGATGTCTGGATGTGGTGTTTCAGTGTTGGATAAATATTCTCAGAAATGCTTAAATTGATAAATACTGCAGAATTACAGCACCTACAATGCCAACAAGATTGTATTATGTTAATAGTGGTTTCCAGTAAAGTGCAACTACCCAAGCAACAGGAAGAATCTGTCAAAATAGCAAAATATGGGGCCATGTTAAGATACAATGCTAGATGTGTAACTGTGCCAGGCATCCTTTTCAAAAGTTGAAATATTGGCATGTACAAAAGAGGAGAGATTCTGGACTTTTCTGATACAATATGCAAAACTTAATTAAACTTCTGGAGTGCTCCCAATAAATGGAATTTCAATGCATAAAGTGCTAAGTTCTGTGCAATTTTATATAAAGGATTCTTTACTTTTAATTTTTTTCTATATCTTTGTAGAGAAATTAAAGAACAGCCCTGCAGAGTACAGTAAATGGGGGAGGGGGGGAGTATTTTGGTAAGATTCAAATTAATGTGAAGAGTATCAAGGAAGGTTTTAGGTATTTAATGAAATTGCTGCTTCCAGATGAACTGCAGCAAATTATCACTTAATTCAGTTAGGCTGCATAAGTTTCATTTAAACAATGATTGGATCTAGTTGTGAGTTTGATTTTGAGAGCAAAAGGCAAAAGAAAAATGTAAGATTTAGGAAAAGTCTTTAGTAAGAAGGTGCAAAAGTAGTACTTCACTGCAGTGTCCCCCAATTAATGGTTTACAGGTGATGAGTTTCCTTTATGATACACTTGCATGTGTGATCCTTGGCTACAGGAAACTGCAAATACTGAGGCTTACAGGAAAAGTGCATATACGGGATATACCTGTTCAAGCCTTCATGCTTGTAGTCTGGATTTGTCTATATGACTAGTTCTAACAGTTAGTAGCTTGATATCATAGGCAGACACATCTGGCCCTAAAAGTGCAGTTCAGTTCAGCCGTTTGTTGATGGATGTGTTGATGACTGGCAAAAAGCACAGAGTATCTTTGAAACTGCCTGATACGTTACAGTATCTATGCGCCTGAGGTGATTGGAGAAGTGTCACCACAGTTGTAGGAAGAGCTTAAACCTTCCTCTACTTTTGGGTAAAGTCTGATTTGTTCGCTGTCATTCTGCTTTGTGTCCAATAAGCAGTCAGATGTTGGAAATTCCAGTTTTTAACTTGTCTCTAGTTCTGTTTATCACATTCTCGACTATGACAAATACTTGCCCTTCTTTTGGTCTAGTGGTTATGGTAGCATCTCTGTGTTCCAACATCTTGCTGTGTTGAGCCTTTCTTCCTCTGGCCTGACTGAATGCTGATTCCCTGGGTTTGGAAGAGAGTGCATTGCAGAACAAAATAGCTACAGTATACTCAGCAAACAGGACAATATACCCAGCAAAGAGAACAATGCTGTCCTGTTATTTCTATAATTTCACTTTTTATTCAAAATATTTTCACTCATATACTGATTGTTTTCAAAATCATGATTTTCAAAACCATCTGTTTTTTTCATGTTTTTAATTCTTAAGTACCTATTTATTTGGCAGTTACTTAAAAAAAAACAAACCTCGCCTTTTTTTTTCGTTTTGCTCAGGCCAAATTTTTGAAGGCAGGTGGACTGTTTTCCAGTTTAAAAATGGTTTTGTATTAATTTTTGCTGCATAGTGGTGTGTACTACAGTGCATCAGAGTGTTATATGGAAGTAAGTTTATTTGCAGGTAATTTTTTTAATTAGTGAATGAATAATCCAAGTTTGGATTTGGGGGGTTGGTTGTTTTGTGTTTAGTTTTGTTTAGTTTTTTTCTCCACATAAATGTATAACAATGTGTAAACATAAAAATGTATAAAACAATTGGCAATAATACTTTCCTGATCACCTTGTTAAATTGCAGTGTTTAAAATATGAATATGTATTCTCTTAAGTTTATTTGACACACAAATATATATATATATAAATATATGTAAGTTTATGGAGGCAAACAGAACTAAAAATCCTGTAGCTTTTCCCTTTATTGCTAAGACAACATGTAGTGGGTTTTGGTAGCAGAGGGGTCACAGGGGTGGTGGCTTCTATGAGAAAACCCAGAAGCTGCCCCGGTGTCCGGTGGAGCCCGTGGCAGCTGGCTCCATGACAGACCTGCCACTAACCAAGGCTGAACCTAGCAGTGACAGTGGTAGCACCTCTGGGGTAACATATTAAGAAGAAAAAAGAAAAAAGAAAAAAGAAAAAAAAAGGCAACAAAATTCTGCATCAGCAAGAGGTGAGCGCAGCCGCCCTGCAGGCACCCGGGCCGGGCCGGGCAGGGCAGGGGCAGGGGGGGCTCCAGGCGCCAGAGCAGAGGTTCCCCCCCAGCCCGTGGTGAAGCCCCCGGTGAGACGGGCTGTGCCCCCAGCCCCTGGAGCCCCCGGGGGAGCAGCCCCCCCCCCCGCAGCCCGGGCAGGGCCCCACGCCGGGGCAGGGGGACGCCCCGAGGGGGCTGTGACCCGCGGGCAGCCCGCGCTGGGGCAGCTCCGGGCAGGGCCTGTGGCCCCGCGGGGACCCGGGCTGGAGCCGGCTGGGCCGGGGGGGCTGCGCCCCGCGGGGGGGAAGAACTCGCATGAGAGAAGGTTGTGAAGGACTGCCGGCCATGGGAGGGACCCACGCCGGAGCAGGGGAAGCCGGTGAGGAGGAAGGAGCAGCAGGGACAGCGTGTGACGAACTGGCCACGGCCCCTGCTCCCTGACCCTCTGCATAGAGAAATCAGGAATTAAGGGGTGGAGGGTTTTTTTGTGATTTGAATAATAATAAACTAATTTTCCCCAGGTTGAGCCTGTTTTGCCTGTGATGGTAACTGCTGAGTGATCTCCCTGTCCTTATCTCAATCCACCAGCCTTTTGCTATATTTCCTTTCCTGGGTCCAGCTGAGGAAGGCAGCAATAGAGCGGCTTTGGTGGGCACCACGCATTCAGCCAGGGTCAAACCATCACACAACAGTTATTTTTTCCTTTTTCTTATGGAATTGTTCAGTCTTGGCTGCAGACTTTTTCTTATCCTTGTCCTGTGCTTTGTGTCAACAAATTATTGTGAAGTATATGTTAGAATGGAAACGATATGCATGGCTCTATTAAAACTGTATTAAAATCTTCTGGGGCCCTGTGTGAATTTGATGGCAATTACTTTAAAACACATGCGTATGAACAGAATGGCTCAGTGTCAGTGCCATATTTAATATACACACTATTGCTCTTTTGAGACCTAATTTAAGTTTCATTAAAAATTGCACTCTGAAGGAGTCTTTGTCCGCTGTGCTCATCTCCTTGAATACGGTAGGGCCTTGGGGTGCCCTAGCTGCCCACAGAGAATAATGAAATAAATTAAATTCTTTGTGTGGCAAACTAATGCCATTCAGATTAGTTTAGTTCAGCTACTTTCCTACCAAAACAGTAATCTGTTACTCTTCCCTTTATATCTCACTGTGTTCAGTATCCCCTTTTAGTTTTGTTCAGGTCAACAAAGATGTTTGCAAGATACATAGGAAACCTCTTTTCCAAACTTGCAAAAGATTTAAAGTAGTGGTTTAAAGCTGGATTTCTAGTGACTGCAAATTAACAGAGTCTTTCCTCTACATTTTTAAGTGATACCTGGTATCTGTATTACCATGCTGGGAAGTTTAGGTGTAACTGCCTGGGAACAGTCACTGTTCTGTACAATATCCAGATTGAATTTACTGCCACATCCCTTCCAAAATAAAACTCTGTATCATTCAGAGAATAATAGCGGCCCATGATTATAAAGCTATTTTTAATAAAGCTTGCAACGAGTATTATTTCCTGACTTTCAAGGCCATTTGCTTGCTCTTTATGCTGTCAAGGGTCTTTGTGCAGTGAGAACGTAGTTGTAGCAGAAGAGAAAAGGCAAAACATTTAGAGGGCATGAAGAGGCTGCTTTAAATCTAGCATTATAGAAGGGAGTGTGCTATAAAGCTGGGAACACAGCAAACTGGTTGGATAATTCAGAGAAAGAGAACATTTTATGAGAGAGAATTACTGTGGAAAAGCTGTGACCATCAAATGAAAGCTAATGGAATTATTATATAACATTATTTTGAGTTATTATATTCATTTATAGTGGTGTATTTTAAATGAATAAAAATACTGAATAAGAAGTTTGGATAAAGTAAAAGATTAATACCGAGGAAAAATGCAACTGTGTCATGCACTGACATGGCTTTTAAGTGAGGACAAGCTTTGGAAAGCTGCTTTACAAACAGTCCTGAGCCTCTGCTGTGATTATTAGCAGTGGTGCTCATTAAGGTTAATTTATTTCATGTGAAAAATTGTGAGGGCCAGCAGACGAAGCATCTCCATTTTATAAATGCTGCAGGATTTTCAATGACCTTAAGTGCTTTACACAGTTGTTTGTAATTCAGCACCTAGACGAGTACAAACCTTAACCCCCAGGTGGAGTACTGGTTCAGTAATAGAGGAATGTGCTGCAATCAGCCAGCAACATCCAGGTGCTGAGCTTTGACAAACTCACTTCCAAGTGTCTTACCCAGACTAATGCTGATTAGTGTGTGAGAGCTCAGGGCGTGCCTGGAGGTGAGGTGGTTGCAAAGCATATAAATACAGTAGGTCTAATATTTTAGTCATCTTGGCTTCTGTTATAATGATTGCCTACAAAAGTTATATGGGGTACTGAATTAGCAGCTGGTGTCTTTGTGCATGAATTGCAAATAATTAGCTTCACCTGTGTTTCTTCTCCTTATTAAGTACGAAATACTGTTGTCACTTCCTTTGTCAGAACTATGACTCTGTGGGTATTTGGTAATCGTTTCTTCAGGTGAAGATGGTCAAATCATTATACCTGGCTATTAGAAACCTTTGTTCCCTGCTGAGGCTTTCATGACTTATAATTTTGAACTTTGTTATTGCATTTCATTCAGAAGTAGTGGATTATTTTTTTTTAATTTATTTAAAGTCTTACCTTGTTTTACAGTTTGAGGGAATTTTGTTGTGCTGCACTGGTGAGGAAGAAAAGCTTCTGGGTGGATGCTGTAAAATCATTTAGAATCAGAGCAGTGTACTTGACACATCTTCCCATGGACTTTAAGAATCCAAAAGTAAGATTCAAAAAGGTATACGTTTTCAAAGAAATCCTGGGGAAGATTTTTTCTTCTGCTTTTAATTTTTTAGTGATGTAAGGTCTGTAGCTTTAACAACAGTTAAATATTTCATTACTCTGCACTGTAAATATAAGTGACTGAATCTGTTGAAGGGCTTAGGCACATAAAATCTAAAGTGAGGCACTAAAGCACTAGAGATGCTCAGAAATCTAAATATAAGGTCTTTACTAGCAAAAACAGTCCCAGAGGGTTCTCTTCATTTGACAGAGGAAGGTTGTGACTATTTTGCTTTTGCAATCTGTTTATTGTGAAAGAAATAGCGGTAAAAGTATAAAAGTAAAATCGAATGCTGTATGCTTGAAACTTGTATGGCACTAGCAGCTGGAGGAATGTGCATGAAAAACTGCTCATCTGGATATGAGTAGATGCTCTTGCCTAGATCTTAATAGTTGCTGGCTTGGAAGACATCTGGAGAGAGGACTTCAGGTGTCAATCAGCTTGGTTGCTAGCCTTTTCTTGGTACCAGAGAAGCTTTTGTTTGTGTTCTGCCAGAGTATTTCATTTCAGCTTTTAGCTAAAGAAGTTTTTGTGCCCTCAGTGGGCATTTGTCCATCTCCTCAATGGCTGCTGAGCAGGGCAAAACCCAGAAGCTTACAAGGTCTACATTTAGCCAATTAAGAGTTTGGAAGAGTGTCTAGAAAAAAACCTGAATATATCTAGTTAAAGAGCAGATGGGAGGATTTCTGACCATATGGGCAAAAAGCCCTTGTTGCATTGACAATTTCCCTGTATGCTAGACTCCAGCAAACTGATGTAGGAAATACTGTTGCAATAGTGCAGCAAAGTTTCAAGAAGGAAATAAAGGTGCAGGATCAGGCTGTTGCCGTGTGCTGAAAAACAAACCAGCAGGGAAGAAGACCAGCTTGGCTGAACAGAGAGCTCTGGCTAGAACTCAGTGGTAGAAAAGAGAGTTTAGCACCTTTGGAAGAAGGGGCAGGTAGCTCTGGAGGACTGTAAGGAAGTTGTGAGGTTGTGCAGGGTGAAGGTCAGAGAGGTGAAAGCCCAGCCAGAGCTCAGGCTGGCCACTGCTGTAAAAGGTAACAAAAAATGTTGTTACAAATACATTAGAAATAGGAAGGCCAAAGACAGCCATCATCCTTTGCTGGATGCAGGGGTGGGAACACTGCCACAAAGGATAAGGAAAAGGCTGAGCTACTCAATGCTTTCTTTGCCTCAGTCTTTAATAGCAAGACCAGTTTCCCCTCTGGCTACTCAGCCCCCCGAGCTGGAAGACAGGGATGAAGAGGAGCAGCATGAAGTCCCCACAGCCCAGGAAGAAACAGTCAGTGATCTCCTGCTTTGCTCAGACATGCACAAGTCCGTGGGGCCAGGTGGGATCCACCACAGGGCACTGAGGGAGCTCACCAAGCCACTCTCCATCATTTATCAGCAGCCCTGGCTAACCAGGGAGGTCCCAGCAGGCTGGAGGTTAGCCAGTGTGGTGCCCATCCACAAGAAGGGCAGGAAGGAGGATCTGGGGAACCACAGGCCTGTCAGCCTGACCTCGGTGCTGGGGAAGGTTATGGAGCAGATTATCCTAAGTGCTGCCATCACACGTGTGGTCTTTATAGAACTTTAGACAAGACTTTTTTTCTGAATGTACAGCAAGTACACACCAAGATACAAGATCAAATATTCTCATTGCATTTCTGTCCTCTAGGCTTTGCTAATTCCGTGTCTACTCTGGCATGCAACATCTTGCAGGAATGGGTCTGTCTGAGGGTGCATGGCTGTTGCTTTTTTTCTGGACCTGTCCAGCTAGGGAGGAGGAACAGGAGCAGGTAAGTTTAATTGTATACAGATTTCTGTGGAGATTATGATGGCAAAATGGATTGTTTGTGGGTCTGTCCTTGCTCTCAACCCTACAAGTTATCCCCATTACTTGAAGCAAAAATCTGAAGACATCCAGAGGCAATGGTTGAGTCCAGACAAAAGTTTCCTTATATGAATATTTCCTCCATGATTTATACATGGAGATTCACTGAACTCTCATCTTTGCCCCCAAGGATGCTGGACATGGCACATTCTCATTTCAGTGTGATTTGATTAATTTTCTAATGATGAAATTGTGTTTGGGGCTTTATGTCTGTTAATTATATTTGGCTGCAGCTTGGAACTTTTTTTGCTTTTGTTTTCCTTTTAGACCTTCTTTCTATGCACCTGTTGTTGAACAGTGGTTCTTTTAGATATTGCTAATGTTTTAGTAGACATAGCAAAAGAATACTCATTCATTCAATAGTCTTGTGGAAGCCAGTGGAAGTAATCATGTAAGAAAAGCCAACAAAATTTGACTCTTCTGAAGTGATGGTATTATACTGATATTTTGTGTTGCAAAAGGATGATCACTAAAATGAATTCTGCCTGCCCTAAAGCAGGGATGAGAAGTGAGAAAGCTCTGTGAGCGGCAGTTGTCTTAAATGTCTCATAAAGCTGGGAACTATGTGCAGTTTCTTAGCATCTGGATACTGTTCTGTGCTACAGCACAGTTCTGTGCTACAGCAGAAGAGTGAAGATCAGGGCACCCAGATAATAGGGTGTCAGTAACCCATTTTTATGGTAGGTTTCAACTTAACCATTAAAAATTATGAAATAAAATATGCAAAACACTTTACAAATATTACAGAAGGATGTTTTTATATTTCCTGCACTTGTATTCTGTAATCAGCTATAAAATTGATGTGCATAGCTACTAATCTGTTCCAGATGGGCATTCCTCAGTCTGCTACTGATTCCATTGGTTGCTTAAAGATTCCTGAATCTTAAACATTCCTGAAGTGAAGGCTTATTCCCATCATGGGAGCAGAGTATTCTTTTGCAGGTCTGATAGTCCTGTCATTTTAGAAATTGAAACCTACACTTCCTTAACATTAAATTGTCTATAGTTTTCTTGCTTGCTAAGGGACTTGGACTAGTCTTTTATGTGGAGAATAGCTGAGTAGCGTCTGTGCATTACCACCTTAATGAATGTACCCTACCAGTGTAGGGTTTCTTTTAAAATTTGTTCCGCTAAAGTAGGAACTGGCTTTACTGGTGAAGAGAAGTGATGACTGGATCATATTTACATTTGAGTAAAATGCTGATCATAGACACTGAGGAATGTAGTCCATGTAGGTAGTCCGTGTCCCTGAACTTGGTGACAAGAAATAACATGTTTTATTTGTATTTCTATATGAAGATCATTACAGTTTCAACTAAGGCAAATTCAAAGCAAGGTAACAGTTTAATTTTGTCAGTTAAGAATCATACAGCTTTTAGGTTTTCTGGAAAGGGCAGTTTTGGTAACTCATTTTCCTGTGTGCCTCTAACAAATGCCTCTGTCATGGCTGATTTAGAAGTAGGTTGTCTGAAAATTTCTCTCCTTCAAGTGTACAGAAAATCTATTTTTCTTTTGTTTAGTAAATAAAACCCCCTAATCATTATTAAAAATGCTGGTCATATTTTAGTGTCATGGAAGTGAGATTAGATTCATAATGAAACACATCTTGATGGTGTGTCTTTCAAGTGATATGTTAAAACAACTTGGAAATTTAACTTTATTTTTTGGGTATTTGGCAAGTTGACTGTGGTTACCTTAGTCCAGAGCTATATATTGGGATTTATATTACTGTTACATTATAGAAATCTGAGACACTTAACTTCTTAGCTATGTTTTGTATGCCAGGAAACATGGTTTCATGAAAGACTGAAATTCTCTCACAGAGATTTTAAAGGCTGAAAATTAGTACGTTCCATATGTGACTGAGAACACCGTTGTCCTTGGACTGTCTAAGGAAGGATTTGTCACTAAAGAGCAAATGTAGTCTGAAGTGCTTGTGGCTGTTCTCTCTCAAGCCTTGGTGCGGTGTACAATGTGAGAGGAGAAAGCAGAAGTATTTCCAGGGTGCTGTTTCACAAGGCAGGGATTCAAGTGCTTACTTTGATGTACCTGGATTTATAGTACTGCTAGGGTGCTTATTTGCTTTCAGTGGTATCTAATTAGTGCCAAATCTAGCCTCTGCACTTCAGTTCCCAGCTGAAAATTCAGTGCCTATCAAGAAGGGAGAAGAGTGGGAAGATGTGCAAGTGCGCAGTAAGGTTGGATGGTCTAGTAGTGAAAACTGCATCTGCACAGAAGCAATAGTCATGTCTTTCTTATGACATTGTTTCAGTGAGCTGAGACCTACCTTGCAAGAACATGAGAATAACGTCAGTCTGAAGTAGTACATAGTACTAACTAGAGCTTATTAGCAAGTCATTTGGGGAATAATTAGAAGAGATGGTCAAATCTAACATGGTAGTTCTCCCATGACACTTGTTCAACTTCTAGCTACCAGTGTTTCAGAGGTTTTTAAGGTGGTTGTAGGGTAGGGGGGAAATGATATTGAAGGGACAAGACAGGACAGTGCAGAAAAAAATGAACACACAGAGGAAAAAGGTAAAGGTAGGTTGTAACTTGTAGAATCATTTGCAGGACAATCTAGAAAAGGGCTAGTGAAATGATAGACTAGGATTTGGAAAGGACATTCATAGATGAGAAAAGAGAAGGGAGAATGAGAACAAAGGAGTAGGTAAATTCACAAATGGTGGTTGTATAATGCAAGAAGTATAAAAATATGAAACTTTTACAGGGATGAAATATTATGGAGCAGGGTAACATCTTGAAAAAGGTCAGTGGGAAAACTGCAAGATCTGTGAAATGTGTTTCTTTACAGTATAAGTAAGTGAAAGTGCTGGAAGATGGTATAGATAAAACTGGTGTGTAAAATGTCCCATTTGATTAAGACAATATGGCTTTATCATTCCATGGGTTCTGCAAGGCTTTTAAGCATACTCTTCAAGATAAGAGCTGAAAACAGACTAGGCTAAAATCTGAAGGTACAGGCTGATAACCTTATTAAATAACATCTACCAGGAATAGACCTATGTAAGTCAATGGAGATAATTGTGGAGCGAGGCTCTGTTCTGTGTGAATAAGGGCAATGTGGTCTAATTTATTCATCTGAAAAAATTCTAGTGACAGGAAGAGAACAGGCAAATCAATATGGAAGTGAACATTTTTCCCCAACAGATTCAGTTATCATTGGTGATGAAGTAGCTAATCTAGATAGTTTTTGTGAACATGACAACTGTGGTAAGAAATGACTGAATATTCGCTGAACTGTTGTTTATACTGAATCACGTTTTACAATAACACAAATCTCCTTGCTATAAACCATGCAGTTTTTTTCCTTCACCTGGATAAGGGTATGTGAGTGAAAGGAGAGGACTGAGCACTGCACGTCAAATCTAGTAGTTACTATTTGCTTGCTTCAGGAAGCTAAGGATAGCCATGTCATAGTACATACATCACCTTACCAGAGCCTGGACCTCACCTCCCAGGGGACCACCATCAAGGGATCAAGCTGCCAGTCATGGGAGGTACACTTGGCTACTGAGAGGGGCACAGAGTGTGCCATGCCATCAGGGGCACCGTGAACACAGCAGGGAGGAGTTGGAGGGAATCAGAGCAGGTGCCAAGGGAGGGCTGCCTGCAGTTTCAGGCAATCAGCCAGCTCCGTGTTGGCCCATTTCCTTTTGGGCATTGCATATTCCCATGATCACTTTCAGCAGAAATGGGCCAGCAGCTAATAATGGTGGTGTATTCCTGCTGAGAAATGTCAAGTGGTCAATGTCAATTTTGCAAGGAAGGGTGTTCATGGAGGACATCCACCCCGCAGGCTAGGTCTGATGTGCTGGGCATTTCCATGGTCATGTGGGTCCATGAGAGATCCCCACAAAAGGGAGCAGAAAGAGCTTCTGTGCACAAAGGGAGCACACTAAAGTTATCTGCAAAGACAGATCTCCCTGCTTTGTCACGCTGATATCAGCCAGGCTGTCACAGGCATCTGTTCAGGGGCTCTGTTTGAGTAGGAACAGAAATGTGTCACTAGGTGAGTTTTTGGGAAATGTAGACTACTAAATTCTGATGCCTTTAAAAATATTTTTAATAATTTTTTATATGCTTATGAGCTTGAGACCATCAAAGGTAAAGTTATATGGAAACAAATATACCTACTGAATATCTGATAGAGGTCTTAGTGATCTGATCTGTGTTTTTTAAGATGAAGGGGAAAGCATTTCAGAACATACATGTTGCAACATTTTTTGAAAAAAAACTATTTTGATTAATAGAGGTGGCAATGATTATTTTGTGTTAAACAATGGCCATTTCCCATTCCCACATTTCCCCACCCCACTGCCCTTCAGCTGCGAAAGGTACTGACATGATAGAACTGAGATTTTTAAATGAACAGCACAAAACAATTAAAACGAGGTGCTTGTAATGATGGAAAATTACCATTTTCATTGACGTTGAGGTGAGGTAGGTTGCAGAGCTGTTTCACAGGAGGTCTTTTGAGTACCATCACATTGTTTATCCTCCACAATTTGGCATATAATTTTGCTAACTCATTAGTTTGAAGAAAGTACATGATGAGTCCCAAAATTTCAAAGGTAGAAGAAAAGAACTGAAGAAATATCCTTTTTTTTTTTTTTTTTTTAACTCTCTTTTTCATAATATAAAGTGAAATTGGGAGTAATTGTCTGTGTGTGTGTCTATATCCTATCTTTTTCCTGATTTTCCCCACTTTGAGACAGGCTATTCTGCCTTTTTTTAATCTAGGGCAATTTCAGTCACCCAGCTTTCAAAAGCGACCTTTCAAAAAGCTTCTTTGAAAGGGAGCTGTAGCACTAAGGTTGGAACAATTGAGCAGAGATAGGTAAAGGGACAGAAACCTTTTAACCTGGCACTGCTGACAGGGAAAAATGTATTGTCACTGGGAATATATACAAGTCGAGTACATCAGGGGCAGGTTCACTAAGGTCTGTAAATTAGTCCAGTCTGGTGGGCAAATATATGACTGTGCAGAATGCTCAATCGTACTTATTTACTCACCAGACTGGACAGCTATACATATTTCTATACATGTGTATATATACATAAAAAGTATATGTGTCTGTGTATATATATAAATTTAATTGTTAAGCAAACATCCAGGAGCTAACTCATCTCCTTTCTTCAAACTGTATAAATCTATTGCATCTGATAGTCCCACTGAGCCTTTAGAAGGTGGCTAAGAAGGGAAAAAGGGAGGTAAAAATAATAACAGTTGACGTTAGGGATTTTTTCTTTAACTTCTAATTGTATCTATAATAACCAGAAGATTCAGTCTGAAAAGATTTACTAGATCTTTCTGTTATCCCTTAGTTCAACTTTAAACTATGCAATAATATTCTCAGTTCAGCTGCTTGCAGCCAAAACAGATTTTCTTTATTTCTACCCAGGATAAAGAGAAAAACACTTTTTTCTTCTCCCCTTTGTATTTTCATGTCGTAGAGACCTGTCCCTTAACCAGAATGCAGTAACTCAAATTAAGTCTTCATGAAAAAAGCCCCTACCTTACAGTACTTTACACTATAGGTGCAATTAATGGAGTCTCTCCTTGACTTGAGAACCTAACTGGAAGATTATCCTCTTCCCCAAAATCCTCATATGCCAGCTACTGGTCTTCTTAATTGAGTACAAGTGTAATTGCTTTAATGCTCTGAATGTCTTTTCTGCATAGCATTGCAATACTGCATTTCCTGATTAAGGATGGATTTATTAGCTTCTCCATGGCCTATATGTATGCCAAAGAAGACAGGTTTTAGCTGTTTAATTCAGATTCCTTTGCTGAGTCAGTAGGCAACATGGTGACTTCAAAATTACAGGGACATGTTAGATTAGCTGAGGAGCGGGGTGCAATTTTTTTTCAGGGTGTGTTAACGCATTTGATATTGTATTTTTGAAACTGAAACAAAATATTCCGACATCTTGGAAATTTGTCAGTGATCCCCAGTTAGAATTCTTTTATTTTAATTTTTTATTTTAATGAAAAAACGATGCTCTGAATCATAACAAAAATGTTTGTTTCACTTTGCAAGATTTCTCATGAACTGACAGTTTACAGCTGAGGTCTATGACTGGAGATCTAAGTGCGTGTTTCTCTTACATTTTATGTAAATCTTGCATGTACTGTTCAGATCAAAATCTGGCTTTAGATTAACAGCCTGTGTTTCACTTTCTTCGCATAAACTTAAGACATAAAGTGTACAGGGAAACTTGAGTCTGAAGTTGTGTGAGAAAAAAATTTTTCACTGAATATTTTTAATATAGCTATGTTCCCATAAAATTCAAAGATAATGTTGTTAGAAAACTGGATGTCAAAATACTCTTGGTTTTAGCATCTATCAGTTTACCATGCATCTTCTGTAAGTCAGTTTCTTCTGAGACATGCAAGGATAAGTCTTCCAACTGTGTACTGTGTTCATTTTAATTTGTTTTTAGAAAGCCTTTCTCCTCCTAACTAGTCTTTTTGTCTAGCACATTTTGCATTTTAGATGCTTCTGAGGTGCAGCTTTACTTTGAAATAGGAATCTACTGAAAAATGCCTAAATCTGCTGGAAGATGTGAACCTGCAGAAAATTATCTGAAAAGGACTTTTTTGAGTCTCAGAAGCTTAGCTGGGTTGCTGAGAGGCTTTGTGTTTGTACAAGGCAGAATGCTCTGTACCTAGGTGCTAACATGGAGAAAACTCTGTGTGTTTTGTTTTACTGTTGTAGCTCCTTGATCTGAAAATTGTGGTGGGAGCCTGGTGTGAACATCAGCAGTACTGGTGACGGGACTGCAAACCAGAATAAATTATTTGTAATACTCTTATTAATGAAAACAATCTGTACTTATCAGGCAATACTTTTTACATGAAACAAACTCAGTGAAAAGAGTTGACTTGATGTGGGTCAGCTCCATGGATCAATAAAAAAATATCTTTTTTATCACAAGTATTAATACAATCCAGCAATTTTGTGGGTTTCTGGATGTTGTGTTTATTATTGTTGTTGTTGTTGTTGTTGTTTTATATTTTTATTATTATATTATATTATTATTGTATTATTATTGTTATTATTATATTTTATTATTGCTCCATTAGGTGGTTTACAACATCTTTGTAGTGTCAGGAGAAACAAAAAAACCCCTTGTTCATTACAGTCTAAACAAACAAAAGAGACTAAACTAACAAAAGTGTAAGTGGAGAAAACTGCTAAACTTCAGTGAATTCAATCCAGGCAGTAGGAACTTTAGAGGAAGAATGAAGGTGTACTTTCCTGCTCATCTGGCCACATTGTGTGTGTTTTAAAAAGCTCTGCCCTCAGAAAGTCTTAAAACCCAGACATCCAGGTTTTAGTAAGGGATCAAACGTGACAGTATGGCTTCAGAGAAAGAAAAAGTAGATTGTGAAGTCCTTGCTCAAACAAAACACTCAGTGGTTTCAGTCTGAGCTTTCTTTCAGTAAAGATGTATGGCCAGATGCTGAAACCTGATATCTTAGCTTTGCTTAAAGTATGTGGTTTAACCCAAATCAGCTAGGAAAAGAAAATAATAGCGATTCAGGATGGTCAGCAGAAAGCCTGCTCATTACCAGCATTGGAGAAAGAACTTTGCTAGATAGTCTTTTTCTCACAAAGAAGTGTTTTGATTTGTCCAATTTGATGATATAACTTTTATGAAAGGTCATTTTCATTAGCCCTAGATGTGCACTGCCCTGGCTCATTGCCCACAGGCATGCTGTTATTTACAGTTTTCCTTCATCCTGTGTAAAATGAAACAAGAGTGAATGAAGTTAATGTATGTTAAGTGTCTCAGGTATATTCCAATTAAGCATTAACAAAGTTTGGAGAACTTCCAAAACATTTAGGGAATATCACTTGTCCTGATTTTGGCGGGGATGTAGTTAACTTTCTTCTTAGTAGCTGGTGCAGTGCTGGGTTTTGGCTCTGATGTGACAGCACACCAATGGTTTTAGCTGTTGCTGGGTGATGTTTATACTAAATCAAGGACTTTTTGGTTTCTCAGGCCCTGCCAGTGGGAGGGGCACAGGAAACTGCGAGGGGACACAGCCAGGGCAGCTGACCTGAACCAGCCAAAGAGGTATTCCATACTATGGGACATCATGCTTGGTATGTAAACTGGGGAGGGGGAGGGGGTTACCTGGGTCTGGGGGATCATTTCTTGGGGAGTGGCTAGGCATCAATCAGCAGGTGGTGAGCAGGTGTACTGTGCATCACTTCTTTTCCTTCCTCCGTTTTCCTTTGGATTTTATCCTTTCACCCACCTTTCCATTATAACTGTTGGTATTATTATTATTAATATTATTGTTATTATTATTGTACTTTCCTTTTTATTCTGTTTAAATTATTAATCTGTTCTTATCTCAACCCTCAAGTTTTACATTCCTTTCTGATTCTCCTCCCCACCCCTCCAGGTGTGTAGGGAGTGAGCAGGCAGATGCGTGGTTCTTGGTTCCTAGCTAGGGTTAAACCATGACATGCGTTCAGTCATATTCGTTTTACATTAACAGCAAGAGTTTCTTTAAAAAGTAATATACTCTCAACCAAGGGACTAATCAAGAAACTTCAGGACACACATATAGCAAGCATTTGAATGAAAATAAAAGTGGTTAACATTTTAATTCACAAACACCATACCTAGTCTGTACATGTGTCCCAGCAAAGGTGAAGGGAGGACTTTGTCTGCATTGTCTATATCATGGGCTGATTTTGTGAAACACTGAGTATGTGAAAAACAAAAGGGTTTTAATAAGTCTTCATGCTCTCATTTGTTACTTCTATTCCACGGATATTGAGGACATACTGATAGCAGTCATAGATGGGATCAAGGGAAGGTATTTAACAGATGTTGGAGATGAGTCAGAGGAAACCCATTGAGTTGGAAGCCATTGTGCAGCAGGGAAACCATGACATAGTTGCCATAACAGAAACATGGTGTGATGACTTGCACAACTGGAGTGCTGGAATGGATGACTATAAGCTTTTCAGAAGGGACAGGCAAGGAAGGAGAGGCAGTGGCATAGCTTTGTATGTTAGGGAGTGAATTGATTGTCTAGAGCTTGATGATGGTGTTGATAGGGTTGAGTATTTATGGATGAGAATCAGAGGGAAGGCCAACAGGGTCCCTTGGGAGGCAGTCCTGAAAGGCAGCAGTGTGCAGAAAAGCTGGAGGCTGTAGGCAGGTGCGGGTCGGTCTCTTCTCTTAAGTTACAGGTGATAGGACAAGAGGAAACTGCCTCAAGTTGTGCTATGGGAAGTTTAGTTTGGATATTAGGGAAAATTTCTTCTATTAACGTGGCTGTCAAACATTGGAACAGGCTCCCCAGGGCAGTGGTTAAGTCATGATCCCTGGAAGTATTTAAGAGAGATGTGGCTATGGTGCTTATGGACATGGTTTAGTGGTGTATTTGGCAATGCTGGGTTAACAGCTGGACTCAATGATCTTAAGGGTCTTTTCCAACCTAAATTAATCTTTGATTCTATGATCGCAGGTCAAAGGAATGTATTTAACAGAAGCTGGAGATGAGACAGAGGAAATTTTTAAATAAATGTTATTTAATTGAAGGACGAAGAACTGTGTCTCAATTTATGGAATATCTTGTGTTAAAAAAAAATAAATCAGTGATGTTAGTATTCTGTTGAAAAAATCTGTGCAGAAGACTATGAAGAAGTGTGTTAGTGGATCATCATTATTGTGCTGTCACGTGTAGTGTGAATGTATTTACCTTCTGCCCAAATTAGATGCTGAAAGGCTAAAAGATTCTGTTGTGTACAGGGCTTGGCAAGACCTGCACTCTAAAACTCACTTTTGTTTCAAATTTAGATCTTTAGTGCTCCATAAGTATTTGGCAGACTGTATTCACATAGGTGAAAGCAGTCAATGAAAAAATGAGTGTGATCTTCCAAAGTGTCTACATGCCTTTTACCCCCACTGCCAACATGTATGTCTCTTACCATCTTTTGAAAATCTTGCTCAGAGATTCTGCTACTTACAGTTATGTCTCCTCAAGATAAACAGGAAATGTCAAGTGAAAAGTACTGCTACAGAGCCAGAGAACAAAATAAAAATAGCTGTAATGTACAATGAACCTATAAGTATAAACAGGATATTTTGATGCTTTTTCTGATTTGTGAGCAGCAGCTAACTGGTTACTTTATTCTTATCCTATGCTAGACCAGCTACATAGACTCAATGGTCTGTACTGGGATTTGTGTCCAGTAAAAATTAATGTGTCATTACTAACAAGGAGTACTCAGATGACATGTTCTGTTTAATTCCTAAGTGTGAAAATTTAACAGTGCATCCAAAATATTGTGGAGTTCTATAAAAGCCTTTGTCTTGTCTTTAGCTCTATTGTTTCATTATAAAAATGTTTAGTAATATTTTTAGCAAGACTTCTGTGACTGAAAAATTTCCACCTAGAAAAGCCAAATACCTATCAGAATAAAATCCCTGACTACATGATTGTGAGTGTTTTCTATAGACATATTAAACCTTTGTAAGATTTTAATAGTTTCTATACTACTGGGCCATCTCCAACATTAAGGATTCATAATAAGCTTTGTTGCCTTCCTGAATGTATGTTGTTCAGAATGTTGGGTTTAATGATAATTGGTTGATTTTTGGACACTTGTCTGTAACCTAATTTATTTGAATGAACATTTTTTCATGTGGTAAAATTTAAGGTCTAACACAAATTTATTTTTAAAAAGCGCTTTTTTTTCAATACTGTCATCCTGTTTATGGTTAAAAGGTCTATAAGTTGAAATAGAAACATCATGGTTGCTTGCAGAGTGTGTTTTATTTTGATAACACACTGAATTTTTGAAACCACCAACATTTCTGAACATGGATAATTACTGCCACTTTCCAGTAGGTAGGCTGTTGTGGTAAAGGGAAAAAGAAAAGCAAATAGTACAACTTAAAATTAACAACTAGTATTTATACTGTTACTATACCCAAACCAATTTTTTGTTTAATTATGTATTGGAAATAAGTCATTAATTAGTGATGTAATTCATAATACCACCAATAGATTCTTTTTAGTTACAGCACTCAATAAAGATAGATGGGCAAGCATCATGTAAACTTTTTCCTTTTCCTTCTATTCTTGATTCAAAGGATTTCAGGTAAAGTGAGGAAAAGCGGTAGGTATCACCCTGCTGAGAATACCAGTAAATATGATAAATGCAATGAAGATTTGTGACATGAATTCTCATTTGCTGTTACAGAATGATAGAATCATAGAATTATTTCAGTTAATATGGAACTTGAAAGATCAGCTACTTCCACCCCTGCTGCCATGGGCAGGGACAGGTTGCTCAAAACCACTAGACCAGGTTGCTCAGAGCCCCATCCAGCCTGGCCTTGGACACTTCCAGGGATGGGGCATCCACAACCTCTCTAGGCAACCTGTCTCAGTGCCTCACTGCCCTCATAGTGAAGAATTTCTTCTTAGTGTCTAATGTAAACCTGTGTTCCTTCAGTAGGTAGACTTACCCCTTTTCCTGATACTACAGGCCCTACTAAAAAGTCTGTCCCCATCTTTCTTATAAGCCCCCTTTAAATACTAAAAGGCTGCTACAAGGTCTCCCTTGAACCTTCTCGTCTCCAGGCTAAACAACCCCAACTCTCTCAGCCTGTCCTCCCAGGAGAGGTGCTCCAGCCCTCTGATCCTCTTCATGACCCTCCTCTGGACTCGCTACAACACATCCATGTCCTTCTTAAGTTGGGGGTCCCAGAGCTGGACGCAGTACTTCAGGTGGGGTCTCACCACAGCAGAAAGGGAGAGAATAATCTCCCACAACCTGCTGGCCATGGTTCTTTTGATGCAGCCCAGGATTTGGTTGGCTTTCTGGGCTGCAAGTGCACATTGTCAGGCCACACTGAGCTTTCTGTGCACCAGCATTCCCAAGTCCTTCTCCTCAGGGCTGCTCTCAATCCATTCTTTGCCCAGCCTGTATTGATACAGGGAGTTGCCCCAGCCCAGGTGCAGAACTTTGCACTTGGCCTTGTTGAACTTAGATGGGCCCACCTCTCAAGCCTGTCACTGTCCCTCTGAATGGCATCTGTCCTGGTTTCAGCTGGGATGGAGTTAACTTTCTTCTTAGTAGCTGGTGCTGTGCTGTGTTTTGGCTCTGATGGGAGAACAATGTTGATAGCACAAATGTTTTTAGTTGTTGTTGGGTGGTGTTTATGCTAAATCAAGGACTTTTTGGTTTCTCATGCTGCCTTGCCAGCAAGAGGGCTGGAGGGGCACAGAAAATGGGGAGGGGACATAGCTAGGGCAGGTGACCCAAACTAGCCAAAGGCATATTCCATGCCATGGGATGTAATGCTGAGTATATAAACTGGCAGAAGAAGATGGAAGGTGGGGACAGCCGGCATTATGGCATTTGTCTTCCCGAGTAACCGTTACATGACGGAGCCCTGATTCCCTGGGGATGGCTGAACACCTGCCTGCCCATGGGGAGTGGTGAATGGATTCCTTGCTTTGCTTTGCTTGCATGCATGGTTTTTGCTTTACCTATTAAATTGTTCTTATATCAACCCTAGAGTTTTACATTCCTTTCTGATTCTCCTGCCCCCATCCCTCTGGGTGAAGGGGAGTGATCAAGCGGCTGCGTGGTGCTTGGTTACAGGCCGGGGTTAAACCTCAACACTTCTCTCCAGCATGCTGACTGCACCACTCAGATTGGTGTCATCGGCAAACTCGCTGAGGGTGCACTTGATCCCAGTGTCCGTGTTGCCAGCAAAGGTGTTGAACAGCACTGGTGCTGGTACAGACCCCTGAGGTACACCACTTGTCACTGGTGTCCACTTGGACTTTGAGCTGTTGACAGCAGATCTTTGAGTGCAGCTATCCAGCCAATTCCTTATCCATGGAGTGGTCCACATGTTGACAGATGCAGCAACGCTTCACATAGATTATATCCTGCTTTTTATAACTCATCATTACCAAGAATGGATATGGGAAAGTAAGGATTTCTCCAATTCGTTGCACTGAAAATCCCATTCATAAAAATCTTAAGATTAAGCACATCTTTATAAGCATCTGGATTCTGTATGCAAGTAGTTTTTAAATATATGGAATATAGTTTTCAGTATTTTGAATTCATTTACTGATGTTGGAAGATATGACCATCTTGTTTCTTTTTACATGCCAGCGTATGTGACTTCATTTCTGTATCAAAATACATGCTTTCTGAAAATGTTACTGCTTCACCACGTTCCTGCAACACTTGAGCATAAGGTACCTGCACATGAAACAAGAACTGTGATAGCGATTACGGGTATCCATGGCTTGTAAGTTGGCAGGTCAAAACAAGTGTCTAGCTCATCCATATTAGTCTTCTGATTATTGATGAGTGTCCTAAGAAATGCTGACATGTCTTGTTCTTTGAGTCTGTCCTTTATATGGTGTTTGGAATACCCTAAGATACAATGATTCCCATGTATGCAAAAAGTCAAGTGGCAGAAATAGGGTGGGAACAGTTTTTTGAAAGTGTGATTGGAGATCTCACTTTCTATTTCAGTCATAGTTACAACCGCACATTGTTTTAGTGAGGTCATGCTCTGCTGTACACATGACTTGGACCAGTTCATATTATATAAGTGCCTTAGGCTGGATTGGTTTGAACTTGTTGTACAGAGGCAGAGAAGAACAGGTACTAACAGAGGAACAAATGGGTAAGAAAGAAAAAAAATGGTAGAGAAAATATATACTAAGAATATTTCAGTATATTCAGTGGATGTTAAAGGTGCAGAACTATGAAACCAGTATATAGGCTGGCCCTAGTAGCTCTGGTTACATCACATTTATGTAGTTTTTTGTGGAAATAACGGGTGTACAATTTAGATGGGGTCAAAGCAGGAACAGTTTATTCCTGTAGCTGTTGGAGAGATCACAGAGCAGCAGAGCAACAGCCTCTGCTGATGTGAGCTCTGCCCAAATGGGACAGTTACAGGGTTTGCGTGCTTTTAGGGTAAACAGCCTGTTCTTCACCAAACCTATCAGGTAAGCAGGAGGTGGTAAATAACATCAAATGAAATCTTTCAGATAAGGAAGCTCCAGACAGTGCATCCTTTTACAAAAATATTCCTGTTACAAATAATCCACTCTTTTGTTAATTAAATGGTGCTAACTGTCAAGACCAGTAGCTGCAAATGTGTCTTAACTCCAGAGTCCTGCAAAGTCCTGTGAGATAGTAACAATTCTGCTTACCTAATTCCTGCTTTGAGATTTGCAACCTAATGAATTTTTCACTTGAATATCTAGAGTACAGTAAAAGGGCCATGGTTACCCTGCTCATGACTCCTGCGAGCCCAGGATCAGTCACTGCTTGGGATATGCTGTTCCATCATCCATTCTTGTCTCTGTTTTTTTATAATCCCATATTGTCATTAGTCCAAGCACTTCTTCCCTTCTGTTCCTCACCATCCCCCTAAACATTCAGCATCATTATTCTGAGCTCTGTTTGAGCCATGCCTCTTTCCATCCCCTCATACACCAGTTTGCCAGAATGTAAGATCAACTGGACCAATAAATATACAGCCAACAAAGCTAATAATCCAAACAAATTGTACTTCAGTGCTTTTGTAGGCAGTCTTTCCTAACCATTCTTACATGTCTAGAAGCCATACCCACAAGTGAAAAAAGCTTTTCTTCAGATATTTCATGTAGCACCTGAATTTTATGTACCTTAATTTCTATTGTCTCATCTTGGTTTGAGTATGTACAGCAAGTAGTGTTAACTAATACACATATACCTCCTTAAGCAATGAGCACATAATCTAATACTCTTCTGTTTTTCAGGGCTACCTGTGATGCTTGTTTCACCTCTAACTGTAAGGCAGAAACAGCATTACCAATCTCTTCTATTAAAGCAGAATTTTTTAAATAGCTCTTTCTAATTATGACTTTTCTAGCCAGGGGAGGAATGTTTGTGGAAGCAGGTGGAAGCTGGTTTTTCAAGTAGGTGGATTTTATGGAGTGTTTCATATTTCAGTTGGTGCCTTGGGGTAAGTTGTGCCCATCATTTCTGAACAGGTCTGAATGTATTGAAATGTCAGGGGAAAAAAGCCACCTTAATGGACAAGTGCCAGTCCAATTAACAAACAGTATCTTACAGGCACTACAGCCACATACCCAGCATAATCATTCATTCCCTAAAGTCTTACCATATAACAATTCTTACATGTTACTCTATGACCAGTAATACAAATCCAAATGCAAAAAAATCCCAGAGCAAACAAAGCTACAATTTCCAGAAACAATTTACAGGTTCAGGTGATAACAACAGTCATCAAAGCCTATTTGCAGGATTGTAGTTTGCAATTCTGTTGACATTTGATCAAAGGAAGTTTATCTGGATCATTCATCTTTGTTGTGACAGGTGAGACACTCTGCCTTGTGTCTGATGGAGATGTAACCTTTTCACACTGGGAAGTGTGGATCCAGTTGGGCAGGCCCCTTTGCACTTCACTGCAGTATAGGTAATTAATTACAAGTACCTGATGAGGTCCAGTCTAGTGCATCTGGAGTGCATGTTTTTGCTGCTGTACCTTAACACAGAGCCACTGTCCTTATTTTAAGGAATTCAGGTGAGGTTTCTTTCAGTTGTTTATGGAAAGTCCTTACACATTTCATTAATGCCTGACAGTATTTTTGAAGAGCAACCTCTGTCAGTTGTAAACTGGCCTGTACAGGAGTTAAGGGTGCTGTGTAGATGGGTCTAACCATTAAAATATTTAATGAGGTGATAGCCCTTGCTTTCTGTTCACAGTGCTTCTTACGTACATTAATGAGAGAAGTAACACATCCAGGCATCTCAGGCCAGTCTATGCATAAACATTTGCCAATTTGATTTTCAAATTGGAATTTTTACTTTCTACAGCTCCACTGGACTGGGGGTGATGGGCACAATGACACTTTGGTTCTGGTTGTAAGGCCACACAAGTTTTCTTGTGTCCTTGTCTTCTCGTCCAACAAAACAGGTCCCTCTTACTGTTTAGGGGGATACTAAACCCAGGAACCAGTTCTCACAGCAACTTCTTTGCTATTTTACAAGGACTGGCCTCCACCTGTCCTGGGAATGTATCTGGAATGACAAGGACATACTCAAAATTAGATCATTTAGGCATCTGAATAAGGTCAACTTGCAAATTTACAAGAGGTCCCCCATGGTTTAGGGTATGCAGCTATGTTCCTCTGCTGCTGCCCTATATTCTTTTGTTGAAAAGGTGTCCTAAAAATATGAAGATTCAAGAATGAGAGCAATACTAACAAGCTTCAATCCTTTACATGGGTAATTTCTGACAAAACAATGTTGAGAATAGACAAATAACTGAAAAATACGTGCACAAGAAAAACCTGGAGCAAACAAATCCTGTCATATAGCTGCAGTCATCCCCCCTTTGTTGGTATGGGTTCACTGAATGGGTCACACAAGCAAGGGCAGGTATATCTGTTTTTCTTCCTGTGGTATAGTCCCAAAACCATTTTGCAAGTAGTTTGCAGGGAGCTGAAAATAACTCTTTCCAAGTTTATTGCAAGGTCTGTCCTGCCTCCTGGATAGTTGTAGTACAATTAGTGAACTACAAGTGGTCAAGTGAACCACAGCTTGAAACTGGAGTGGGAGAAAAGTTTTTGAGCAATAAAAGTCTCCTCACTTTGCTTTTACAATCCTCTTGGGAATATCTCTGAGCTGTATGGAGTTAGGGGGGTGTCTCTGTTTCAGCTGACTAACCTCACCTCCTCCATCCTTAAATACCTAATCTTAATCAGTGGTGGCTGAGTAATTAATTTAGAGCATATTCAGTATGTACTGCAACATTTAAAGCAAAGGACCTTCTGCTTTCCCCATGCTGATTTCCCTTCATCAGCAAGTACCTTTAGTGTGTACATTCAAGGTGCATGTTCATGGGGGGATGTCCTGCATGATAGCACCAATCTGTCTCGTGGCCTGTCCCTCTGTCCAGATTGCTGTCATTCTAAAGGGCAAAATCCTTTGAAGGATCCCTGACAGGACTCAAGCTGCTTAGGAGAGGAAAAAAATATTTTAAGTAAAAAAAGGTATCTCCTTGGATCAGGGAACTATGCAAACATCCTTGGTCACAAGGATCTCCTGTGCCACTGACAATCATACTGGCTGACCGTGCTTTGTCCCATCTAGCCACTTCTTGTTTACAAGCAGGATGGTATGTATGTGTTTGCCCAATAGGCTCCACAAGACAGTTCTATTTCCACTTGGCACATTATGTGCAGAATTAAATCATGTTTATTCCCCTCTAATTCACTGATTTCCTCTGTAATGCTCAGCTTTCCATAAGGTTTAAAGCTGTTTAAGCTGAGGCTCTTGCTTATGCAAATGAGCATTTACCTATTCTACCTGATTCTTTACAAATTTGAACATTCAGCTTGTAGAGAGCTCAGCCTTAGCCTGATTCTCTCAAGTTTCCTCCTGTTTTGTAGCCAGTTTGGTAGATGCAAGTGGTCTTTTACTAACAGGAGGTCTAGTATGTACTCTGAGCACCTCTTTTCATCCCCCAAATGACAAATGTTCGTTACTAGGCCTGCAGTATAAACCGTTTACATTTACCATCTTATTGTCCCCCTAGTATACTGTAAACATCTTTTCATTGCACTTTTTCCAGTTAATGCAAGAACTTACTAGGACAGGTCCCGTTCAGGTACTCACATGATGTTGTAGAAGTTTGGTTACAAATTTATTACTACAGACACATTAGCAAAGGATCAGTCCCTGCATCACATGAAGTTTATATACATAGAATCATAGAATTTTAGGTGGGAAAAGACCTTCAAGATCATAGAGTCCAACCATTAACCCAGTAATACTCACAACTCAATCAAATCCTGCCAGCTACACCAGATGATGAGGGATGTTAGAAGCACAGCCACCTGCTCCAGCCACTCCACCCTGGGGCTCCCCCTGCCCAGGCTGCAGGACATGGCTGCTGCTTTCCTGGGTGCACGTTCGGTCAGTCTCAAAGCTGCACATGTAGCCCAGAGACACACACACAGGGGCACTGACACAGCTGGTCACAGACTGGCATGGTCAGAGCACTGCCTTCAGCAGAGGTGCTGCTGAATATAGGACTGCTATATACTGAATATAGGTGCTATACTGCTATACTGCTATACTGAATATAGGTGCTGCTGAATATGTAGCAGCAGAGGTGCTGCTACATATAGGACTCCCATGTAATGTAAACACAGACAGCCGAGTCCCCTTCCTTCTTTTTGGCTGGTGGAGGCAGGTCAATAAAATACATGCACACACACATCCCTCAACACCTGGACAGCCTCCTCTGTCTTCTGGGGACCCCTGCATGCATCCCACCACCCCTGAACCGCTTCATGGGTCCTTTATTCACCAGCTGGACCTACCTGATGCACTGAACACACATGCTCGCACCCTCATCCTGCAGGTACCCAGTTCATTCTTCACTTCAGCGGTCATCTGTAGGATTTCACCTTTTCAGACAACAAGAAACCCACACTGTTTTGATGGTTACCTGGTGCAGTGGGGTTTTTGTTTGTTTAGCTTGGGGGGGGGTGTTGTTTGGTTGGGTTTTTTGGTTGTGTTTTTTTGGGTCTTTGTTTTTAACTCTCCCTTCAGATGCTTTACTTGATCTTTCATTTTTTTTCCTGAGAGTCTGTCTAAGTTCTTTGGGATCCCATCTTTCTTTTGGAGGCCTCCTCATACAAACAAATGCATCCTATTGGACTCCAAGACACTCCTTAAGTGCACTATCTTATCTAAGTTAGGGTACATTCTATAGGAAACTTGCATACCTGCAGGTTTTAGGAGAGGAATACATACCCATAAAACATCCTGGGGTCCCTGTTGGGATTCCAAAGCTTCCCCTGGTTGTCTGGTTCCTATTTTCACACATTTCAATGAGGGGACCCATGCCACCTGGGTATCAGCTCTCAGTTTCTGCTACCAAGATGTCTTTCCAGCCCAACAGAGAATTAAAGGAAAAGAGACAAGACTCAAGGGAGGGTCCTCCTGGTCACAACATCTAGCCCAAACTCACTGTGCCGGTTGAGGTTGGTCCAGTAGCATCAGCACCCGAGGGGGCTCATACTGGAAGCCAGCAGCTGAGTTCCAGACCAGCCTTTATTAAAAGGCAGGGTGCAGCCCTCCCTGCATACTGCTGGAGCTGCAGCCAGCACTCCACCAAAGCTGCAGGAGGGGCCAGGGGACTGCAAGGATGAGGCCTGAGAGCTGTTGGACAGGAGAAGCCAAAGCCAGAGTGAGTTTGTCCCCCTTTTTTTTTTCCTCTAGCTTTCCTTCCTTATGCCTGATGGGTTTAGGGTATTGCCCCTTTCCTGAAAGAAGGTCTCTGCTTCCTAACTGATTATCTCAGTTTTCTTTTGTCTTGTTAGTGATCCCTGTCTATTCAGAAGGATGTCCTGCCTGTTCATCACCCCTGTGCTTCTCTTGTCCTTTGTCTGGCAACTTTTGTTCCTTCCTGGATATGTCTTCTGGGCAACTGCACCCATATTTTGCACTTTAGGGATCACCTTGCTCATACAGTTATGCAAAATTGTGTTTGGCTGTGCTATTGCAATGTTGGAAAATACGTGCATACTGCTATTAGTTTGACTATTTTAGTATCTTTGCACTGCAATTCAATACATCCTTTTGGGTACATTTATAATTTATGGGTGTTACAGGTCTCTGCTTTACTGCAGTAACTTTTATTTTTCAGGTATGATATCATCTATCCTGCCACACAGTACTTGCAAGCAACCACAGCCACACACACTGTTTTAAGATGATGCACACCACAGTAAAATAAGTTTGCTCCTGCAGAATATTCATGATAATTACTACAGGAAGCTCTTGCCTTCCCCTGTCATTTCTGCCTGCATGATCTATGAGGCCAAACATTGTATGGCCTGTGCTTTCCTGAGAGTTGCAAGAGGAAAGAAATCTTTCATGGATTCCAGAGCAGGCTGGAAATAGCTATCCTTAAGATATTTCTCTCATTGCTGCTTTGTCTCTTCCATGACTGCCATGAAGAAAACTAGAAATTGTTAAGAGAACTTTCCATTTAAAGACCCACAGCTGCAGTACTTGCTAATAAGTTATCTCATTAATGCCACATTTACTAGGATTGCTCAATGAATCAGAGTTCATTTGGTTTTTTTCCCCAAACATTTTTTATTTTATTTTGGTTTTTTGGTAGTGTAGCTTGATAGTGCTCTGTCAAGGCTACCAATTTTACTAATAGCAAATCGATAGAAAATATACATTTTGGATAAGGCATTATAGGAGTTACCAACAGTTATCATCAATGGAATTATAGCAAAACCAGGATAAACACCTGATCAATAAAATAGCTACCTTGAATATAAAATAATAAAAAAGTTACCTTGTCAACCCATTGAATAGGCCAGAGGACTTATTGTCATGAAAGAAGGACAATTAAGATGCATTTACAAGTGAAATGCACTGGAAGTAGCTAAGAAAATCTTTTTAAAACAAAAGGATAAATTAAGAAGTTGAGTAAGAAGAGAGTCGTTGTCTAACATAACTTTTTTTTTTTTTTTTTTTAATGAAAGCATTAGATAGAAACCATTATGGTACTTATAAATCCAAACACTAATGTCAAAGAGATGACAAGGTAATGATGTTTGTAGTCAAAAAGCCACACAGGCTTATTTGGTATTAAAAGAGTAAGGTCATACTAAAGGAACGAAGAGAATGCACAGGAAGTTTTGAGTGTTTTCTTTAGTCAAAATCGATTTAACTGGCCATTGTGTTTGTTTATGAAGTCCTGAAGTCAGCTTGAAGAAACAGAAAAAATCTTCCTCCCACTCCATGAACAGGGGGCCGGGGGGGGGGGGGGGGGGGGGAATGAAAACAAAAAAAAAGAAAAAAGCTTTAAAAATCCTGCTAGAAATTCTTTTTTTCTTGGTGACTTTGAAGAGCTTAATAGCAATAATGGCATAAAAGTTCCTATGACACTGAGTACTTCTGAAGTATAACTACTAGCAGGCATGCTTTTTACTGCTGAGCACTCCCTCCATGTACTCTGAGATTACTCTTACTGCAAAAACTGTTAATCAACACAGCCCAGATCACTTTATAAGCAAAATACAAACAGGACAATATTATGAAAATACAAGTAGAACAGGAGACTTTTTACCACCAGACTGTCAGAGCTTTATCAGAACTAGTCAAAACTGTCATTATATCTCATGCAAAGTTGTATAGTGTCTCAAGTATTTGTTGCTGAAGCCAGACTCACTAAAACAACCAGGTTGTAAAACACAGGTGGACTTGTGTTATGCTTGAAAACCAACATAAGCATGCATTTTATTTTACCTTCCAGTGGGAGGTATCCGTAGGAAAGTACCTTTGTAGCTAGTCATTGGTCTAACAAGAAAAACCTCCTTGAAGTATCCAAGCTTTGATGCTTTTGTCTTTCCACTGCACATTGTGTGCACAGAAAGCTTCATCCTAGGACCTTGGCAATTTCTGTTTCAAGGTTTCTGGTTATTATTTGAGCTAGTATATTGCTCAGGAGCTCCTTTTGTCCCCAGAGTCCACTGTTTTTAATTTTCCTTATCATCTGCTACTATATGTATGGGTTTTTTTGGTTTGGGGTTGGTTGTTTTGGTTTTGCTTTTTTTTTTTTTTTTTGTCTTTGGTACAAATGAGATAACAGTGCTGAGAATTTCCCCCTCTTGACATAAAATAAGCGGCTATAAAAATATTGCAGTGTAATTAACTATGGAGAGTAGCAATGAAACTCACAATTCTTTCTTATGTTGGCATTACTATGTGGGTGAATTCATGCCAAACCACAGTAGGAGCAACTCCTTCAATACTGTTGCTGGCTTCAGCCAAGACTTGGAAAGCTCTTCAGAGTACTACCACCGCTTATGTGTGTGCTGCAGAGAACAGAAGCATGTTGTTGTGTAGACACTTCCAAGACACATGACTTCAGTTAAGCACCACTGTGCTTCCAACAGCAGGAAGCAAGCAGGGAGGTCTTTTTAAGTCCCTCGTCGTGCAGCATAGCAGGTAGGTGCATTTGATCAAAAAGGAGAGAAAGACTTACAAAACCCAGCGTGTGTACTGTGTTTTCTCTTAGTCTCTCTTGAAGTTGCCTGACTGAAAGACAGCACACAAAATATATCAACGTCAGTGGTCTGTTGTGGTCATTTAAAAATGAATGTTGAGTCTGGATCTGTCACTTTTGTAGTCTTTTAATCATAACTCCATGGAGCTATTATGGGAACAGATTCTTTTTATATCACAGGAGGTATGTTTTAAACAGTCTGTTTAACTATTTAACTGTTTAACTATTGTGAAAAGATATATCAGAGCAGAATTTCTTATACATTCATTTTTACACTGATGTGAAAACATAAAAGCCAACATGAGTAGTGAAAGGGAAAGGCGGAGAAAGTTCAGTAGGAGACATCAGCTGATGAGTGCTTTGTATTGCTGGAGAATATTTTGTTCCATCTGCTTTAAGAAGAAAGCCTAATTTCTGATGAAATAGGTGATGATGTATGTACTCCTTTAAGTCTTCCTAATCTTGATTTGTTTCTGTCTACTAATCAAAGTTACAACTTTTGGGAAGATCATGAGGCATTATCTGCTGTTGTTACAGCCTTCCAGGGTATGATCTGGTGTGTTAAATTAAAGGGAAGAACATAATCTTGAAAATCCAAGTTGCTGTTAAGAAGTCTTCAGATTTGTCCCTTCTCTGCAAGAAAGCCTTGATCTCTGACAATGTAGAGTCTCCTACACTCAGGTGACCTGAAAGGAACAGAAGTCTTTGTGCAAGACTGACTTTCAGATTAAAGGCAGTTGTTTTGCCTTGCAGTCATCCAGAAAGCAGAAGAGTATACAGGCCTTGATTTTTCTGGAATGCAATCACTTTTTTTTTTTTATTAGAAACAAATAATAGTGTCTTGGGATTGTTCATAATGGAGAGGGAATTAGGGATGAAAATTCCCAGAGTGGTGATGATAAACGAGCCAGGTTTTGCCACAAGTTACATTTTCAGTAATGTAAGTTCTGTAACTTGCCTTTAAAGTCACACCTAAATAGTACATTTTGTACTGAAAATATAATGCAAAAATCCACAACAATGATAATAACCATTATGACAAAATGAGTCACACTAGCTGGAGTATTAGCAGCATTGTGACCTTACGCAAGCTGATTGGCATCAGGCTGATATTGTCCCTCCTACAATTAAGAGAATCTCTAATTAGTACCTGAAACTGGTGAGATACACTTAAGCTTTTGAACATCTCAGTGAACAAGAAATGAAATGACAAGCAACAGCCTAAAGCCTCAGTGACATGCAAATAGAAAGCAGAATACTTTTTAACTTTAACTTGGGAAACAGTTGGAAACAGCATTTTTTTTTTTTTAAAAAAAAAGTCATTATTGAATTTATGAGTCAATTTCAAACAGGTGAGCTAGTTTTTCTATTTTTTTAGGTTTTCTGTCTTTTTTTTTTCATAACAAAATTTACATTGTTTTAGCAAGACAAGTGACTTTTGCTAGTACATTGCCTATGTAAAATCCTTAAGTGTGTTGGATTTCTGATCTAAGCTTCTGCTGTGTATATTCTACAATATTGATCTACTGGTCACAATTCTGCCAATATAGCAGAATTTTGTTTGGCATGTCAGACAAGTATTAGCTCAACTCTTACACTCTTTAAGCTGGGTAGGATGCAAAATCCCACTGGCTTTTATTGAACCACCTACACCACATAACTTGATGCTGTATTAACAGTATCTCAGCTATTTTCCAGACCAGTGCAGGAAAAAGTGCAATGAGTACCTGCAGTGAAACTGAAATGCAAGCTCCAATAGATGTTTTGGTTCACAATTTGAACAGGGCTCAATAGTTATGGTCCGTTGCAAGCTTGGTTGCCCTACATAGCGACTGAACATTGTAAGTGTGCTGCTTCTGTTTCTAGAGCTAATTCATTCAGTTCCAGCTGAGAGACTGCTGCTTGTTCATGCATTATGCTATGGAGACATGCCATTGAGCTGCTAAATGACTTTTAAAATTGAGGCAGTGGCTCTCCAGTGCCACACATAATTTGAAACATTCTCAGGGTGATATCTTGCAAAATTTCCTTTTCTCATTCTTTGGCTATTCACAGTTTGTATTTAGTCCTACAGTCTCCTGATTTAAACTGCTGCAAATTCAAAGGAATTGTATAGACATGTCCTGAATTCTAGGGCAGCATAGGGACTGGGAGCTGCTGCAGGCATTTATCCAAAGAAATCAGTGTTTGGAATACCAGTGGTGGACAGGTCACTCTAGTCTACCCCCTAGTCTGCTGAGCCTGAGGATGGCACAACTTTGCATCTGGAGATGCTTTGGTGAAGTAAGCTTTCCATTACCTCCCTGATAGTCACTGTTGAAATGTTAAGGAGACAGTGCTTAGGTAGGCTGGCAGAAGGGATGGGTAAAGCTGAGACTTGGGGTGGTGACAAGAGCAGCAATGACACCAGGGATATCTGCCCTTCTGAAAGGGAGAGGTAGAAAACAACACCTAGAACCAAAACAACACAGAGTGCAATATAATGGAGAATGTAAGGAATAAATCCTTTGTAAGCTGAACAGAGGTGTGAGAGGAAGACTGAGTGCATGAGAGATATAAAACCCCACTGATCTTTATTTGTCTTTTCCTTAGGTTTTCTCCGGAGGGTTTCTGTCTGTCTTCTCTCTCCCTTTCTTTAAAATAGTTTTGTTTGGCTGACACTGAATCTCTGCACTTTCAGAACTGGCTACACTTCATCCTGATGCACAGAGGTGGCTTCCAACGTCTTGATGAAGGAATCTACCTCCAGCAAGCCATGACCACTCCACAAGCATACATCTGCCACAAGGTTAACATAGTCATAAAGGTAAAAGGTGTGGTGGGTTGACCTTGGCTGGATGCCACGTGCCCATGAAGCCACTTTATTACTCCCCTCCTCAGCAGGATAGGGGAGGAGAAAATAAGATGGAAAAAAAATAATCTTGTGTGTCAAGGTAAAGGTGGTTTAATGAAGCACTGGCAAAAATTGTGCACACAGAAGTGAAAGAAAACAAAAGATGTTATTCTCTACTTCCCATCAGCAGGTGAAGTTCGACCACTTCCCGGGAAGCAGGGCTGCAGTATGAGTAGTGGTTGCTCTGGGAGACAAATGTCATAAATAACAAATGCCCCTCTTCCTCCTCCTTTCTCTTAGCTTTTATACCTGAGCAGATGTCATAGGGTGTGGAATATCCCTTTGGTCAGTTTGGGTCAGCTGTCCTGGCTGTGTCTCCTCCGAGATCTCACCCACCCCCAGCCTAATGGGGGCGGGGGGAAGGCTGCAGGGGCAGCCTTGGTGCTGTGCGAGCGCTGCTCAGCAGCAGCCAAAACACCGGTGTGTTACCACCGCCTTTCCAGCTACCAGTGCAGGCACAGCACCGTGAGGGATGCTGTGGGGCTCAGACAGGCCCAATACAAAAGGTTAAAATTTTATTATTTTCTTATTATTTTTTAAATTTTCACTTGTTGTTTGTCGTGGATGAAGAGTATGAAAGACAGAAGTAAAGTGCAGCTGTTTTGCTATTGTTCATTAAAAGTTATGCTTTTGATGGAGAGCGTGCATGTCTTTGTCACTGTACCTTGGCTTATGTCTGATATCTTGTCTGTGAACATGTCCACTATAGATATCCAAGAAATGTTTTTACAACCTTCAAGCAAAAATGTTTCCTTTTCTTTTCGCTCCATAAATCATTGGACTTCACTTTTTTTTTAGTATCAGCAACATATGATTTGGTAAAATTGTCAAAATAGATGGGCTTAGTGTTGCAAGTCCTGAATGGAATATTGACTGAATAAATGAGGCAGAAGAAATTGGTGACCTGCAAAGAGCAGAAGATGGGTATCAAGGATCCCAGACTCCTTAGTGTTGACATCTGTTTGCCTCACTAAAATGAGAAAGAATTGCACGCTGTGTACAGAGTTGACTAGTGGAGTCTTTGGGCTGTAATTTCTCACTAATGTCTACTTTATATTGCAATGACCACATAAGTATCGTGGAACTTGGTTGTAATTTTCATACATAACTAAGAAGAGAAGCAACATCTTGGGCTTATTTTTTCCCACCCTCTTTACAATATTGGCTAAAGCATAATGCAGACTTCCTTTCTGGCCACACAGGCATTTTTTCTCTTCAAAGCCCATTCACTGTGTGAGACAGTTCTTGTTCAGTGAGCACAGAGGCAGCAGAGTAAATGATTCTGTATGCGTGATGAACTAAGGATAAAATACAAGATTAATCCAAGAGCATGCAAAATTATCAATTAAGAATTCTCATTACCTGTATTTGGTGCCTTAATTGGCCTTTTTGACTGCATGATATCAAGTGATAATTATTTGTGGCACTGGTCCATTCCTCTGTGAATATTATCTTTTAATTAATTCCAGAAACTGATTTCTCTCCTTTTAGCCTTCCTTCCCACATAGCAGTTCCTTCTTGGCTTTTTTTTTAGTGTAAACACCATACCTTGAGTTTCCTTAAAAACAGTCAGTAAATAAAGACTAGTTTCATCAGTGACCAAAGGTAAAGGAAAATCCTGAAGGGTCTGGTCTTACCACTTGAATCCTATGTTTTGTGATCTTGTCTTAGGATGGTGGTTTTAAATGAAATCATGCTTTAACAGCAGGCTGTGGGATTTAAGACTTTGCTCTCTGTAGAAGCAAAATGTTTTTGCAAGTGTGTTATGTAGTTTTAAGTAAAGTTTATATTAATCAGATAAAGTGATCCAAAAGGAGCATGGAAGATGGTATTTAAGAACTCTACATCACCATAGATAGCCTGATCTGTGGCTAACTGGTGTGAAGAATAACTCTCATATTAAAATCAACAGACAGTAACTGTGAATCTTCTATACAATTTCAAAATGTGTTTGGAAAATTATTGACAATTACATATGTGCAGTTCTGAGGTGCTGAGATAGTGTTCATGCTATAGCACTGTTACAGTGAAATTGTCTTATTATTAGGTTCAAAAAGAACAGATGAATCAACTTTCTTGATATTAAAACTTACTCATACCTCCACTCTAGGTTGGAATCCTGTAGCTTCTGAGGTATGAAACAATTTGCTGTAACTTTATTTATTTATTTATTTATGTTTTATTTTTTGCCTTATTTATAATTCCATCCTGGTAGGAAGCAGAAGTACCCAACTTCATCAGAAATTATGTTCTCATTATTTAAAACATAAACCAGGGTATTTGAAAGTGAGAAACTACTCTTACAAGATTTCCAGCCAAGTTTTGCCAGTCTAAGAGCTGCTACTGGAGCGTCGCACTCCATAAATTTTATTATTTGGGGGGGTGTGCAGATGGTTTCTCATGGCTCAGATCCCTGTGAGGTCATTTCTTTCCTTTGGAATCTGTGCTAAAATCAAACTTCAGTGTAAAACTCAGTTGTAGCCACCACTCTTACTTGGTATTTCCATACACATGTGAAACTGAACTGATTTGTTCTTCAGAATAAACCTGACACATCAAAGTTTACCAAACACCATTTGCATTATTCCTGGATCTTCAGCATACCAAATACAGGCAGCCTTGTCATTATGACAGGGTGCTAAATATGTATAGAGGATTCTCACATATGTGACTGTGTCCTGGATTGTTCAGATAAAGATACACAAATATGCAGAAAATGCAAAGTTAGAGTAAATTCTGCTCCTGGTCATGATATTTTCTTTCCATGTCCTATGTGACTGGTAGTTCACATCCAGTGGACTGAGATGATAGTTTCTAAAGCGGGTAATATTGACAAAGGAAGGAAAGCTGTTACCTTTCTGAACAATCTGGAAGCATGGGTTTGCAGGACTTACATGGAAAGCTGACTGACCTAGGCAATATGTGTAATGATGGATGGAAACATCACTTTCCTCTCTCAAGTGAAGTGTTCTTGTTAGTACAAAGAGATGTTCTCCATTTGCATTCCCAGGTTTTTCTTTTGTTGAGTAATTTGGCACAAGGGATTTTACTTCTGCAAATGCTACAGAGTTCAGATCTTGTGACTCCACAAATCCTTCACCTGTTTTAGGTTTTGCAGGTCTAAGCTTGTTTTTTTTCTTTACAGTTTTGACTTCTTTCAATTCTCCTGCCAGGGACTGATTTAAATCTGTTTGCAGATGGCAGGCAAACATCACAATTGCTTAATTTTAATTTTGTAATGACCCTCTGCCCACCTGTCATTCTCAGTAAGAGAAGAGACACAGCTTTCTACAGCAGCTTGCCTTTGTAGAATGGTCATCTGAAATTAGCCTGGCCACACCACTCACATAATTAGAAATAATTTAATTAGCTGCACTCTGGCAAAGAGATGAGATCGATATTGTAACTAAGACTGCATTCCTTTATAATTGGGTTGTAAAAATGAAACCTCTAAAAGGTGCAAAATGTTTCATACTTCTAAGAAGTAATTAACGTTTGTATTAGGTTTTATATTTTAACAATAATCCACAAAAAAACTTACTAGTCTTATCATTTGAGTTAGCATTATTAGCTCTTTAGCTACAGATCGTCAACAAGGTTATTCATTGTAATCTTTCAAAGACATAGGACTTTGCAAGGCTTTATGAAGCACATGTTGAACACAAGCCCTAGATCCTATAGTCAGTGTAAAATGCAGCCAGTAGTTCTCAACAGCTGGTTTGCTCTGCTAAGGGCATTGGTCTATTGCTTTTGGTCAAAGCAGAATAGACAATTAAGCATTTAATTCCTTACTTGGCTGTGTGAGCTGCAGTACTTGCAAAGAAAAAAGACTAATCTTATGGAAAATTCTCCAACAGCTGTCCTTGTGATAGATATCCATCCATCCATTCATCTCTCTTTTTATGTATAAAGGTTTGCTCTGCACTGATCAGAGAGAATGGATCTTTGATCATATAAGATTAGACTGCAGTAAAATTTCCACTTCACTTCTTAAGTTCCAAAGCAAATTGAAGCAAAAATGATCACAAAAATCATTGATTGAAGAAGTTTTCTTTCTAAAGCAATTAAAAATAATAATAAAAAAGCACCCTACTTACATTCAAAGTCCCATTTTGTGTTTTAATACTTAATGCACAACTCAAAACATTTTAAACTGAAATATCAAAATGTTTTGCCTGAAAGGGTTGGAGGAAAATACTTTGGCATGTCAGAACTCTTTCCTCTGCTGTCTTTCAGGGTTTTGTTTCTGAATAATGAGTATAACCCAAACAAAAATAATTTCAACTAGGTGCATCTTATAGGCTTTGAACTGGCCGCTTGAGTTTTCAGTTTTGAGCTGTGTGAAATAGCATGCCACAAATGGTTCTTCTATGCTGGAAATTGTAACTCAGAGGACATTTAAAGCCTGATCCTGTTTGGAGGTAAAATTTGATTTGCTTTAATAGGTGTTCTATTTACAGTCTTGATGTTGGCAGTTAATTTCAGTTTCTTTCCTCCATTTGTCTGGTGGTGGGGAATCCAGTTCCAGACCACAGTTTTTTCTTGCTTGGATTTTTGATTACCACCCCCTCATCCCAGCTTTTTTCCAGTATTGCTTTTCACGCAGACACCACTCTGTTTTGAGTAGTACTTTATCAGTGTGTCCCACTGTAATTTATTATATCAGTAGATCATTGGAGTGACAGATGGCTCTGGTGATGCATGATCTAATACATCATAAGAACAACATCTCATTTGGGTTATACATTACGTAAGATTAATAGATCACTCCCTCCCCTGTTTCTTGGCGGTAGACAAGACTGTTACTAAAGGCTACAATGGCATTAGAATTAAAGTGAGACAGTATTTCTAGTTTTACCTTCTATTTTCACTCTCAAACACAGAATGGAGCAATGTATTTCAGAATAATTTTAACTGTAGCTGCAATAAGGGAAACTTAAAGGAAGCCTGTCCTTAACTGAGTCCATAGTTTCCACATACAGAAAAAGGAAGGCAGATGTTAGACTAAATGCAATGCTTCCCATTATTATTCAAGGCGAAGTTTCTCAAAATAATCATATTCCCTCTTGCAAAATGAGCTATTTCCACTGGCAGCCCAGGTAAAGCTGCAACGTCAGTCACCGAAGAGGAGAACAAGGTCTGAGAACCTCAATGCAAGGTCTCATCTCCAGACGCTTTTCAAATTTGGAAGATGCTGGGCACTTGGTCAAATAAGTAGACACATTAGTTTACTGCTGCTAACTGCTCAGTTTTACAAATATTTAATAAAATCAGGGGGAAAAGCATGCAGAAGAAAACTTTTCTTTAAAACTAGCTAAATGGATGCATGATGTCCATTGACATTTTAGACTAACAGGGAAATAAGGAGCTAATGCAGGTACAAAAGAGATTTTTTAAAAAAGGTCTCAGCTAGAGGAAAAATATACATACTTTAAAGTTCATTTGGAAGTTTCTCATCTCAGCTGTAGACAGGAATCTGCAGATATGTTTATGCTATGTTGTAAGAGAGAAAACTTGGTAACAGATTATTGGAAGTGGAGAGGCCCACAAGTACTAAATTTGTTAAGTTAATCTGTGGAGAACCCTCTATTGTAACCACAGTAACAAAATTCCTTCATCTTGAAAACAAAAGGGACTGATTTGCTTGGGGTCTTCAAAGTACACAGCAGTCAGTGGGCTTTTCTTCCCTATTGCTTCCTAGTCTTCTCTTCAAGTGGAAAGCCATTGCAGAGCAGGTCTTACTGCTTCACTAAAAGTGAGAACGTTTTTTTCCATGTGAAGTTCACAGGTCAGTTCCAGATTTCCCCAGTAGCAGCAGAAATGTTTCTGACAAATGAAATGTGTGAGTTATCACTAGCTGATTTAACCTGAACAAATACGTTTCACTCTTTAGTTTTAGATAGCTGTGGTGACAACCAGACTCAGGACATTTCTCATCATTTGCCGTCAACCAGTCAGCCTCACACAGAAAGAGGGAGTACTAGGAACCAGGGAGTTCAGCTTTGTTTCTCTTGGGGGGGAGTGGGGGAAAAGAAAAAAAGAGGGAACAAGAAAGGAATACTCAAAAAGCTTCAGATCATTAAACTGCGCTGGCACAAACATAATTTCTGCTGACCTCTGTTGAAGTTACTGGAACCTGTGGCCCTATTTCCTTATTTATGATCCTTCACAAGAAAAGATCTTCAGTAACATGTGTAGCTGTGGAAATTAATGATAAAAAGTCATTGAATTGACTCCCCTTGAATTCTGTGACCCTTTGCCTCACTCTGCACAAGCTTGTAACTCTGCATTTGTTTTAAATATTTCAGTCTTTGGGGTGAACAGCAGTGTCAGCTTAGAGGTACATTATTTTCCAAAACATCCCAGAAACTCACTCTTTAATTCCTGAAGAACTAGGAAAGTACTTAAGAGTGTGCTTGAAGTCTGGAATGAATTTATGGAAGCTTCCTAACTTAAGATGTATCCCTGAAGTGAGACAGCATGGATTTTTAAGGCCAAACAGGACACATCTGATTATTTTCTTTATTTTTTTAATTATTCAGTCATAGAATTAGTTTTTGTTTACTGGAAAATATTCCTTAGGTTGAAGAAATCCCTATCTCAAACTTGCCACCAGTTGCTTGCACATTGGTCTGTCTGCCTACAGTAAGTCATAGCCATCATGTGCTGATGCTGCGAATCCAAAAATGCAGTTTTTAACTGCTTTGAAATAGTCCTTGGTAATGCCACCTTGGTTAGAGAAAAGAACAGATTTATGGCAATATACAGCTCTCATTTCACACTGAAAAAGTTATGGTGGGAAAAGATGTAGAAATATTTTTTGATGGTGAAAAGAAATCTTCTTTCACTGAAAAAGTCTATCAGAATTTTTGACTCATTTCAGTGAAATCTCATCTTTTTCCTAAAAATCCAAACCTTCATTTGAATTTGTCTTACTTTACTGCAAATTATAGTAATTTCTGAAACATGTCTATGTTTCACTGTCAAATAGTTTTTAAGAAATCTCCAAACTACCTGAAAACTAATTAACTGTTTTCAATTTAAATGATTTTTAAAAGAAAGCAAAACTTTTTCTTTTTCTTAATCCCATACTGATTTTTCCCTTTGATTTCTTTTCAGCAAACTGAAAAATAATTTACTAGGAAAATATCAGTTCAGTCCAGCAATTAAAAACTGAAGCTAGAAAAATGCAAATAGAAAATAACAGCAAGACTTAATAACCCCTGGAAAAAAGTTTAGTTACAGTAATGCCAGGTGGTTCATTAGTTGAATTATTTCACTCTAGACTGAATAGCTTTCTGAAACTGCAATTCTAACTCAGCCCGAATTTAGTGACTTGATGTTGGGATTAATGTGGTTGCCTTCTGTGGTTTATTGCAAGTGAGATTATATGGTTCCTGTAGATTCATATAGCCTTAGAAATCCATAAGAATATGCAGCCTGCAACAGAAATCTAGAATTGGAGTGGGGATAGTAAAGCTCTTTTGTTCTCAGGAAAAAAACTATTCCTTCAAGTAAGACCAAGTAATAGGCCTTCCTTTTTTCCTGAGATCCAGTGACAGATATCAGACTAATATGAAACCATTTCTCTTAGCTGATCCCATATTGCTTGCAGGGTTACTTGGGGTGAGCTTCCAAAATCAAGTGACTCTTCTGCTTTCTCCCTACACACAGGCACCAGTGAAAATTAGTAATTTACTTTTCATTTATATAGCAAAATTAGTTAAAGAAAACAGCTGTGTTTTAAATTTGAAAACCTAAGGTGCCAACCTGGTCCCACTCAGGCAGTCAGGAAGACAGACCTGTGCTTTGAATAAAGAGACAAATTTTGTATAAATTGCCACGTAGCAGGATGATGCACTTAAGGTCTTAAGGTCACCCAACGTACAAATGCAGAAGGGCTTTCCTTTCCTTCCCCTTTTCCTTTTCCTCCTTCCCTTTCTGCCTTTCCCCTTTGTTTCCCTTTTTCCTTCCTCCTTTCCCCTTTCCCTCCTGCTATCCCTCCTGCCCTCCCCTTTCCCCCCCTTCCTCCCTCTCTGAAAGCCTTCTTGGACCTTTAGTTCAAAGACTCACATTGGCTAAAAATGCATACTGACCCCTTCTTTGCCTTATTTCCTGTTTTAATTGAGTGTCAAAGGTTATACATTGCTATTAGAGCAAGACATGAGTGGCAGCAGGGGTCAGGGACTCTGTGACTTTCTATTCGAGCCATAAAAACAAAATGGAATGATAATTTCACCTGCTCTAACCCCAATTTTTCCGAGATGTGATAGACGCTGACCTTAGTGTTTGACTGCTATTGACTATGTAAACTGCAACCACCCTAATTCTGCTTACTGAGCAATAAATGTGACCTTTATGACCAGGATGGGAAATAAAACAATAAAACATACACAAAGAAGATTCAAACAAACAGACTAATCCAGGTGACATAAAATGGTAAAATGATGCCTTACTGGGGAGGTCAGAACCTTTCTTTGACTAGTGTGCTCCCACAGTTATTTCCTCTACCAATTTTCAATTTTTTCCTTTTGGCAGAACATCCTATATCCATCTCCATGTGCTGGGACACAGGCAATAAATCTTAAATGCTAGAGAGGTCCCATCTGTGCCACTTGAAAGGTTTGTGGATCTCAAGGGGAGTTGTTTTATTTTGTATGCATTTATTTTGGAGAAAGTGGGGAAAGAGTATTTAATTTTTTTTAAAGAAACTTTTCACAAAATGCAGGAATATTCCTAAAAACCTTCCTGGTCAAAGAATAAAATGAATAACATAGAGGCCATATAACACCAAAATTCATTATTTGATACAAGGATGTTAAAATATTAGTATACATTTATTGTATATCAGTTCAGGTTTGCAGTTGGATCCGCACCCCAGTCAAATCAGCTGAGGCACTTCCTTTTTACCTGATCATTGATCCAGGTCCACAATGAGGAAATTCCAAAATGTCATTCTTTACTGGTTTATAACTTGAGAATGACTTTTAACCATGACGAGTAGCTGATGTAAAATGACAAATTTTCATTCCAATTCATTAATAATTACTACAAGAGAACTTGAAAAGGTGTAGAGCTTCATTCTTTTTTGAACTTTAGCTTGGCTTTGACAGAGAATCAGCAATAAGATGTTTAGTAGAATAATCCATTTGTTTTACAGGTTATCCTAAAGTTTGAGAGACCTTCGAAGACCATCATCAATCACAAATTTTCACTTGTTCTGCCTAGAAGTATTTACCCATCTCTACAGAATACTTTTGCACAGGCTGCAGACTTTAAATCAGATTATGCAAAACATTACGAGCGACATCTGTAAGCTTTGCCATAGCAACAATGAGGAACTCCAATGGGTCAGAAAGGAGAACAGCCCTCTTTCACTTCCTATTGGTGTCAGTATCCATGGAAACCCCTTTTAATTGTATCTGCATCAGGCTGAAAAAAACAGGTAAGCTCTCTTCTAAAAGGGAGTGCATTAAAAGAACACAATTCTTTGCAAGGTCAGCTCTTGAAAGCTTTGAAGAACCCCTTAGCCAATAAAGCTGGGGGACTGTAAATCCTCGGTTTCTTTGCTAAGAAACTCAGCTACAGAGAATCACATCAGCACTCTCTAACACAGACAGACAAGAGTAAAGTCTTTGTTCTTCGCTTAAGATGTCGCACCCCTGAGAACTCACTTCCTTCACTAGGAGAATATAAAGAAGAGGTGATTATGTGAACAGAGAGATTAATTATGAGCAGAGTTCAATGGGGAGAGACTGACATAAGCACATGCACTGTACATTTACAAAAAAAATAAAAAAAGACTGAAATGCAGGAACGCCATATGGCAAGTGCCTGTAAACTAAGAATACACACACAGGAATATTATTCACATGATAACATTTTCCAATATTTGTAAACTCAGCATTTCATGGATAAGTGGTTTGGAGGAAAGGGTGCTGCCTCCCTCTCCCATCTGGGCTATTTGAGTGAGAAACAAAAGTTAACATTTTTAAATCACCGTGGTGGCAAGCCATCCGTGTCTCCCACTTTTGATTTCCATGACTAAATTAGCATGGACATGATTTTGAGTAACAAAAGGTTACAACATCACTTCATGATTCATTTACAGATAAAAACCTTCACACACTAAGGTTCAGTTAGGAAGCAATTTCTCATTTAAGCCCAAAGTATTATCTAAGGTTTTAAAAATATATGTTAATGCACTAGAAAAAAATCAAGACTGTGTTAAATATGAATACAGTCTTCTATTAAATTCACTAGATTTAGGACTACATCCCATAGGGTAAATTTTTATTGTATGACTGAGAAAAATAACCCTCCATAGCAGACGCTACATTTTAGTTAGTTGCATAATGTGACTATGAATGTGACATTGTGACAGACCTTTCCCTTTTTTTTAGACACACTTCTATGTCACTGATGGATCTCTTAATCTCTCCTTACTCGCTGAATGAAAAACCATCTGACTTCTCATGTCAGTCATTTGTGGCTAAGAATGTATGGATTGTACAGTCCACGTGGCACACAGAAGCAACTTGAGGTCTAATTGATGAAGGAATCATATCGCTGGAAATACCTTTTGGTTTGAATTATAAAGAATTCTGTACATATGATTACAATACAGCTTTGTGATATGTTCTAAGGGAGCCTGACAAGTGCAAATTAGATCTGCCTTGCAAAACCATGAAAACCATAATGAAATATAACAAAAAAGTAAGTTACTGCAGGGAAACATTTACATATGTTTTTTGTCTGAATGCATGTAACCCAAATATTTAGAATCACTGAACCACCTAGAAAATTCAGAGGGGCAGGGACCTCTGGAGGTCACCTGGTCCAATTCCCTGCTCAAAGCAGTGCTCATTCAGGGTCTTGTCTGGTGGAGTCTTAAGCACCTCCAGTACAGGACATCCCACAACCTCTCTGGGCAGCTTGCTCCAGTATTTAACTGCTTTTCTGGTATGTTTTGTTTTCCTTATCAGGCTTTTCCATGTTCCAGCTTTTGCCTGTTACTTCTTCCTGTCACCATATATCTGCAAGATTCTAGCTCTGTTTTTTCCCACCAGGCATCTGCAGAGAGCAGTGAGGTCTCCCCTTACCCTTTTCTTCCCCAGGATGAACCAGCCCAGCACCCTCCACTTCCTCTCGTACATCCCAGGCTCCAACACTGTCCATCACAGGGACCCTCCACAGGACTTGCTGATGTACCTCAGGGTCTGTCCTGTGCCAGGAGCCCAGACCTGGACCCTGCACTCCTGGTGCGGTCTCACTGGTGCCCAGCAGCAGGGCAGAATCAGTGCCTGGCCCTGTTGCTGCACCCGTGTTGGTACAGACCTGGGTGTGGGTCTGCAACAGCTTTGCTGCCCAGGACCACTGCTGCCTTCTGGCAACCTGCTCCCCCGCGGGGCCCCAGGGCATTTCTGCAGAGCTGCTGTTTGCATCAGTGCTAGTACCTTTCTAAGCCCAGCACTCCAGACAATTTCCCACCCACTTTACTATCCATCCTCATATTTTACCAATATGGTGAGAAGAAAACTACTGGAGGCTCTGTCATGAGTTTTGCTCCAATCACGTGTACAGCACCCACAGCCCTCTCCTCACCCACAATGCTAGTTACCTCATCACAGAAAGCAATCAAGTAAGATTTGCCCTCAGTAAACCCATGGTGGCTCTTCCCAGTTACCTCCTTGTCATTCATGTGTTTAGAAATGATTTCTGAGAGGATTTGTTCCTTCCCTTTTCAGGGATTGTGGTGAGGCCAAACAGCCTGTAAGTTGCCTGCATCCATCCTGTCCTCATCCTTCCTTCAGACGGGTGGAATGTTTGCCTTTTTCCTCTTTGGACCCACTGGCTTCTGCATGTTTAACTGGCTTCAATCCTCCCTCCTGTGGGTACTGCTACCCTCCTACAAGCTCCAGTAGTAACCTTGGAAGCCCTTAAAAAAGTCAAAATGAGCAATTCTGAAGGTCATAGTTGTAATTCTGTTTTGTTGAATTCTTCTAGGACCCTAAACTGTATGGGCTTATGATCACTGCAGCAAAGCTGCCCTTGATCTTCACATCTCCAACCACTTCTTTCTTGTTTGTAAGTAGCAGGTCCAACAAAGCATCACCTCTAGCCTGTTGATTCATCACTTGCATCAAGAAATTGCCCAGAGTTGCCAGAAAACTGTATTGCTTGTGCCTGGCTGTATTGCCTTTCTGTAAGATAAGTTAGCATCTTTATTAACTTTTATAGGTGGAGGGAAATTTCAGACTGAGTTCATTGCCAGTAAATGAAAGAAAATTTCCACCAGGCCTTAAAACAAGTACAAGAAATTGATTTTTCAAAAAACCTATATGAGAATGGAGAAAAATACTCTTTTTCTGCTTTGTTCTCTTCTTCCTGTGCCTAAAACCTGGCTATTTTTGTAGAATAGGTGTGGGCTCGACACCAGGGCCAGTACCAGCCAATACCAGCTCGGAGCATGAGTGCAAGTTCTTGAGGCTTGCACTCTTGGATCAGCTAAATTGAAACTTGTTGGTTGAGGTCCTGATTATCGAAGAAAACTGGCTTTGGGAAATAATCTGGACTTTCAGAAGGAAGCACAAGTTTCTTTTCATAGTTTCATACTTAAGGGTTGAATACCCAAGATTTTGAGATCAAATACAGACATTTTTTTCTTTTTGGAGCTGGAAATCAGTCAGCCTGGGAAGTGTGAATAAATTGGCAAACATACGTATTCCCACAAATACTCTGGAAAGTTTTGTGGGAAATAAGCATGTGTATGTGAACAGTGCACTTTCTTATATATGAAAGGAATAACAAAACACTACTCACATTTCATAGATAGCCTGGGCAGGTAGATGATGTTTCTTATTCTTTGTTCTAGCCAGGCAACTTTTGGAAAATAGCTGAAGTAATATATGAAAGTTTAAGGGGTGTGTGTGTCTGTGAGTGTGCATTGCTGTGCTTGGTTTTACTTAAGGTCAGAACAGAAGATCTAAGGTTACTAGTGGCCTTTAAAAATTTTTATCTGAACCTGCCTTTCTAACCAAGTTCGAGTAAAGAAAGAGACTCGTCTCCCCAGGCAAAGAGAACTGCCTACGTTTATATCCACGGGATGTGGATTTGACTTTAGTTTTATGCATTGTGCAAGGCCACTTCTCAATTTTTTGACCTTTAAAAAGAAAGTACAGGGGCAAAATGCATCAATCACTTCAAGAATTCATTCCCTAAATTGCAGTGCAAGTCTGCCTTTTAGAATTCTTTGGACCACACTTATTTCTCCACTGCAAAAGCACTAACCTGAGCAGTAGCAGAAATAGAAGCTCCTGTGAGACAGTTTTACTGAAGGTAGAGCCATTGCAGTTATTGCAAGAAACCTATGTGAAATATTCACGAAGAACTGCTTTTGTCTACACAAATTGCACCACAAAATCACACTTTTCTAGGACTGTTTTGCTAAAGGCTAATTTAATTATCATTACACCATGCACTGGTAATCTGCAAGCTCAAGTCTGAATATCATGCTAGCATCAAAACTGCTGGTTGTTCTTCATAATGTAGTAACACTGGAAAAGCTTATATAGGTAGGAGTTTGTCCAGGAGAACACAGCAATTTTAACAATTTCCAACTGAGAAGTTAAAAAACTAAATTGAAAACTATTCCTTCCCATCATCACCCTCTAGAGTAGCTCAATTCAAGGAACCTTTGTGGAGAAGGTGACATGCTTCTCAAGGTCAGCTGTGTTTGCATGGGACACTGTGTTGGATATGACGGTGAGCACAGTGAAAGAAAATATATTTGATAAAATACTATTTTAATGTACAAAACTTTTAGACTCAGGTAACCACCTCAAAATCAGAGACTTCTGGGAGATCTGGGCAATAAGGCCAAAAGGACAAGCAAGTGGAAGGATCTGAGGATCCCTGAAGAAGGATAAAAAGACAATAACTTCTCTGTTTAAATTATCCACAGATCATCTGCATAGACAGCAACACCTACTGCTGCTAAATGAAAGTCATGTAAATTTTTGTGTATGAAAAATCATTTTTCTGTGTATGAAAAATGCTGTCTTCATCCCCAAGAAAACAGTTGTGGAAAAGAAACTAAGTTTTTTTACAAAACTTATATAAACACACCTTTTGTTTTCATCTTCCAGGTTGCCTCAAAAATCTCTGTCCCAGAATGCTTAAAATCTACATTTTGTTTCTTTTTCCATTTTATAAACATTTCTTTAATGAAAACACCTATTCTCAATTTAATAGAAGACATTTCCTTAAGAAGCATATGTTTGAGGACAAAGACCATGTCCATGTTCATGATTGCTAACCAAATGCCATTATATGGAGCTATGACCTGCAAGAACATCTGGTAAGTGGAGTTTCCACATGTAAGGGACTGTGATGTTTTATAAGAGCCATGGCAATTTTCCAGTTATCACTATCAAAGCAGATAATCATGGCAGTAAATAATGATAACTGTAGATCAAAGATTTTTAGGTGGCACGGTGTTATGCCTGCCTCTGTGCTATTTGAAGACATCTATCAGACAATGGGCAGTGCTCAATCGATAAGCAACATCAAGGGCAGATATAGCACTGTGTCATAACATACATAACAGCAGCTGATTGCAAAGGAGACAGTATTTAGAATTACCTAGTATTGACTGACCAGGATCACTGGCTGACACTCTCAGCAATTGCTAATATGTTTTTTGTATCTTCTCTGTATTGATGTTCATTCGTATATAATAGGTTTTATTAAATCTGAGAAGCTGTAGCACTCTCAATTTCTTAAACTCCTTGAGGGGGTGTTCACTGCACAACTAAAACTTTATTGTACTATTGTGCTGAAAAGGAGATGGTGGAGAAATGGATATTATTTTATTCCTGTCCTTGTGTCTAGTTAAGAGATGTCACATCCTTTATAGGAAGTCTGTCATGGCTTACATTAACATTTTGGTTTTCTGTATCCAAAAAGGACAAACAACTGCTTTGGTTCTGACCTGCTTCCTACTGAAATATCTTTCCCAACCTAACAATTTGCACTGACTTCTTCATATTTTTATTCCTGATATTTTTCTAGTTGTTCATAAGCCCTGCTAACTTAACTCTTCATTTCCCCATGGAGAGGAACTTTTCCCCCAACCTCTGACTGCCCAAGAGATCCTCTACAGAGTTTAATCTTACTGGGATTTTAGTTGATCCAGGGCTTGCCACTAGCCCTTGTCCATGGCTTAAGCTCCTAGTTAATCCTGCAGTACAAGAGATAATAATGATGTTCTCCCCTGAGATGCGCAATCTCCTCTCAGAGCACCATGCCTCCTAGCCCTTCTGCTTACAGCAGAAATGGCCAGGAGTGTGTCCATGTTATGTACTACAGTCTGGCTGAACAAAGCTGGGCAAAATTTTTTAAACAAGGCTTGGCTATCTGTACACGTCAGTGTAATTTTCATTATAAAGGCAGCAGAAGCAAGCAATGGTGTCATATTAATTCCATTAGTTCTCTGCCTAGCTTCTTTGTGAGCATAATCGAGTGAGCAAGTATGCCGAAAAGGGAAGGGGACTAAGGACAGAAGGGGAAGGTGGACATCTGTAGAGTAAGGCTTATCTGAGCTAGTCCTTTAGCTAAATTTTCCTGAGCTGAAAAACTGCTCAGGCTCTGGTTAGTTCTGAATACAGACAGAAATCTGAAGCAGCGTGAAATGCGTTCATCTGTCTCTAATAATAACTCCATTTTTTTTAGCGTCTCTAGTCTTTTCTTCCTACCAGAGATTACTTTGTCATTTATATATGTTTAGCTCATGTTCTAAAATCATACATCCAACTAAAATGACTAAATCTACGCATTTCTGGCACTGTGGCACACACATGGCCTCCCACGTCCTGCAGGGACAGGCTGTCACCACATCCTGAAAACTTTTAAATCATACCAAATTTAATCCCATGATTACTGTTATCTTAGAGTCATAGAATCATAAAATACAAGGTAGGAAGGGACCCGAAGGTTCATCTGGTCCAACCTTCACTCTTGATAATAAAAATAGGATCTGCTTAGCACCATTCCAGCCTTACATTGGATTAACAAAGAATTTCACTGTGAACAATAACTAGTGCAGCCAAATATCATATCTTGTGACAGGAGGGAGCAGCAGAAAGATGAGTCAATGGAGTAGAAAATTTAATGGCTAACCTTGTATGAAAACAGATACTTCATTAAATATCTCTAAAGGAAGGCTGTGCTGTTGGGAGTTTTTAAAATTATTATTATTATTATTATTGTTCTATTGTATGAATAAAAATGCTTTAGTTTGTAACAATGAAGAATTAATATGAGCTTAATCTTTTAAGGAACTCAAAGTTTCCATTAATAAGTTTATATACTACTGAGATCATAGACAATTCAGCTTATTAGAATATGGTCATTCTATGTGCATTTTTCCTGTGCTTCAGACAAAGTTCAGCCTTTATGGTTGATACTCTGGTTTCCAAGAGATCCATCTGTTCCTTGCAGAATCAGGAACTGTTACAGAAAATAGCACTCTTGCTATGTATCTATTCCTAAAAAGAGCAATAATTGAAGGAAACAGAAAATTTAAGAAGCAGAACTTGTTCTAATGCTTTAGAGCAGCATCTTACTCTTTTGTAACTATATTGCTAGGCCTTTTATGGGAAAATTTATATGGGAAAACATCGGTAGCAATAATGAAGTGTGACAGCAAAGAAACAATAATATGGATTGTCTCTTACAAAGCTGAGTTCAGCAGCAGAAGACTTGCTTATTAACCTGTCCAAAGCTTGTGGACATTTGTAAAACTCAAAATCACAGTTACCTCTACAGAGCTCTGCTAAACCCATTTTTTGAAGGCAGGTAAAGGGCAGGGCAGGGCAGGGGAGGGGAGGGGCAAGAGGTGGGGTGGGGAAGAAAGAGAGAATTTTGCTTGATTTACAGGGGAAGGAGGGAAGCAATGCCATACAAACAGTAGTAGAGTGTAATTCCAGTAGACTAAATGCATGGTAACTTTATAAGGCTATTTTGCCCTAACACCAGTGGTGAGTATTTTTGTTCCTTTATCAGTGTGTTAAAGGGTGGGTGTTTTTCCTGTGAACAGTTTGAAATAAGATTCAGTTGTCCCTTGAAATCCCATAATTTTCAGTACTTCCTGGCAGACTGTATTGATGCTTTTCACATGCAGTAGCTTCAAAAAAAACTAAGGTAATTTTGTGGGATCCTAATGAAAAAAATAACTTTTTCACTGAAAATAATTAAGAAATCCAAAGAGATCAATAAATTCATTCACCTTAGATGTATCCTTTCTGGAACAGATGAAAGCAATATGTAATAGGTGTAAAATAGTACATTTAAATAGGACTCAGAATTCTTTGCTGTCAGATTTCTATGTTTAATGAAACCAGTCCGTGTACTGAAAAATTGTGCTATATCCTACCAATTTATTTCTAATTTATAGCCATTTTTTAATTACATTCAGCACCTCTTTTTATACTGTTTAACATTAAAAAATATTGTTAAAATTAAATGAGCAGCATTTTTATCTGCTCTGTTCAAACCACAGATGCTAGATTTGATTTTATTTCTTGCACTGAGATTGAAATTCTATTTTAATATGCAGAACTACAGTCTAGGGAGTCATAAAATGCAGAGTGTTTTCATTAGTTGATGGCTCTGCACCTCTAGTTTACAGGGAAGCTGATTCATCAAACAGTAGTGATCAAAACACTGAGGCCTAAAAGGGAAATTGACCACAAAGAGGGAAAAATCATGTACCTGTTTTGCAGTATGTACTTGTTCGCTTTGGAGTTAAACTCTAATTCTGCCAATAAAACTTCTCTTTAAAAGCATAGCCATTTGTTACAGATCAAGACAATTACAAGTTTGAAACATGTATTATTCTTCCTTTTACAGACTATTAGTTACGGAATTTTAAGGGTTGGTTTCCAAGTGGTGGCTCAGGCTGATGTTTCTCTTGATGCCTGCATGATTTAAGGGCTAGGTTTGTTTGGATGGTATATTGCCACTAAAAATGTAGTAAGTGGATTTTAAAAAAAAAAAGTATCAAGTAAAGCCCAAAGAAAACTGCAGGTGCAAAATTATTCCTGCGTATAGTGGGTAGTCTTTTAGGGAAGTATTTTAAATATGAATTTGGTAATTTTCTTGTCTTTATTTCACAATTTATATGGGCTAGCCAAGTTAACTGGATTGCTGAAATGTCATATTCCTTTACCAGGAGGCACTGACTGGGTTCTTCTGTCTTAGTTATGGTTTGATTGGCATTTCATGGAATGTGGTGATGCAAAATAATCAATTGGAAGTCTCTTTGTCATCACACACAAGGTGCTGGTCCTTGTGGTTTGAAACTGGGAAAAAATTTCTGTGGTTTTTGTGTACATATACGTTTTCTGTATTTCCCATTGACATATCTTAATATGGCCAATATATAGAGAGGTCTAAAATCATAAATGAGAGAATGCATCTCTCTGAATACAAGCAACAACAAAAGGAGCAAGAAATCCAAAAGATAAAAAACTCCCATATGGAATGATGTCTTTGCATTATGTATCTTTGTACTTAATCCCTGTTAGCTCCTAAAATGTTCCCTGTAAACTGCTAGATGCTTCTCAAGCTCCGGTTTTAGTTCATCCTATAGCCCTTGCAGGGCTCTGTGTTTCAAATACGACCTCTAAAGGAACGACACAGAACTACCTTTAACAATCCAGGTTGTATTTCCCTGAACTGCTTGTGCTGCTGCAAATGGGTATAATGGAGCTTCAGGACAGAGCTGATGCTCATGTCTGGTTAATTTTATCCAGAAATGGGTAGCAACCTGCTTTAAGTGGCTGCTTAGTTTCCAGACCAGAGAGTGCTGCAATATCCGGAAATAATGCCTAACAGTAAACTTATGCCTGTCATTGAGGAACCTGATTTCATACGCACAGCCCATAGTGCAAGTGCCATGTCATCCTATGGGGGATTTTGTTACATTTGTGGAAGCCAACATCCTTAATTCATGCACCTGAGATGGATGCATAAAGGTAAACAGCATATAAAACCCCATCCTTGTAATTTCCTGTCCAAAGTCACCCTTTCCTTAAATTTTACATATGTATTCATATATACTGAAAAATAAATCCTAAACTTTGCCCTTTCCGATACTTTTTGCTCAAGAAACCATAAGAGTACATACTGCATCATGAAATGAGGCTCTGCATGTCCAGACATGCAGTTTTCCTACAGCAATTTATCAGCAATGTTATTTTAATTGATCCCTACAGTATAAACCAATTTAGGAAAATATCATCTAGGCAAGAGCATTTGGAAATCCTTTGAAGTAAACAAATCTGTGTTCATGTTCTCCCCTTCTGCATCTATTTGTTTATAAATGAAAGAGATATTATCTCTCCCACTCCCTCCCCACATGGCAATGCATTCCCTTGATTCTTTTCCGCTGTTTCAAAATGGTAAAGTGATAATTCTAACCAATTATAGTTCTTTTTTAAGAAGGAAGAAAAACAAATCAATCTCTGAGATGGGACTTTGAGCCCTCCAGAAAAACTACATAGCCATTGCTCTGGGAATAGTTCCATGCTCTTGAATTAGAAGAAAAGTGAAGAAAACTCCAAGATACTAAGAACAAAATAATTTAAATTCATCCACTGTTCTCTGAAGCCCATATAGTGGTGCTATTGATTTCCATGCCTTTGGGTCAAGCTCCATAGACATAAAAACCCAGCCAACCACCCCAGTATTTGTTAGAACTTCTTTTATCGGAATAACATATAAAGACACACAATCTCCTCCTTGTTATGTATTATTCCTTCTGACCTGAATGGCTTGATAAAATTTTTTGAGGAGAAATGGACAATGGAGTCAGGTTGTTTCTTTGATGTAACTCTGTTTAATAATACTTACAGAATTTCCATGAAAACTATGAAAAACCTTTTGCTTGTTCAGATTTTCAACTTTCTTTGTTGCCAGCACATTCTCAAGAGCTGTCTCTCTGGTGAATCCATTCTCCGTTGCTCTGTCCCTCAGCTGTCCCTTTCTGCATGCATGTTCTTGTTGCTTTTTACTTGCTCACAGGCTGGGCCCACCCTTTCACCAGATGATAACACATTTCATCTTTGTATGTGTATTTCTGTTGTAGTTCTCAGAAGTGGGAGGCAAAGGCTTTCTTAGATCTCTGCAGGTTTCATGCTGATGGGTTGTTTTGTTTTGGACTTCTGTCCAAAATGATGCAATTATACATGCAAGTATTATAAGGATTGTGTCTGATTAATAGGTGTTCTACCTCAGGATCATAACAGGAAAACGTGACCTCCCTTGCATCCTCACATTTAAATTTGTTTACCCTGGCATGTGCCTTTTTACCATCTTCAGACCTTCCTGACAGGCCCATTCCCTTCCTTGCAGGAGCTCCTGTGTCCAGACTTCCACTTCCATATCCTTACTTTATTTCATGTGGAATGTCTGAAGAATTATTTTCAAGAAACCACCTTCAAAGGATTTTTATTGGAAGAACAGAATGTATAATATAATATTAAAAAAATGCTTTGCTTGCAAGCTTTTAGAGATTCAGAAATAGGGCTTAGATAATACCAGGCTGAAAACCTGATCTCATAGAACTGGAAGAAATAATCAGTGCAATAATTGAGACCTTATTACTAATATTATTACTGCTTATTCTTTTTGCCTATCAAATGGAAATATTTGAGCTGCTACAAATTAAAGTGTTTGTCTCAGCAATTGGTCTGCAATTAATGTGTCCTTCTAAGATTCTTTTTTTGTGTGTGTATTTTAAAATTTATGAGCACAAAAGGTAACAAAACCCAGACTTAGTTTTGTAAAGCTTTTCTTTTGCTCAGCACTGACCTTTAAGAATTTCTCTTGGTGTAACTGAATATTTCAGCTGTATGAATGAATGAGGATAGTTGCTCTGCTTTACCCAGTAAGTGGTCAGCTCCGAGGGTCTCCCAGCTCTTGGCTGGTCACATCTTTGACATATGAGTACCAATACTGGGCTGTTGTTGGAAGATGCTTAGCCTCTGAAGGATAACCAACTGAACATAAAGAGTTACAAACTACTGAGCGTATAGACTCAGGGACAATTTCCTACTCTAAGCAAAAGTGTTTTGGCAGTTTTGGTATCAGAGCTGTAGTGAGCATATGGCTTCACCCAGTAAATACTGAAAATGCTGTAAATGCAAAAAACCCTGATCTTTTCTTGCAGTAAGTCTCGTGCAGGAAAGTAAGGGATCTTTAAGGAATCAGTGAGGATATGTAAGCAGAAATCAAAGGAGCCTGGTGTCTGTTTCTCATGGGGTTACAAGAATGCATTGCACCACAACTCATGCACTGATGCCTTTTTGCTGATGTTCATCCTGTGTGCTGCTTCAAGCCTTCTTGTGACAAGGCCATCCCTCACAGAGGACTTCTGGGCTTTCAATATCACTGGAGCATAAAGCAAAGCAGTGGCTTGGTGAAGAGTAATTTTTCACTACTCATACCATTTTGAAAGTCCCCAACGTTACTTGAGGTCTTTGTACATCTAAGGAGGAACAAGAGAAATGGGAAACTGTAACTCCTGAGCTGTGCATAGGTCCCAAGTGCATGCAGTGTCAGTTCCCAGGCTCAGGATACAGCTGCTGGGCATGACTAGTAGCTGACCGCACTGACACAAGGGTTGCCAGCAGTGAGCAGGAGTGCTGATGCAGCTGAGGGGCAGCTGAGCCCATCCATGACATTTCAGCTTCAGCCACAATCCCTGGCCCACCCACTGAACAGTGACATGGTTTGCAAAAAGCTATTGTCATCTCCTGCTTTGGATCCACTTCTGGATTTGGCAGTTCCTTGGTTCTCCATGTGTAACCACGGTGGAGCATGTGGGGATGTTGATGGGCAGTTAGGTGTGTTGTCTGTGACCTGCAGTGATGCTGGGTCATGGGCAAAGGAGTGCTATCATGTGAAACAACATAACTGCAGAGGTTTTTATAAATCTTATACCCAGGCCAGTGATAAAAATTTAATATTTACTGCAGGTTTTTTAATTGTTGAGATACTTTTTTAGTTGATTGGGGTTTTTTTATCCACCTGATAATTTGTATTTGTGTGAAAGCACTTGTTGACACAGTGTTATGAGTACGCTTGGTGTCAGATGAAATGGAAATGAGAAGAACTTTGCCTTCCATTGGAAACCTAGTAGGGCATCATTAATTCATTCTGATGACTGGGACATCAATTGCAGAATACTGATTTTTACCATGCAACAAGCAAGAGGGCAAATGCAACAAAAAAATCAAGGATAATGTATCATTAAAAGCACTTTTTTGGTTTAGTTGACAAATGTAATTTGATTTAAATTATTTATGGTACTACTGCATTTAATAGTAGACTCATAAATGCTCTGTAGTACAATTTTTAAAAAAGCAATACATTACATTTAAAGACAATTTTACTAAATGTGATACTTCATGTATGTATAGTGATATATGTGTACCACTAATACATATAACATCACGTGCAGAATAGTCAGATATGTTGTGTAGAGTTCAGTTTTCTGGTTTTTATCTTAAGTAATTTTCACACAGCATTTCTGCTATGTCTAACATTAGTTTTGATTTCTTTTATTTTGCCTACCTTGAAACTTGCAGTGAACCAGTACAAGCCTTCTAAGGGCTCTTTGTGGGTGAGGTTAATTCACTTTGGAGCACATTTTCCATCTGCTTTTGCTCTTCCTAAGTCTCTTAAGACCCTTCAGTGTCTTCTCTTTTTCCACAGGTGCAATAGCAATAGCACCTAATAAATCTGAATTAAAAATCTGTCAAATACATTGAATAGCATGCAGAACTATGTGTGCACAAACACAAAATTTGCACATATATCAGGTAATTGAAAACGGAGGTGCCAGGGACTTGAAAAAAAGAAGGTATTTAGGTGTAACTAACAACTTTGAAAAGCAAGACTCCAATGACCAATGAGAAACCATATGCCAGTGCTAATACACTGAGGGGACAGTTTCATTCTAGGTAGCATATTTGTTATGGAGGTTAATGCTCATTAAAGCACTGCTAGACACCAAGAAAACTAATAGTTCATACTCTTTTAATCTTCTTGTTCCACTTACCTTGAGCCACAAATGTTTCTTTTCTTAGGTGTAATTTGGGGACACGTACATTTGGTTCAGAATTGCTGTTTTAATTTATGTCTTAATAACAGCAATTTTTTTTCTTCCTCTTTTATATTGAAAACCTAAAATCTGTATCATTTTTGGACATAGAATCAAGCAATCATTTAGGTTGGAAGCAATCATCAAGTTCAACTGTTAACCAAAGACTGCCAAGTTCACCACTAAACAATGTTCATAAACACCACATCTATGCATTAAGTAAATACCTGCAGGGATGGTGATCACACCACCTCCCTGGGCAGCCTGTTCCAATGCTTCACCACACTTTTAGTAAAAAATTTTTTATAATCTCCAATCTAAACCTCTCCTGGTGCAACTTGAAGCTATTTCCTCTTGTCCTGTCACTTGTTATCTGGGAGAAGAGACCGACTGCCACCTGCCCACAGCCTCCTGTCAGGCAGCTGTAGAGAGCAAGAAGGTCCCCCCTGAGCCTCCTTTTCTCAGACTAAACAACCCCAGTTCCTCTGGCCACTCCTCATGAAACTCGTTCTCTAGATTCTTCCCCAGCCCCACTGCCCGTCTCTGGACACGCTGCAGCCCCTCTACGTCCCTCTTGCAGAGAGGGGCCCAGACCTGAACACAGGGTTCGAGGGGCGGCCTCAGCAGTGCCCAGTGCAGGGGGACGGTCACTGCCCTGGTCCTGCTGGCCACACTGCTGGGGACACCAGCCAGGGTGCTGCTGGCCGCCTGGGCCCCCTGGGCACACTGCTGGCTCCTGCCCAGCCGGCCGTCACCCAGCACCCCCAGGCCCTTTCCCACCAGGCCCTTTCCAGCCGCTCTGCCCCAGCCTGTAGCGCTGCGTGGGGCTGGTGTGACCCAAGGGCAGGACCCGGCACTGAGCCCTGCTGAACCTCACACGACTGGCCTGGGCCCATCGCTCCAGCCTGCCCAGGTCCCTCTGCAGAGCCTCCTGCCCTCAGGCAGGTCAACACTGCCCCTGCAACTTGGTGTTGTCTCCAAACTTACAGAGGGTTCACTCGATCCCCCAGCCCAGATCATTGGTAAAGTTATTAAACAGGACTGGCCCCAGTACTGAGCCCTGGGGAACACCAGCCACCAGCTGGATGTAACTGCATTTACTATCACTCTTCGGGCTTGGCCATCCATCCAGCTTTCAACCCAGTGCAGAGCACACTTGTCCAAGCCTTGAGCAGCCAGTGTCTCCTGGAGAATGTGGGAGACAGTGTCAAAGGCTTTAATGAGGTCCAGGTAGACAACACCCACAGCCATTCCCTCATCCACTAGGCAGGTCATGTTGTTGTAGAAGATCAGGTTTGTCAAGCAGGACCTGCCTTTCATAATGCCATGTTGGCTGGGCCTGATCCCCTGGTTGTCCTGCATGTGTCACATGACAGTGGTGCTCAGGATGATCTGCTCCATAACTTTCCCCAGCACCAGGGTCAGGCTGACAGGCATGTAGTTCCCCAGATCCTCCTTCCCTCCCTTCTTGTAGATGGGCGTCACACTGGCTAACCTCCAGCCTGCTGGGACCTCCCCAGTTAGTCAGGGCTGCTGATAAATGATGGAGAGTGGCTTGGTGAGCTCCTCTGCCAGCTCCCTCATTATCCTTGGGTGGATCCCATCTAGCTCCACAGAACTGTATGTGTCTAAGCAGAGCGGCAGGTCACTAACTGTTTCCTCCTGGGCTGTGGGGACTTCATTCTACTCCTCGTTCCTATCTTCCAGCTCGGGGCGGCTGAGTACCCAGAGGGTAACTGGTCTGACTATTAAAGACTGAGGCAAAGAAAGCATTGAGTACCTCGGCCTTTTCCTCATCCTTTGTGGCAGTGTTCCCACCCCTGCATCCAACAAAAGAAAGAGGTTACCCTTAGCCCTACTATTTCTCACGTATTTATAAAAACATTTTTTGTTATCTTTTATGGCAGTGGCCAGCCTGAGCTCTAGCTGGGCTTTTGCCTCTCTAATCTTTACCCTGCACTGCCTTGTGACTTCCTTACTGTCCTCCAGAGCTACCTGCCCCTTCTTCCAAAGGTGGTAAACTCTCCTTCTGTCTCTGAGTCCCAGGCAAAGCTCTCTGTTCAGCCAGGCTGGTCTTCTTTCCTGCTGGCTTGTCTTTTAGCACATGGGGACAGCCTGATCCTGCACCTTTAACATTTCCTTCTTGAATAGTGTCCAGCCTTCCTGGACCCCTTGGCCCTTTGGAACTATCTGCTAAGGGATTCTGTCAGCCAGGCTCTTAAACAGGCCAGAGTTTGCCCTCTGGAATTCAAGGTAGCAGTTCTGCTGACCCCTGCCCTTACTTATCCAAGAATCAAAAACTATCATCTCATGATCCCTATGCCCAAGTTGTCCTCTGACCACCACATCATTCACCAGTTTCTTCCCTGTTTGTAAACAGCAGGTCCAGTGGGGCATTTCCCCTGGTTCAGTCTCTGACCAGCTGTGTCAAAAACACTCCAGGAACCTTGTAGACTCTTTCCTATATGCTGTGTTTTATTTCCAGCAGACATCTGGTAGTTTGAAGTCCCCCACAAGAACAAGAGTTAGCGATCATGAAAATTTCTCCAAGCTACATGTAGGATGTTTCATCTGCCTCTTCATCTTTGTTGTGCGGTCTACAGCAGACTCCCACAAGGATATCTGCCTTGTTGGCCCTCCCCCTGAGTCTGCCCATAAACACTCAACCCTACTGTCACCATCATTCATCTCTAGGCAGTCAAAACACTCCCTGACATACAGAGCTACCCCACCACTTCTCCATCCTTGTCTATCCCTCCTGAAGAGTTTGTAGTCATCCATTGCATCATTCCAGTCATAGCGTGCCACTGTGATGACAGCTATGTCCTAGTCTTCCTGCTGCACGATGGCTTCCAGATCCTCCTGTTTGTTGCCCATGCTTCAGGCATTGGCATGGGTGCACTTCAGCTGTGCTATTGATCTCACCTCCAGCCCTGGCATGCTGCACCCAGGTTCACCTCTTAACAAGCTTGTTTTTATTCCCTTACACTTTCAAATCGTCTTGAAAGCTCTCTTGATGAGACCTTCTAACTTGTGATCTGGGATCCTTTCCCTGCTTTGAGACAGGTGAACCCCATCTGCTGCCAGCAGGCTGGCTGCTGTGTAAACTGAGCCATGATCAAACCCCCAGAATTTAGCCATTGACTCCAGGCCCAGAGCCAGGTATCGATCTGTGTGACCACCTTATTACATGCCCCATCATGCCCTGCAGCTGGCAGGATAGAAAAAGACGCTACCTGATCCCTCAGCCAGTCACCCCAAGGCCCTGAGGTCTCTCTTGATTGCTCTCAGACTTATTGCCATTTGGACTTCATCGTTACCCACTTGGAAGACCAGTGATGGGTGGTCATCAGAGGCTGTACCGGACAAGGGAGTTTTCTAGTGACATCCCTTAGTAGTGCCCCAGGGAGGCAGCAGGCTTCCCCATGGGTTGGGTCTGGTCAGCATGTCGGGCCCTCCGTTCCTCTTAGAGTGGAGTCACTGATGACAACCAGCTTTCTTTTCTTCCACTTGAGAAGTGGTGATACGAAACTAATCCTAAACATTCTAGTTCCACTTCTTTATGAAACAAGGAGTAGGGCCTGGAACAGTACAGATTCAAGTCACTAGCCATCAAAACATGGGCATGAGGCATGATAGTAATTTATGATCTGGCAGCTGGGGGCTAATGGACCCTAAAATGTAATCATTAACAAAAGGACACTGTTCACTTCTTTCTGCAGGATTTTTATGTAGGCGGCAGTTCTTTATTGTAAATAAATATCAGAGGAGTTCTTAGAAATTAGTTAAATACAAACATCCCATACTAATCTAGGTGAGGCTGACCAATAAGCAATTACATTTCACATGAGTGATGCTATAGATGCTGCCTTTCAATGAAGTGTCTTGACAGATATTTTCACATCTAAAAGTGCTAATGATTGAGATCTATAGGGCAAAATTTGCATGACTTGGAAATCAATAGGAAACATAGGGAGCACAGTGTTTCCAAATATTGACTAGCCAAAAATAAATTTTCTTCAGCTACTTTTTAGACATCTAGGGAAATCAAATATATTTTTAAAGTAATGGAAAATAAAATAACACAAGACCCTACATTTAGCACTTAAAAATCCATGTTCTAACATAAATGCATTACAGATGACTTTTTCTCCCAGAAGAAACAGAAAAAATGCTCAACAATATTTTGATAAAAAGTCCTTATTGTGGAAAAAACAAAGCACAAGAATCTGGGGACAAAGACTGCTGTATGGTGTGATGGATGTATTAAAGAAGAAGTGCTGACTAACCTGACTAATGTGTCCCCTTGATCCATATTATCAAAATTTCACAGGTGTTCTCTGCACCATAAAGAGCAGTGAAATAACTCCCAACATGCTTTTGTAGTTGCTTCAGAAAAGAGGCAAAACCACCTTTACTGCTACTGCAATACATGTAAGACTGGGTAAGAGTAAAGCAAGCAGCTAAATCAAACACTTAGCTGGAGAAGAGGCAAAGAAAGCAAAGAAAAACAATCCAATTATTTTATGTTTGTTTTGCTAAATGGTTTTTCTGTCAAGGACTGTGGAGAAGACATCCTTCTTTCCTCTCCATCTTTTTAACTTGTTTCTATTGTCTAAGGCTGGGAGCAGACAGTACCGTATGACTAGCTATACATTGCTGCTGAGACTTCTGCCAACACTAATCAGCCTCCTCTAACAATTATCAATATAGTCTAGGCTTTGTCTGCATATGATTTAAAACAGTAACAACAACAACAACAACAAATAAACCAGAAACCTTTTCCTATTGTCTTGCAGTTGGTAACTGGTTTCTTTCCCTTGAAAATGATCCTCTGCCTCAGCAACCTATCCCCTCCCTCTGCTCCTACAAATGCTTCAGCATTTGTTGTAAACTTGAAATCCCAGCTGCAGATGCAGTTCAAAGAGCAGAAGTTCCACAGCCCTCAGGCTTTCTGCAGCTGATGAACTTTTGAATCTGGCCAGGTGCTCAGCACTCAAAACACCCCACCAAATGCCCAAAGGGCACAGAGGATGCTCAGCAATTCTCAGTTAGGAGTCTGATTATTTCAGTATCTCCTCTTTGGACCATCAGTGTACATTAGGGCAGGCAAAGAACACTGAGATGCCATGAGTGACAGGCAAAATCTTTTACATGCAAAGGTTTTACTCTTCAGGTTTGTTGCAGTATGACATTTAGGAGTTAATGTATGGAAGCAGTAGTCACACAGAAACATGACCAGGCTCAAGATTTGGACAATTTGGTTCAGAGCACCTTAGCTGAAGGGGGCTGCAATAAACTGTGGGCAAGGCACATGAACAGGCAGGACTGCCAGCACAGGTGGTGAGCTCTGAAACCAAGGTCTGCCTGCTTGCCTGTAACTGCCAGCACTGCTGGAAGCCTCATGGGAAAAAGCTCCTTGCTAAATCTGACTAACACAGAGCTTTTCTTCTGCACTGAGGTCCTCTTTTATTAACTCAGTGTTCAGCCTCTGGAAGGGTTGACTGCTATTTTTTAGGGTGTCACTGAAAAAGACACAATGAGAGAGAGAGATAGGGTCTTGTGAGAGTGGTTCAGTGTAAAGGCAGACAGTAAGGCACTCCTTTAAAAATGACTGCTTATTAATATGCAGCTATCTTAAGGCATATCTTACCGTAATTATGCCTGGGAAAAATAAAATACAATTTTAGCTAAACGATCTAAATATTTGCAGAATTATTTCAGAGGCTTTTAGAGATATGTACATAAGGAACACAGATATCACACATACCTCTCTATTCTCAGTTTAATACCAAAACCTTACTTTTGTTATGGGCTTTTTTCTCCCCCTGTCTGTATTTCTTAACCTCCAAGAGATGCAGATGTTTCTCAAGCAAGACAGTAAGGAGCCTAATTGGTGCAGGCTATATCTGCAGGGTAGTTTTTCCAGAAAGACTGTTTTAGTTATATACCCACATTTAACTTTATGCATATTTTTCCTGAAATGTTTCTTTTAGTCATGCCACACTCACCAGAATTTCTTCATCTGGTAGCTATGAAGTTACTAGTTAAGGTGAATCCAAATTGTACTTTCATCTGCCTCCCCCTAATTCAGAGTTTCTAACGTCCCTTAAGTGTGGCTACGTGGGGAAATCTCACAGAGTGTAAAGAAAGATATTCATGGCTGTCACTGGTGCCTATTAAAATGTCTGTGTTTGTCTGTCTACCTTCAGTGTAATTTTTTCCTGCACTACTTATGCATTTCTCAGAAATCTATAGCTTGATAACTGTGCATTATGCCTCATATGGTGCAGATTAACATTATCTGTTTCATTATGAACTTGCACTTGACATTGAAGGCAGCAGAGGCTGATTAAAGCGCAGGATCAGGCCTTACATTAACTGCAGCTTGAATGTAGCTTTTCTCTGCAGGTCAGTGGCAAATGCAGATAAATATGGCAGGGCTTATATAAACGGCATTGAAAAGAAATCAAATGAATGTATATAACATGCTTAACATTGCACAGCTTCTTCCACCCAAGAGCCAGTCAGTCTTTGGCTACACAGAGTATATTTTACAGGTTTCACATAGCTCTGTTTCAGCAAAACACTAACTTCATTTTTGTCTATAACTATGTGATTGACAGTGTCATCAAACAGACTGGCTGAATGCCCAATATAAGATGTTTGCTTAAATATTTTGCTGAAATGGGGAATGCATGCGCCTGAGACATTCTGTGGAGCTTCTGAACCCCTGGATAGCCCTAAATAGATCTACTCTGTTATAGAGACATATTTTTAATGCTGAACAGTATGTAACATTAGACTTGACATTTTTATATATGCATTATTGCTGAGATACAGTTGCTGTGGGAGGTATAATTTAGAATTTTCCAACCCTTGCACATTTAAATATCTCTGTCGCAGCATTATACTAACATGTTATTTCCTTATTTTTTTATCTGAGAGTTGTACGGTGTATCACTTTTATAGAGCTCTATAAAAATCTAGTTAACCATATCCATATTACCCAATCATTTGGGTTTGTGTGGTGAGGAATGAATTTCACCCTTAAGCATCAGATATCCAATTAAATTGTTTAAGTTTTATTAATGTTCCCAATTCATTATGTGCTGAATAAAAGGAAGAAACCAACAATACTTGCTCATAGCAATACTTTTCAGCAAAACATTTAAGTAGTTAATTTCTTATCAGGATTACTTTGAATGATTAACCAGCTACTTTCTGTCCCTTTACTCTGTATACTAAGGAAGTGGAGCTGGTCAGATTTTTTTTTTAAAAAAAAGAAGTCTGTATCCATCACGTCTTACAATATACTTCAGACATATGGCATACTGCATAAATAATTGATGCCATCAAGGCTTATGTCAAGGTACAACAAAAACAGTTAAGGTACATTTGACTTGAAATAACACATGAACATGAAGACAAATGGTATTAAATAAGGGTGATTTTTTTTTTCATGTCTGCTGTTGGCATTGCCATTGACTTTCGTATGAGAGAAATTAGGTCAATACAGTCAGGGCATTAAATGTTCAATAACAAAACGTTTAAATTTTGCCACAGACAGACCTCTCTCAAGGAGTGGTTTAATCAGTAGATGAAAACAAGACTGACTGCCCTGCAGAAATGGTGGTTCTAGCAGTACCAGGTCTTTTGCAAGTTACCACCAGGGTTGGTATAGTAGCCTCATGGACCACCAGCATGCTTTGCTTGGTGCCTGATTTGCCACAAGCTTGAGAGACATTCCAAGCATCCAAGTAGGTCTGAGGCTTTCCAGCCTATGCTGGCATGCACGTCACTTCACTAGAGCTGAGCTGGGCAGAGCCTGGCTGGATGGAGAGACAAGGGTGTAGAAGTTGGCACTGAAAGGAGAAAACACTCAGAGCAAAAACTGCTACTGAAATGCTTGCTCTGCCTGTTTGACTTGCGAAGTCTGAAGCTGCGAGGCCACCTTTCTTTTCCCAGTTCTCTTCTATGATTTGTTCTCTCAAAGGCAAGATGCTGGGAGTAGGGAGGCCCTGGCCCCTGGGTACCCATTTCACCTTCAATATGTGTTTCATGCATATTGAATACTTCCCCTTGCCTGCTGTCCCTTAATCCCTGCACCTGAAAGTTGTGATGCTTCACTTGAGACACATGGCCTGGGAGCAAGCACCTAGCTGCGACTATCCACATGTGAAAGGTAAGATACTGGCCTTTGCCATAGCAATAGAGGGCGCCAGGCTGGGTAAACTGGAATGGAAAAACCTGCCTTGTTCTTGCTGAAGGAATCGGTACAAGCCTCACAGTTTGGGTGGCTCACATGTTGTTGAAATTTAAGTCATAAAAAATCAGACATAGCAATATATGTTGCTGATTAGAAATGGCATGATAGAATCCAAATTATACTCAAATCCAACATAAGAAATGAAACATTTTCTATTAGTTGTCTTTCTTTTTTTAAAATTTTTCTCTTTTTTCCCAAAGAGGACATTTCAGAAAATTCACGGAATATGTACAGTTAGAGGAGAAACTTACGTTTTTGGGCACAACAGCCTGCTTGATAAACTAGTGACAGACTGTGAGCTAGAAATTTCAGACTCCATGAGTATGATTAATAGATTGCATGTAAGACAAAGTTGTTGCAAACAACTGTTTGTAACATTTACCCCCAAAAACATGTCAATAATATGTGTTGAAGAAAACAGCATAAAGAAATCTCCAGCTTCCAGCTCTCTCTATGAAACTGAAAATTTCAAAGGCTACATTCTCAAAAACTTCTGTGGTTTATATGAGGCTTCAGGAGAAAACTGGCTACAATTTGAATGACTGTAAATTTATTTTTCCCCCTCAAAATACTGCATCCAGAAATAGTACTTAATTGTAATTTAAAGTACATATTTATGTCAGGCTTTATGGCATTTTCCACACAGTTCTATATAATTCTTTTTAACATGACAATAATGACTGGCCATATAAATTCTCCTTTGTTCTTGGCTTCTAACAACCCTGTGTGAGTTCACCACCAGAGAATGGGTAAGGCAGAGGGTCAAACAGTAGGAAATCACATTGCTGTGGAGCCTTCTGTGGAGTCATGGCACCATAGAGCCATGTAGGTGGGCAGACACTTCGGGTCTCATCCCACCGAGGTTTGAACATCCCGAAAGATGGATCTGGGGCCTGCCCCAGTGCTCTGTCCCCCATGAGAGTGCATACAATAGTAATATTGCCCACCTCCATTTTTGTCCTCATCTCCTTCCCATCTTCATCCCTAGGCTGAACTAACTCAGCACCCTCCAGCTCCTCTTGTACACCCTGTGCTCCAGCTCCTGCCACCATGGGGACCTTCCAGTGCACTATATATACTGTATGTCAGGATCTGTCCTGGGCCAGGAGCCCAAACCTGAACCCTGCACTCCCAGCATGGTCTTACCGGTACAGAGCAGCAAGGCAAGATAGTGCCTGACCCTGCTGCTGTGCATGAGCAAAAAAAGCCCACCACTGGCATCCTTTGCTGCAAAGGATCTCTGCAGACTCCTTCTGCCCATCAGCACTCCCGTGACCTTTATGCAAAGCTCCTTTGGCAAGTTGGTCACAGCCTGTATTGACCTATAGGATTATTTTCTACTGTCGTACCACGTGCAGGACTTTGTGTTTGCCTACACTGAACTTAAGGTGACTGATTGCCATCAGCCAATTTTTCAGCCTTCCTGAGGTCCCCCCAGATGGCAGACCTGCCCTCCAGAGTATTGGCTGTTCCCCGCAACCCGCCCTCCCCCACTGCAGCTTGGTATCAACTGCAAACTTGCTAAGAGTGCACTCTGTCCTACAAACATTTTGCAGTTTTACCTGTATTCACTTGCTGGATGTTACTGGCTACTGATCACCAATAGCACTGATTGCAACTCTTTAAGCCCAGAAGTTCAGTCTATTTTCTACTTATTGTCCACTTATCAGGCCATATCCTGCCAATTTTGCTACACAGTTGCTACCTGAAACCATGTGGCCTTCCTAAAGCCAAGGTATGCAACCTCCCTTGTCCACAGCACCAGTCATCTCATCACAGAAAGCAATTAGTTTGGTCAGGCAGAATTTGTCCCTGATACATCTATGCTGGCTGTTCCTAGATAACTTGTCATCTTCCATGTGCCTGAAGGAAGCTCATTTCATTATTTTATTGTTAAATTAATACCCTGCTGAGGAGGTCCTCTTGGAAGATACAGTCAGAAGTTTGATAGATGGTTATCCCCCAACTCATTTCCCTGCATTTCAGCAGCTGAGTCCCGTTGTGCCTAAGTGGGGAAAATTCTGAACTGTCCTAAGTAATAACTATTCTTCAAATAAATCTATAATATACTAAATTCATCTCAGCATTTACAGTACAGGCTCGACAGCAGTGGCAGACCAAGAAATTTAGGAAACATAGACTAGTATTCCATTGTGATTTAATTTCTATGAAAACAGGAGCTGTACATTATCCAAATAACCCAGTAAAGGAAGTTATCCAAATAATTCAGTAAGGGATACATAGTCAAATAAGGAGATGCATTTCTATATCCTGGGGCTATAAATCTGATCTAGTCTTGGGGTAGGAGAAGGCTAGAGAAGGGGTCTAGATCATAGCTGGCAGAGTAGCTAGAAGACCCTCTCAAGTAATGCAGCAAGAAGCACCCAGCAAAAAAGGTAAGAATAAAATATGCTGTACTGTGTATTAAGACAAAAATCAACCCCCAAATCCAGTCCTATAGGATTTCTGAAATAATCTGGGCAGCCAAATGTGGCATTGAATAAACAAGGCTGCTTGTGTGTCATGGACTTGCAGCAAGGCTGTAACATCCATAAGCACTGAATTAGCTTTATCGGCCTAAAGGAGAGATGTGAAATGTAGACTCATAATCTGATATAAAAGAAGATATTTTAGTGGAGACATGATTCTTCTGCTAAAATCAGTGCAGTTGATAAGAGTTTTCATTTACTCCTTTGTGTCTCCTTTCCCTGCTGTGTATTTATAGTATGTCATAAGGTGCTGAATGACCAGTGGAGCCGGGCTGCCCATGTGCACTGGGCATTCATAGCCAATATGCTTTACTATGGTGTTCTCGGAAACAAGATTTTTGCAGTCCATAATATCAGTTTACTGTTGGGGTTCTTTTGACTCTTATGGGGGGCATCAAATGAATTTGAGTGTGGAACATGGAATCCTGCTCACTGGGGTTTTTTTGGTTGTTTTTTGTTTTGTTTTGTTTTGTTTTGTTTTGTTTTGTTTTGTTTTGTTTTGTTTTGTTTTGTTTTTTAATGGGACTCTTTAGAAAGCCTCTTTGCCAGAGCAGGTAGGCAAAATATTTGAATATCCTGACTTTACTTAAATGATATGTGGGGACAGCACTGCACTACTGACTTCATGAACAGGGCAGGCTCAGAAGCAGGAAAAGGTTGTAATAAAACCACAATACCTTGCAAGAATTATGGAATCACAAAATTATGTAAGTTTTTTATGGTATCAAAAGACCTGGGGGGCTATCTAGTCCCAAGCCTGGCTCAGAGCAGGGGTAATAAGAACAGGTTACTCAGGACCACACCCAGTAAAGCCTGGAACATCTTTATGGAGACACCCACAGCCCCTCGGAGCCACCTCCAATTGTTTGTCCACTGTCATGAAGGAAAAGTGTTCTTAATGTTAAACCAGAATTTCCTGTGTTCAGAACTGTGCTTGTTGCCTACTGTCCCTCCACCTTCAACAAGGGTCAGACAGCAGTGAGGTCTCCCCTTCCCCTTCTCTTCCCCAGGCTAAGCCATCCCAGCAGCCTCTACCTCCCTGGTCCATCCCATGCTCTAGCCTTGACCATTGTGGGTACCCTCCTCTAGACTCATTGATGTGTCCTGTGCTGGGAGCACAAATCTGGACCTCGCAGTCTCTGTACCATTTCAGTGGTGCGAGTTGGAGTCATGTATTGAAGCACCATGATATGCATAGAGCCACCATGACACACGTCTCCTGCCTGCAATTTCAAGTCTTGCAGACCTTAATCAAACAAATAAGGACTTGCAGAAAGGTTCATCAGTCTAATAAAGGACTTTGTGGGCCCCTTTTTTCCTTTTGGCAAAGCAGCTATGAATGTCCTTTGACAGTCCTTCTCTTGTTAAAACCCTGTTCTGTTATCTTTGTACTACAGACTTGAAACTGGAAGTTTTGTCCGACCAGGTGTGATAGAAAAGGCGTGCCCTTCAACAAACATACTCCTCTATGAAGTAAAGTTTATTGGGGATTTTATACCTGTGTTGGAGCTCCTTCTCTCAACCTGCCTCTGAGGTATTTTAACTCAGAGAGCTGCAATACAGCCTTGAGATCTGTCATACCAAGAATATGCCTTGGTGGGCTGGCTTTTAGCGTTCATGAAGCATAAGTTCAGACTGAGAAGTGATGTCTTCAGCTTGAAATTCATAATCATAAGAATTTTTTTCCTTATATGTAGGAAAACTATGTCTTAATAAGCTTGCTGGCACCTAGGTGTCACTTCTTCCCCTTGCTGAATACAAAACTAGCTGACATAGATATTCTAGGCTTATGTGCTGCAGGCAAATAGTCTGCCCCAACAAAAGCAGGATTCTCAGTTATGGTATTTCCACTAAAAAGTACACCAAAGTGAAAAGGCAGTATTTTTTTGCAAGAGCTTTGAAATTAAGTTAACGGAATATTGTATTTATGGCAGAGCATATGTAGTTATATTAGCCATCCCCCAGCACATAATTTGTCAACTAATACATTATTAGTAGAGCTATATTATACTGTATATTTTGTTTCCCAGGGTCCTAATTTGATGTGTGCATTCATTGAACCAATCCCTTTGTTGCTCACTTGTCAAATCTCCTCCACTCAGCAGCTAGTAGAGGTATTGGTGGTTGGAAAGATTTACTTGTTTATGTCTCTTTCTGCAAAAAGTAATGGCAGACTAGTTGAATCTAAGAAATGTCTGCTTTGCAGATGAGAAAAGAAGTTTACAAAAATTATGTCCCTAAGGACTAGTAAAACTGGAAAAATTTTCAATTATTTCATGTGCGTGTTGGCTCAGACAAAGTCCATTGTTTAACACTGAGGACATGAAGGCTTCAGACAAAATGCTTTCCCATTCCAGTCAACTTGTCAGGCTCCTAATACTAATACTCTAAAATGATGCCAAAGTTTTTTATTGTCCACACATACATTCTGCATGTATATATGGGCAGTCCATTACCAGTATATGCATGAATAAACAAACTTATTTTGCTGTTTGCTTTTCTGTGTGCTTTAAATGAATCACAGAAGACCAGAGGTGCCCAGAATACTGCTTCAACTGACCTCAGTGGGCCTAATTTCTCTAACTGCTTTAAACTGATCCCACACTTCCAGTAAAGGAGCAATAAATCAGGAGAAATGGGAACTTGGAGGGACCATCCCACATTTTCTGGGCTGCAAACAAGAAAAGTAGAAGCTGTGGAGCTATTCCACATGTAAGAGTTTTAGCAGCATATGCAATCTGATGTTTATAGGTATTACCTGTTTTTTCCGTAGTCACTCTTAGGCTTGCTTCATGCATTGTGCATTCCCAGGAGTATGAGAAAACTATCCACATATTAGGTATTTTCATGGAAGACTTCATATTCTTTCACTCTTAGAGTTTGTTAGTTTAGATCCATTTGAATGGAGGTTTGTTACCTGGAAAAGTAAGTACACTGAAGATAGACACTTGTGGAGTGATATTATCTGTCAATATGCTAACAAGGAAATACTTGAATGTTGCAATATTTAATTAATACTTAATACTGGCTAGAGTTCCATGTTCAGTGTTCCTGCTCCTTAAAATGTCATAAAAAATAACTTATGCTCTACTGGGTGACTCCAACAGAGCATCTCCGAAATGTCTGACAAGATAGGACACAAATATGCTGGTGTTGAGACGCCAGGTATGGAAGTGTAATGTTGTCCAGCCCTGGAGCCATTTCAGGGTGGTGGGATTAGGATGAGGCAGGCTCTGGGCACTTCAGACCAATGTGCAAACCCTCTCATGTTGTTTCAGTAACCCCCCCCAAAACACAATAGCAAAAAGGCTTAGATACATAGTGTTATGTCTGATGTATACGTTTTAATCTGTGCATGTCACAGGTATATATATATATATATTTATATTTTTTAACGTCCATAACCTTATTATATCACTTACTTTTCCCATGTGGTATTGAATATAGCTTTTCTTATTTACTGTGTCCCCTTTTCCTGTCTATTTATCTGTCTACTTCTGGAGTGTACATAGATACAGTATAATGGCTCTAGTGTTCTATATCTGCTTGATGTAAGGGGAGCCATGTTTTATAACAATGGATTTTTTAAAGCTAAAATGCAACCATGTTAACTAGATTGTAATTTCCCCCCCTATCGTTTAAACAGGGAGATGCAGAATGTGTATGGTATAATTTGCAAGCGGGACTTTTTGTTAACTTCAATATATCTTTCACATATAAAATGCAGGAAGATTTGAAAAATATTTTTTCTTCTATTATTTTCCTCACCTGCTTTTCTGCTTTAAAGTACAAAATATGTTATTCTGATTGATGAAATGTAAGTCTGTGTTCAAGATTGGGTTAGATGGAGCTTTGAGGAACCTGGTCTAGTGGAAGATGTCCCTGTCCATGGCAGGGGGATTGGAGGTAGATGATCTTGAAAGTCCCTTGAGCCCAAACCATTCTATGGTTCTATGATTCTTACCAAAGGTAAAAACTGAGTCAGAATTCCTGCTGCTGCATTATAGAAAAAGCAATACAGTTAGATTTTATTTCTTCCTAGTTTAATTTAGTTTATTCCCTTAGGAGAGATCCATTCACCAAATTTAATTTAGCTGTAATACACTGTAGTAAATATTTTCCAAAAAGGAAAACTTAATGAGTTGAACACATGCATTACAATCTTCCTATTTTCCACCTTAGCTTTTCAAAAGCTTGTTTTGTTCCATTAAAACTTCTTAAGGGGAAAGTCAGACCTCCAGAAATGTCCTGGGTTTTGCATCCTCAGTGAAAAGTTTGTTTATTCATTGAGGGACAACCCTAATCCTACTGAAATTACAGGGCCTTCACCCCAGAGCTGCCCCTGGTCCCACTGATGTCTGCCAGGGCTGTCCCTGCCTGGGGCAGAGCTGCACAGTGCTCCTGTCCCAAGGTTGGCTCTCCTTTCCCAAGGTTGGCTCTCCTTTCCCCGTGCCCTGTTCCCCCTGGGCGGCAGCCCTGCCCTTGTGTCCATTGGCTGCAACGCTCAGAGCAACCTCCAGCTGATACTTCTCCAAGCCTGAGGGAGTACAGTTAGGTCTAGGCTGTGGGGATATGCTCCTGCTGTTCCATGTGCCCAGAATGGACAAGAAATAGAGGAAACGTGACCATTGTCTTCAGCACCTGCATGCAAGGAATCTGTACTGAAATTTCCACTCCTGACTTCTTCATCTGTGCGACACAATGCATGTGTGTCATCACAAGCCTTCGGAACCTCCAAAAATCAGACTCAAAATCCATGAGATCTTAAGAAAGGGTAATTTTTTCTTCTTCATCTGCCTATCAGGTTTTGATAAAGGTCAATCTTACATTTTGATTTCTTTTCTATATTAACAGGGAATTAGATCATATATTTTCTTTAGAAAGATTCTTATGAAATCATTAAAGAATTTCAAGGGGAATAAATGACCTGGAATCACTGTCTGAGACATCAGTCCCAGTGACATTAGCAATAGATTTATAGCTCATTTACATGCAGCCAATATTTTTCTCTACTTTGATTCCAGTCTCCATTCTGGCAAATTGCTAATGGAGAAACTGATGGGAATTTTTCTGGGAATGGATCATCGACATGACACTTCCATCATATGCTGAGAGATGCAAATTCCTTCAACAAGCATGGATTAGTAGAAATACAGTCCTCTTATTTGTATTCCCTGTCATGTGGATACTCTTCATACTCTGAAAATGAAGGTGCAAGAAAGGAATGAAGTATCAAAACTGACTGTTATGCACCTCTAAAGTTGCATTGTTTAATAATGTAAATTGGAATGCAAAAATTTAGTACAGAAAGGAATGGAAAATCTTCAGAGGTGTTCAAATTTTATTCCTGGAAGCTGAATAAAACCCTATGGTTTATGCCTGCTTAGAGATCTGACCCTTGTTTGCTGCTGCAGTGTTAAATGAACTGCTCTGCATACACACAGGACTTCCTAATCCTGATTTGCTTTATAAATCTGTAGGTTGATAGTAGCTTCATGAATTACAGCAATGTCAATATCATCCTGAATAAAGGTGTAATAGTGTGCTCTGTAAGATACAGTTTTCTTTAAGCTCAAAGCTCTGATAATTCTTACTGTCTTTCCTTTTAAAATGCAGAACCTTTAAGTCACAAGTCTGTAGTTATTTTTACATTTTATAACCTTGTATGAGACTAATGACACAAATGCCTTTGTCAAGGGTAGACACCAGCATTAGCGTATTGAGACCAATGACTCAGTGCCTTGCTTGAGATGAAGTGTAGCAACCTGCATTTTCATCACAGATCAGCGGGAGAGACAGCACATTATACAAATATTAGCACTTAAGCAAAGCTTTAGGCAAGGGCAATATTGTCACAAAAGCAGGGAGAAAAGTTCATGCAAGCCAGGGGCTGTGCTCTCTGCAAAGGTGAGCAAAGCCTCCCTGACACATTTCATGCGCCTCTCAGGTGTGCAGCAGCTGCGCCAGGGGTGAAGGCATGCAAGGACAGCATCACTTTGATGAACTACTGACCAGGGCAGTTTATCCATTATCACTAATGAAATGTGCTGCAGAGCTCATTGTGTGCAACTGAATTACATGGATGAGCCCTGCAGAGGACACAGGTGTGCAGGGGCCACCACCAGCTCAGGTCTATTGATCTGAGACTCCTAGGGTCAGGGCCTTGGGGAAATAAAAGCATTGTGATCCTGAGGATTGCTAGGGGCTGTGCTGATTCCCTCAGCTTCTTTAGGCTTTTATGTAGCCTTAGTATAGCTGGCAAGGTAAGTTTTACCATGTGCTAATCAGGCTGCATTGAGACCCAGCCTTTTTGCAGTGTGCCTTGGTTGTAACAGTCCTGAAGGGCATAGGACAGTGCAGAAGCTGGGTGGGTTGCTGAAGAAGGTATGAAGTACAGCAGTAAGCAGGATCAAGGCTAGTGTCCAGGTTCACTTGTCAAATCCACCTCCTACATTTAATCTGACCTAACTGGAATTTACTCAAATGCCTAACTTGTATGTGAGCTTGCAATGCACTTTTCCAGACACCAAGGCCAAAGAGTAAGAGCCACCACATCGTTGGTGTTTAGGGTTGTATGTTCCTGAACTTAAGCATTCTTCCTTGAACTTACTCAAAAGTAAGCACACTCATTAGCTGAAAATACTGTTGGAATGTAGAGGACTGAAGGCAGTGGGCTGATTAGCATTGATAACATGCAGCTGTGGCCTTGCCTCAGCAGCAGTGGGTTGATTGACATGGATGAAGTGCAGCTGTAGCTCATTCCACTAAGTGGTTAAATAGCCCTGAGGAGTGTGGGGGAGGTGGTTGGATGGAGGAGGAGTGTGGTCTGGCCTCTGGAGGAAGGAGAAGCAATACAAACAGTGGAATCTGACTGACAGTAAAAGCCTTGTTGCAGCTTACTGGTTTGTGCTGTGACAATTGGTGCCCTGTGTGATGCAAATGGAGTTGGACTCTGACTACAACAATGGAACAAATGAATGTATGGAACAAATGAATGTGTGTACAATATTATCTTTTGTACTCAAAGAGCAAACTCTGAGGAAAACAAAAAAACAAACTCAGAGAAGTATCTGGGGAGAGTGAAAGAGACTTATACACTCCTATTTTTCACCTTATTCTTCTAATACAGTTGTATTTAAAGCAGAAGTGAAACGCCCAATGAGAACATTAAAGTGTTATAAGCAAGGTTATAGCTACGCTGCAGTGTCTGGATGGTACTGCAGATATAACTGAGCCAGCCAAACCATGGGTCGGTGCAAACCAGTTTATATTCCACTCTGTGCTAGTGCCTCAGCTGCTGTGGGTAGAAAGGTATCACCACTCAGGACAGGTGTTGCGTGTCTACAGCACACTATAGATCCTCCTTTTTGAGGTTAGACTAGTGCAGTTTCCTCAAAGATTTTTTTTTTTTTCCCCAATTCTGTCACTGTTTTGGAATTCAGAAGTAAAATACTGTTCACCTGCAGGGTAAAAAGGGAGGGTGTTTTTTTTTTTTGGCTTGTGATCTTTCTTTTTTTAAAAAATAAAAGCAAACCCAAATTTCCATTTGCAAGCATTTGTTATAAGTAATTTGCCTGAGGAAGGATGTTCTAGAACATTTTTCCAGTGTAAGCAGTGAGTAAAAAATCCTAGACTGAAACAGAGAACTTGAAAAAATATACCTACAAGAGCAAACGGTAAGCCTCATTACCCCAGGTTTTGGAATCTCTCTTTTTTTTTTTTGTCCTGAGATGAACAAGGGTTATTTGTGACCTGCTCTGGGGAATCACGTCTGGAATATAAAAACAGATGGCTTCAAACCAAAGAACTGCTTTGCATGAAATGCAAAAGTAAGCATATTCTTTTTGCACTGCTGACTGCATTCAACAGTAGTTAGCATTATTGGAATAAGGAAGAAATGCTACACATGTTTGTGGTAAAAAGGAAGTATTTATGTTAGTGCTTCTTGTTTGCTGCAGCATCAGTACAGTTTAAGCAATCTGAATTTAGATCTTGCACTTCAGGTCCTACATCCTTCTGCTAAGGGCACAAGGGAGAAGGTGTTTGTCATGGGAGATACTGTATTCTAAATTACTACAACACAAAAAAGGAAGGAAACAGAAGTTTGGGAAGGTGAAGGGATTATCCAAGAATCACACAGTAAATCATGGCAGAGCTAGGATAAAAGCTAGATTTCTCAGTTCTGAATTAGTAATCCCAGCTACTGAGTATGCTGCTTCTCAGTGCATAACGTGAACGTGCAGTACTTTGTACAGAAACAAGCACTAGATGTTTTGCTGTTCTTGACTTATTTATTCACAATAACTAAATTCAAGGAGCATTTAAATCTGCACAAACAGGACTTTTGAAAGGAATCTCTAGTATGAATCCTAACAAGGTAGTTAAGTTTTCAGGTCCCTGAGCACAGAAAACTCACTGAAAATATCCCTGTCACTAAAGGAGGTTGTGCTCTTTCACAAGTACTTTCCCTGCAGTACCTGCAGATACAAAAGCTGCAACAAGGGATTTTGGACATGTCTTTCCTGTGCTATGCGGTTTTAGACACCAATGAACAAACTAAAGCAATTATGTGCTTTTCATAACTACTGATGAACATGCTGATGCCTAGTGTCAGGGGCTGCAGTGATGACAGATTTAGGGATTAGAAAATGAAACACACAGAATATTTTATGCAGAGCAGGGGACTGCCTTTGCTTAGCAGGGAAAAGGCAAAGTCTCTTGGTGTCACACAAGAGTTGTCTGTATTTATATTTGCCTCTTCAGGGACTGCAGGAAGTCCAGTGCACTCATGACACCTGGCAATTTATGGCCATGTTGTCTTTAAGGAGCTCAGATTCAGTCTTAGGACAGCCTGCCTGCATTATCTCCACCTGTGTGGCACGCGGTGTTTCTTTTTCCAGGGGAACCTTTATACCAATGTGTCTGCCTCGCATTGGCCGCGTGACAGCTCCTGGATAGATGTGCAGGAAAGCACCACGCAGCTATTCTGTGTGAGAGCAAGCAGCTCCATCCACACTTTCAGGTGTGTCCTGATAAGCAGGATCTGCCCAAGAATTCCTTTATGGGCTTACCAGTGGGGCTGCCCTGGATCTGCTTCCTGAGTATTCCTGCTGCTACATAGCAGAAGCCGAATTCAGCTCTAGCATCATGGCTGTTCCAGCACAGTGGTGTGTATGGAGGCACAAAGAAAAACACTTGACTGCTTTTGAAATTCTGGCTTCTAGGAGCCTATGTGGAAGCTAAGCCTCTCTGAATATAATTTCCTTGAGTAGATGGAGACTTATCTAAACACAATTTCCAAATCTTTTGAGGTTCATCCATTAGGGTAAGAATACAGTGGAGCACATGGCAAAATACACTCTGCTGTGGTCTGTTGCAGTCTTTTTGTAAAGGCAACATAGTTATATCTCAGCTTCACAGAAGAGTCAGAGATAAATAAAGACAACCTCAGCAAACAATACTAAAATCATCCTTAACTATTTCGTTCCCTGGTCAAGATTTCCAGGGTGTCTAGTGATTTTGGGTACCTCTGCAACTTATGAGGCACCTGATTTGAAACCCATAAAAGTGGGTTGGTTTTTGTTTTGGTTTGTGTTTTGTTTTCATTTTTTGGGGGGGGAGGGGTGGGGTGGGGGTGACGACATGACACGGGGACGGGGGACAGGGACACGACCACCAAAAAAACCAAACCAAACTGCTCAGGACTTTACGTTGTCCAGTCATGTATTTTTCTGAATGCCTTCGCTAGAGGGGACATACAAAATACCTCTTTTGATAAGGAGGTTTTGCTGCAGTTGTCTCGCATGTTGGTTGAAAAATATACAAGATGAGCCTTTCAGTATATCCTACCAAATGTACAACTGTCTAGTTGTGGGGTTTTTTTTAATTAATGTACTAACTTCACTTGTACACATATTCCTAATTTCCCTTTTAATTTTAGTGACTAAAGAAAAAAAAATTATGCCATCTGGAAACTCTCACTTTATTTTCCCCCATGTTTTCTGAGGTAATGTATATGATTACTTGGCAAACCGTCTGCCTAATACCACTACATCTTGTCAATAATTTGTATGCATGAGATGAACTCTTGTGTGAGTGATAGTTCCTTTGATGCAGGAGAGAGTAGAGGGAACAGTTTTAGCTTAAAAAAAATGCAAGTGTCTTGTATATATGTTGCCGAAGCACTTGCTCTAAATGTTGTGTCCACAGAGACTTGGATTAATGATCCAAATACCAGAGCAGTGTGACAAATGACTGAAGTGCTGCCACTGTTGTGTAGCTTGCATTACAGCCTGTGACAGCTGTCCACCAGAAAGGCAAGGCAGTGAGCAGGAGCAAAAGGCTGCTGCAGGAGGGACTGGCAGGCGAGGCACTGGGCACCACAGCATGGAGTGGAGGGCTGGATGATGGTGGAGATGGGTGTGCAGATTTTCAGGCCAGAGTCACATGAGTTCTTATGTACCTGCAGGCTCCATTTCCTGGTTCTTCTGTCAGGGAAAGGTTTCATATATATGCAGCTTGTTTTCCTCACACTATTAGTAAGAGGATGAGGAAAATTTTCTCCCCTCAGCATTATTTCCACTTAGTACCGATGTTGCTCAAACAAAAAGAAAGCAATTATTTTCCTCTTACGATTGCTACGTAACAGACTTAAAAAAAAAAAAAAATTTTTAGGAGGGTGTAATAAGGCAGTTTTAAAAAAATGTATTTACTGTACCTGTTACTCTGGCTTTTTCAACTCAATCATTATTAGTTTTCATTTACAAATCTATTACAAAAATAGTTCAGCTTGACTTGACACCCTCTTTTTCCCTCCTTGCAACACTCTTGCCTTGCAAGTAGCTTCAGTCATCTAAAGACAGTTTGCTTTTGATGGGACAGTTACATGTACCAGAAGAAGGGAGAACCAAATATTACTGTGCCTCAGGAGTTTAGCAGAATACTTAGAGGGTATTCTTTCACTGTTTTGCAATAAAGTTTCAGTTCAGCTCCTCCTGGCAGGAAACTGACTTAAACTACGACATGTAACTCACACCACCCATGAACTACCCAATTCAGTGACTTGGTGTTGATTTCTGAAGAGGAACTTTCAATCTCACTTTATCACAGCAGTAGTAACTTTCCATAGAATGGGTGCAATGAAAAGAAGAGGAGCTAGTAAAACTAGAAATGCAGGTGTCAGTGTGGCAAGGAGACTAAAGGGCATGTTAGCCTAAGAAAGTAAATTATTCTTTTATCCTTAACATTTGCACCTTAGCACTGGTACCATATCAGAGCTGAAGAATAAATGTCTGAGCCTAGACAAAAGACCTTTACTGCCACAACACATGCTATAAGTAAGTTTCCATGAGTGTTAACTTTACAGTTATATTCCCTTCCAACTGGAACCTGAACTATTTTTAATAACAGATAAATATTAATTTTATTCCATAAAATTTGTAACAGTTTTCTAGTAATTTTGGTCAAGGTTTTGAAAAAGAGCTTTGAAAAAGCAGTTGTTGTGAAGGACGTTATTGGGACTGTGCTATCTATCTCAACATTGCTGGCTGACCACAAAACAACACAGAGACCCTGTAAAGAACTTGTCTACATCTTGCTTTGGCGAACCACGGATGTTTATCCAGACATCGTTGCATCTGTTCGACCACGAAAACCACGCATCTCCTGTTTTGTACCCTCACCCCAGCAAGTACGCCTAGAGCCCAGAGGATGAAAAATTCTCTGAAAAGACAGTACGGGTGCTTGCACCACTGCCGAGTGAGGGGTGAGGCTATGCAAAATAGTTCTTGGAAGGAGCAGAGACTTTTGGGTGAACAGCTCTCGAACATCTATAAACGAACTATGACAACCAGCACCGGGTGGAATTCCCCACCTGCCGTGAAGTCGATCCAGGCTGACGGACCCCCAGCTCCGTGTGGTGGTAGCTATTGCACCTTTCTTTACTTTATTTTTCCTCTCTTTCTCTCCATTTCCTGCCTCTATGCAAGTACCATTAAACTTCTTTTCTTTACGGCATTTCACCTCGTTTGTGTCTTAATCTCACTCTGGAAATCACAAAGAATCTCCCCAGACCCGACCATTCCGGGCCTGGACAGTTGTATGTAAAAAGTTTATCATAATTTTGTGGATTTCTGTTCACGTACGTGGTGGCTCATATGAAATAGCAATGATACCTCAGACTTTCAGATTATCTTTAACAATATCATTTTCTAAACTGTACACACTTTTCCCACACAACAACTGTGCAATCTTGATATTGGTTTTATTCCTTTTTTCTTTCCTTACTAACACGTATGACATTTTTCATTCAAGTGTTTATGTTTATTACCTTATACAAAGATCTGCTTGTGTGCGTTCCGTCTCTTGGGATTATGATTTGAACTACTGTGTGTAATCTAAAATATTTGTCTTTTACATGTCAGCAAGCTGCATTTATAGGACTCTTTACTCTTTGCAAAGCTTCCTCTTTACAGAATTCTTTGGATCCGAATACTTTCATTTAAATTTTAAATATATTGTGTTTATTATTACATTATGATTTCTTGTTTCTTAACAGGAATTCTCATTTGCTTAATATGAGTCCCATAGGCATAAGGTCTAAATTCTGCAGAACTGTATTCTCTCTTCACCGTGCATTTTATTGTAACTGTTTATTCAATCAGCAGATGTTAATTAACTCTCCTGTCTTTGTTTTATATCTGTGAGTCTGCTGACCTAATGTAAAGAGAAACCCAAGAAAATATGTTGAAAATAACCTTTTTTAATGTAAAGAGAGGAAGCAAAAATGATGCGATGGTTTATATTTTTTGTCATACTGTAAAAAGGCAATCTAATTTAATTATTACTCTGGCACTGTGCTAATAACTGTTTAGCCTTTACAAATGACAGTCTACACTAAAACAGGGATCTGACCCATGATTTTAATACGAATACTATTTTTCTTTTTTGTGCTAATTTCAATCAGAATGGAACATTGTGTGTAATATTATTACTTAGATTATAGTCATATATAAAAACCTTTGAAGCTTTATGCATTATATCATTGAAATGGGGTGTTCCTGAAAGAATGGAGAGGGTTAACAGTTTCAACAACAACGTTTTAAAAATATTTTTTAAAATAGAAAGTAAAACCAAAAATCTACACACATCAAGTCCCATCACACCAAATCAGTTTCTGCTAAAGCACTGAATCCTTGCAGTGTAACTCCAACCAGTATCAGACAACACAGAGACATTACAAATATTTCCATCTACATATGTGGAAAAATTACACATGGAAATGCCAGACCCTTTTGGTTTGCTTTTTTGCTGAGGCTGTGAAAAAACAAACACGTTCCTTCAGCATAAACTGGTTTCGGACAGCCTGTCCCCTTGTCTGTAGTAGCCACTTCTGTGCACCTTCTTATCCCAAGCTAAGCACAGGTGTGATTACTGGTTTTCTACTGTTATCTAGCACTGGCTTACTGTAACTTGGGCATCATGCCTCTCGCGATGCTGTTGGGGCTGCCTGAAGATTTTGATGGGACGCCTTGCCCTGCTGGTACTAGATGAGTAGGAACCGTGACAGTGGCTAGTGCCCTGGATCACTTTTCAAATTGTTACCACTCTGTTGCAGAGGCGTCATAACATCAGTTGAAGCAGAACATAAATGTAGCTGAAGTAGAACATAAATGTTTACATGTTATTGGGGTTTTTTGCAGACTGAGCTAAAATCAATGCTGCATTTGATTTTTAAAAATGCAGTGGATGAGGGTTTGATTCATAAGATGTCCAACTGTCTCTCCAACTGGAACAACAATCTTCAAAAAGGTTTGTATACATGCTTCCAAAAACTCAATATGTATATATATCTGCTGAAGTTGAACCTGTTTGATAGAATATAATTTTCTCATTTCAGTAGTAAATATCCTCCCAAAGCCAGTTATCTGTTGTAATAAAGAAACCCAACAGAGGTCTGTATGAAAAAGTTGACCAGTATAACTGGAAAACTTTTACAATTTCCTGCAAGATGGATGAAAAAGGGAGGAAAGAGAAACAACACTAATTCAGAGTGACTCTGTAGCCTACCAGCAATTCTTAAAAGTTCTAGTGACATTAATTTGCTGGCCCTGTGTTTGAATATACAATTGAAATTGAGATAGGGTAATGTGATAGATGTGTTGCAGTATATGCCCTTCTTGCACTTCTTTTCACTATAAAATCAGTTTTAATTAAATTGCTTTCAACTAATTCTGGCTCTTTTAAAAAATATAACTAAGATGTGTTGTAAGCGACTGAGACGTCCTATTGACTTGAAAATGTTGAAATGGAATTCAAAGACTTTTTTCCCCTTTTCATTCCATGTGGTCAAATCTTTGCTGTGGGGAAAAAAAAACATATTGGTATACAATAGATTTGCAATAGAAGTAGTTTCTGGGGGTTTGAGTGCTTTGGTTTTGTTGGTTTGTGTGTGTGTTGATGTTTTATTTTGGGGTTTTTTTGGTGGTTGGATTTTTGTTTATTTTGGTTTTGTTTTTAATTTAAAGTTCTCAAAGGCACCAATAGAATGTGTCTTCATTTTCTTTTTGTTTTATACCTTTGACCTGATTTGCTGCAAAAAAATCTCTATTTTGTTATATTGCAAAATGGTTAAGAAACCCTCTATGTGTACAGATGGCTAAATGCTGTTACTTGAAGGGCAAGTCATGCAGATTTACTTATAAACAGTTTCTCTAAGCAACTGAATGATTTTTGTGTACTTAATAATATTGCTAAAGCTCTTCCCAAAGTCATACTTGTGCTAACTGAGGTCAGGTTAATTCTACAAAATGATGTCTGAGATCAACAGAAGAAATTTCAAGTCTGAACCCAAGGTGACAGACAGCCTGTGAAAGACATTCCCTGAGCTGCAGAGCTTGTTGACCAGGAAATAGCAATGTCACTCTGCTTCTAGGAGCTTCAGCACTGTTTCTGTGCCTGGTGGGGTTTTGTTTGTGGTTTCTTTCATTTATTTTTTTTCTTTGAGTAAGGAGTGAAGAACACATATTATTTGCTGTTGCCTTCACCTTTCTGAGCAATATGACATTGAAGGCACATTACAGGCAGTGTTTTACAACTGGAATAAAAGAAGAGACAAATGTTTAGTGCTCTGTGACCTCACAGACATGTTTTATGTGTGCAGGTGACCTACAACTGTATTAACTTGTTTAGGTAGACTAAGGACCTCATCTCAAACGTCTAAGGTTTTGAGTCATGCTGACAAATAATACTATTTCCCCTTTTCTAAATGGTCCTTGGGTGATTTGCTTGTACCAGTACACTTCACAGCTGGCCTTGGGTGCCTCTGGCATGTTATGGCAAGCTTTGCTTAGAAACTTCTATAAAATGCAGAGTCTTTGTGACTCGGTGTTCAGTGCCATGCAGGAAGATGCAGTCTCACAGCATGGCAATATGAACTGGAGAGTAAGAGAAACCAGTTGTTTGTGATACAGATGGCAGCATCTTTTAATGGATTTCAAAATTCTGAACCCCTACTAAGAAAATCTGCCACCTGTGATATTATATTATATACAATCTTAAGAAAATGATTGGTTTGTCAGATCCAAAGGCTGATGGAAAAACACAGGCTGGCAGTAGGTTATGAGGGCATGAAACTTGTGGTACAACTAGAAAACAAATTTTTCTTTGGAAAATCATTACAGAAATATAGGTAATATATGCAGAGTGACCTACAAAGTCTTGACAAAAGTGTTGATCAAATACAGAGCTAACAGTTTAGATAAGAATACAGAATTTTATGTGTTTAGCAGAGGTTAAACAATTACGTTAGCTAGATTTTTTTTTTTCCTGGAAGTTATTCACCCATTTCATTAAAACAGCATAAAGAAAAGGCAATCATTGGGTCAGAATTGTGACATGGGAGATGCTCCATGACATCTAATAATCTTGAGGTCAAAATATTCCAGGATGAAAAGGAGAGAAACATTTTTCTTTGCTTTTATTGGTTGAGTTTATGGTTGGGATTGCAGAAATGCTTTTTGATCTGTGTTGACAGAAGATGGCCTGTTCTTATTAGCTCATTTCACAACGTTGCCAGGATTTGATGTTTCTTTTCCTTTTTTTGTTTGCTTTTTTGTTTGCTTTTTTTCTTTTTGGTGTTTTGTGTGTGTGCATTAGTTTCATTAAGAGAAGAACACAACACAGTCATTAAACACAATGGAGTCTTCGTATTTCTTTCTGTGTTGGTACCGAGTTAGCAGAACAAACTGTGACTTTCTGGAAATCCATAGTATTTTCCATTGAATGACTCATTTTTGCTTCTACTTGCTTATCAAGAGGCATTGCACAAGTTCAAACATCACAAAATTCTGATCACAAAATGGAACAAAGAGAAAGAGCTATATAACTTAAGATAGAAATTGAAAGTTTCTGTTGTAAATATCATTCATCTTGATGAATTAATTGTTATAAGTTCACTATGCTTTTCAAGTATGCAGTCTGACCAGTAGTAGTAGTTTGCAGGAGAAATGAGCAGTTGAAGGAATTACCTATAAATTTTAATAGGGTAAGACTCCTAAGAGTTACACAGAAAAAAACCTAAGACTTAAAAAAGTGTATCAAAGCTTTTAGACCAAATTTTAGCTACTACTTCTGATTTTAATCCTGCAGTTTCACTGATGTGGATTGATGGCATTAGGTTAAATCATTGGATAAGAGTTAGTTATGAAATGTCCAGGCTTCTAAACAATTACACCTAGGCTGTCTGGGTCATCCAGTTGCTTGTGGGCACAAAATTGCAAACAATTAGAGACTGATGTAAATCTGCTGATTAACCACAGAAAGTATGAAAATATCTAGTCATTTAAAACATTGATATTGTAAAAAGATGGCTAGAAGGTTGATGGTTCCGAGTAACATTATAGGTGAAAGAAAAACCAGTTTAATGGCCAAAATTTGCAAGTGTTCTTATTTTAGAGATAAGACTTTAGAAGTCAGAATAACTGCCTTCTTGATGTCATCCTCATACCCCCCATCCCCCTCCCCCCCCGCCCAGCAATGATACTGGATTTGTTTTGTCAGCAATACCAATGAATACAGCTACTGTATTGCATAAAATAATTTTATTATATGGCAGATAAAACAAGGGGTATGCATCAGATTATAAATCATTTAATTTTACAAAGGGATTTTACATCTTAATCTGTTTGACCATCACTTTCACTTAGACTCTAAAATAAAATTATGTTATTGTATTCCTTGCTATAATCTAATATTTCACCTATAAGGAAATGTCAGGTCACATTTGCAGCAATCTAGGGGCCTCTAAGCCAGATTGGAAAGTCATTCTGTTTGAGCATTGTAAATGAACTTGTCCAACAAAGTTTTGGTTGAGGACAATCAAGGACTCATTATACAGTTAATTTACCCAAATGCCAGCAAAAGCAATACCAAGGCTATTACTGTCTGTCCTTTGAAATTTGAAATGGTATAAAGCATACAGGAATTTATGCTTTATTATCAAGTCTGGGAAGAAATTGTATTAAAAATATATTTTTGTAGAAGATCGTTATGTTATAGTGCAAATAACATTAAGCAAAATAGTATTTTACTAAAATGAAACAAACTGTATTTCAGTATTATGAAAAATATGGGTGTACATTTGTTTTCATAAACCATACTAGGAAGCTTGACTATCTTTGACAGCCTTCCTAAACTGCTGTATAGGCAGGATAAAGTTCTAACAAAGGACTTTTTTGCAGCAACTGTGACTCCCTTTCTTACATAGTATTGTGTATATGTGCATTCACCATACACACCATCAGAGAACATGACTACAATTTTGGAAGTGGTGGCATTGACACGAGAAATCAGGAGAAACAGAGATGCAGCTGTGAGTGGTGCCTAAGTCACTAATCAATCTGTTTTCCTCCATAGGCAGAAAGAAGACAAGAATGATATTTCCTTGCAAATTTGTGAAAGGCCAGGGATTAGTCAACATATTCTGGTTATACACAGTAACTTTTGTGTTCTGACTATTGATTTGCAGTGGTATTTGTCTGTTTTCTAGCACTGCAATGTCATCTCAAAATCACTACGTCATGTCACCTTATTAGTTAGTTTAGCTGTGTTTTCCCAAGATCATGCAATACTCTAATATGGACACTGGATAGAAGACCTCTTAAAAAGACTGGATCACCACAGCCTATGATCCATGAATAAACCTAACGTAATTGAACGTTAAACCTAACATAATTGCCTTAATATCAGTGATGCGTTTTCAGAAAAAAAAAGATCTCTGTCTTCCTTTACTTCTTCCAGTCAAAGTGTTATGTGACTGGTTTTGTCATGGTATCACATGGTATAACATGATAACACAAGAAAGGTCATATTTAGAGCTAAAATCTCCTATTGACTTTTTCATCATTCAGAAAGGGAAAAAGCCTTTTTCTGGTAAACTGAGGTTCCTGATGTAAGGAATGTAAAGAATACTTGGAGGAAAATGTATTTTCTGTAGAAAAGCCAATATTTCTCTGTTTACCACTCTGTAGAAATCTGTGCATTCTGCAAGGCAAATCCTTAAAATCCCAGTGCAGCAAAATACAGTGTATTCAATTCCCTGAACAGTGCAATGCTGTGAAACTCCTGGAAGAAACTGAACGATCTGTCATGGCTGGTAATGTTTAGTGGTCCTTTACCACACCAGGCTGATCTCTTCTTTCTCTTGAGGGTTGTTTTCCTCCTCCATTTCTCTGGAGACTTGTAATGAGAGGCTTGTCAGAGTGTTGAAGACACCATAGGTTGGAAAAGCAATCTCTTTGTCATGCCAAGAACAAAATTTGGCAAGGCAGTTTTCCTTTATGCTGTTTTTAATGTTAAGGCACAGGTCTTGCATCAATGCTCTTCTGCATGGGCATCCATAGCACTGTCAGGGTTATTATTATTACTGAAGTGACTTGATGTGGGAAGGACATGGGTATGAGTTTTAGCAGAATAGGGAGGTTTTCTTCTTTAGTGCATTCTCTGATGTACCAAAGACTCTGTCAATTCTGTCAAGAAATTGTGTAAGACCTACAGTAAAGCCTGCAAATTTGAGCATGGTGAGGTACAGACAGATTGTCTCCTCCAGGCTTCACCTCTTTCCATCAAAGGTGGGTTGGGCCAAAGGAGAGAGCTCTCAGGGCAGTCAACATTAACTTGTCTGTCAAATTCTGCATGAGGAACAGTGTTTTCAAATATGGTAGACAACTTTTATGAAGTCTAAGGGTGGAAAAGTGCACCAAGCCACACCAAAGACTTGTATTATTTTCCCACTGTTAATGTATGCTAGGTTCCTAAACTCATGGAGGGATAAATGGTATTGGGTGGTATAAATCTCCAAGTGAAATAATAATTCTCCAGGTTCATGTCATGTTTCTTGCAGATCTAATTGACATTTCTGGAAACAATGTTGGAACACTGTTTACCAGCAGTGGAAGTGCCATTTTTTAAGAGAAGCTTGTCAGAAAAGAAGTGTGCAGTAATTAATTGGTACCTTACCTGCACATCCCTCCAGGTGGCCTCTAAGGGCACTGTAGATTCCAGTACAGCCAAACATTCAAGAATCCTTCATATGTCAAGGAACAGAGAGAAGCCAAAGTTTTTGCCTGATGCAGGGCTATCACAGGGGCGGGGAAATGGCTCTGACAGTGTAATTGCAGCCAAATATCCTGGGTGAAATGTGATGGTGTTTTTTGGTTTTTTTTTTTCTTATGAAATACTATGTTTAAGAACTAAATGGACACAACTGTTTACTATGTATTTAGTGATTATAAGAAGTACGAATGAAGTATGATGGACAGCTGAACGCCTCTCTAATTTCTACACTGCTTCTGTAATGATTTGACAATTAAAAAAAGTCTTAATGCCTTTAGTACATTTTATGCTTAACAGGGTGTTATGAGGCACTAGTCCAAAGAGCAGTCAAAGAACTCTGCAGGTATACAGAAGCCTTTCATAACAAGCTGTAGAAGTGGCCAATTTGTGGCACTTTCAAGAAGGTACCAGATAACATATGTGTCCCATTATTTAGCAGAATGAATTATCTCTTGGATCCACTCCCTTTGCTGTTTGTCAGCCAGCCACACTGCAAACACTCTGTGTCCTCAAGCTTTTTCCCTTTAAATGGTGCAATCACATTATGCATTCCTTGCCCATAGCTTTTTCCCCTTAAATCAGTCCCTGGCATTTGACACCTACAAACTAAAACTAAAATGAACTGAGTCCCTAGTTAACGTCTGTTTATTAAAGATGATCTTTCCTGTATAGAATTACCAGGACATTTGGCCTGATTTACTATGCTAACATTTCCAGTTTGGCCCTGCGTAGGGAGCTGTGCTAGTAATGCAGCACCCTATGGTGAAATAGTGCCTAATCAGTATTTATGAATAGTGTTTTGGAAGTCACTAAAGAGCAGAGCTTTCACAATGGACTGGGGAAGAGGTTTTACCTTCTTAAAAAACAAATATTGCTGAGCATTGGGGATCTATATGGCACATTAGGATTGAAGAGCTTTCATTTTTAAATTGCGGTTATAAATGTGCAATGTAGTACTGTTAGTAATTTAAATGGAGTGTACCTCTCAGCCATTAATGCTATTTGTTAAACTTCATAATTACTATGCAAATGAACTGCTGCACTTAAAAAATGGGAATACAGTGAATACAACAGAGAAGAACAGCTGGAAATTCTAACAAATGTGAAAATAACCTTTTTTTCTTCTTTTATTCTGTTTGGGTTTTGTTTTTAAACTCTGTGTTCTTTGGGGAAGATTGCATTTTGGGAAGAGAAAATTTTTTTTGATGTTGAAAGCAGACCTATGGGGCTAATTCCATACAATAATAGGGTGCCAATTGTGAAATGTATATGGTTTTCCTAAATCTGGGACCAGTTCTTCAGAATGTCTAGGTTCTAATACTAGCTTTTTTCAGAAACCTGGCCTCAGGGTAGAAGTCCAAGCTATGCAAGGGAGCTTGATGTATAGATTCTTGTGCTACTGGTAACCCTTCTAGGCCCCTAAGCTGGAGTCATATAGACATGGCTATGATCACGTTGGATCCTATTACTCTGTGTTCTGTTAATGTGGAGAGCAGATTGCTTCTTCCTTTTATTGTGTGGAGCTATATATACTTATATATATTTAGAAGTTATAATACTGTTTTCCCTTCATCTGGTTGTCAAAGCAAGTCCATTTTTAAATCTTCCCCAAGTTCCTATCTTCTAGATTTATATGCTTTCACTCCTCAGGAATTTCTCCAGTGATTCTGTGCCTAAAATTTGATATACCAGTTGAAGTTTTCCAAATGTGTTTCCCAATAGCTGAGGAAACTGTAAGAGTCTGTTATTTCCATTAACAACCTATATTCTAGTTTATGTGGTCAACATTGATTATTGCTTTTTTCATGATATCAACACATTTTTAGTTGGTATTACTTCTGTGATGCAGGATAATTTTTAGATTCTTTTCTGCAAACTTGTTACATAGGAGCTTGCTCTTCCATGTCTATTTGTGTAAAAGGTTATTGTTGTTCAAGTGCAGAAACCTGTGTTTATCCTATTTTAAAATGCATCCTGTAGGTTTGTTGGGTTTTTTTGGTTTGTTGGGTTCCCAGCCCCCGTTATTTTAAAGGTTATTCTATTGAGCATGCTTAAGAAAATATTTGGAAATTTTGGAGAATACTTGCATTTAAGCACAAGATCAGAAGGTATGTATGTGGCTGATCTGCAAAGGTCTGCAACAAATCTTTGTATACTATAGATGGTGCCAATGACTTCTGTGTCTCCAGGCTGCTGGAGCTGAAGTTCTTTCTGCTTGGATTTCCTTCAAGATCTTCCAAAAAGATTTGATTATGCCAAGCAGTAGACTTGAACAGCTGGGTATAGGCCATTGGAGAGGACTTGTGGGAAAGTAAAACAATCTGGTTGAGCTAAAAAGCACAAACCTGGAGAAGGTCTACCATAATGAAAACTTGAGAAATGAGCATGCTAATCCATACTCTGATAGATAACCACGAAACATTTCAGCAGAATACAAAATTCAGCACTGGTGATCTAGGGAAACAGCCCCATACAGTTGTCACAAGTAAATCTCAAGGGAACTGTAAAACTTTATATGACTAGTAGTTTCAACAGTGGCCTGACTTTTAAATGTATGGCTTGACATTTAGAATGTACTTTTTAATTATGGAGAAATATTTTTTTCTACTACTGGAAATAACTTAAGAGATCAGTGGTATATATTCTAATATATATTCTAATCAGTCTACCTAGGGGAACAAGCAACACTCTGTTCAGATCCATGTCAAATGTTGACCTGAAAGAAAATGTGCTGAGTCATTTGACTGTGTTTGACTTCAAATCATTTGCTCATCATGCTGAAGCTTTTGTATATCTTGGGGAATCTTAAGAAAAATTTACCTTATCCTTGGTAATAAATATCTCTACTAATGGCAAATGTGACTTAGTAGGAACTGCAATTTTCAGTGTTAACATTAATTAGGAATTGAGGAATAAGTTTATGCAATCTGAATTACGAATAATTAATTTCAAGTTACATAATTCTGTTAGACCTTTTTGCAAATCAGAATGCCACTTTCTGCTCCAAATAAGCTGGGGAACTAGTGTGTGGGTTTTTTTGGTTTTGGTTTTTTTTTTTTTTTTTGTGTAAAGCATAGCCAAAAGTGCATATCTTGCTCTGAAACTGTCGCCACAACTTTCTGTTAGTAATAGAAATGGAATGAATTAGTCAAGATACAATATGGGTACATGTGCGCACAAAATCCCTGTGCAACTCAGCATAGAAGTTAATATCCTTGAATTATTCCTTCTCTTGCATATATGAATATGTATGAATCCATTTTGAACTGCATAATATTGCAACAAATCTTCCAAACTAGTCAGGAATGTAGTTGCCTGATGTCAAAAACTCTGTTAGATTCCTCTGCAAACTAATGATGTTCAATAAGAGTAAAAAGCAATGATTTCTAGATCTTCCAAACCCATCATAAATAAATAAGACTAAAAGGAGTTTTCAAATGACCACTAAGGGTGATTCCCATATAAGGGATTCTCCCTTTCCTGATTAGGAAATAGCAAGATAGTGAAAATTAGGCAGAGTGAGCTAAGGAAAAGGC